>NC_133233.1:7279880-7611130 GCF_040436345.1 Pagrus major
ACGGGCTCCAACATGTACAGCTGTACTGCAGCCACGGTTACCAGCTGTGGTGGCGTTATTTTAGATCACACTACCTTGTTCGGCATGAGCCGCCCTACTTTGCCTCTGATTGGCTACATCCTGCCCTTTAAGTAATGTGCATGTGCAACTCTCACCAAAGATTGAACAGAGGTGAGAGGTCTCACTCGTTTTTTGGAAATTAAAGTATGTAAACCTATTCTACTAGGACCCCCAAATAAAAGTATGAACCTTAAAATTAGTGTAACCTAACCTCTTTAAGTCAAACTTTTTAAGTAATAACTTTTACCTCTTTAGCTGTTCAACGTTTTTCTGCCTTTTCATTGTTACTAGTTAATGTTAGTGAGCTATAAACTGGGGAGAAATACCTACATCTTTTAAGGCGGTCCTGAAATGTCAACATGACATCTTTGACAATTCGGTTTTGTTTTTTTTGTTTTGTTTTTATTTTGTAAGTTGTTTTTTTTTGGCTCTCTTGCGTGACAGATGCTTTGGATTTTGGATTATGCAAACTCTGACTACGGTCAAGGAATATGGCATTTGTCCTCAGATTTCCAAAACTTCTTTCCTTCTACTGTTTTCACCCACAGGTCACAAGTAACATGACACATGGTATTCAATCTAGTAGTGCCAATAATGCAAACCAAGACCACACAAAGTTAGCTCTTGGTCAGAAATAAATCCAAGAACAATTCCATAGTGATACAAATCAAATGAGTGTGTCTATGTGGGATATGCATCATGATAACTGGCAACCCAACCTAGAGATGGAGATCAGCACACACAAACAACAATTTGTTTAATTTAAGACTAATTTAAATATTACTTTCAGATCCTTGTATTTATTCTGTTGCTCTGTGGTGTATGTGGTGGCAGATGAGGTGTTATGGCCATTTGCTGATAATCTACCTCTTTTTCACAACCTGATGTTGGCAGGTATGCATATGTTTGCCAGATATTTCCGCGGTTTACAGGCAAAGCATCACTCATAAGAAACAGTTAAAGCAAGCTTTTCTACTTCACTAGTTGCCCTGCAAACTATCCACCATCATATTAAATCCAGGGCTCTGACCAGATCACTACACGCTAACAGCTAATTATGCGCTCTAAGCTGACAGTGAGGTTTATGTCCTGAGATAATGAACAGTTTACACCTATTACTTTGGTGAGTTGTGAAGGTGATGTCACTGCAATGTTGGCAATTACCTCTTTTGTATTGCAGAAATTCAGTTACAGCTTCAACAAAAACATTAGTCTTTCAAATCTCATGATTTATCACCTGGAGCCTGAAATGAAAACTCATTAAAGGCATTGTTCACAGTCTCCGTTATAACATGCAACAAAAAAAACAATAACAAAAAAAAAACAAGTAATCAAGGTTAAAGCTAAGGCCATTCCATTCTGGAGATTAAAAAGGGAAAACTAAACGTCTTCCTTGCGTGCACACCTGATGTAATTATGTTTTGTTTCTGTGTTCATATTTGAATCATAGCTGCATTTACAAAGTATTCACACCTTCATGCAACATTACAAGTGCTTCATTTACTTCTCATTAGCGATCATCAGACTGAAACACAGAGATTCACAGAGCCGCTCATGAACACACACACACACCTGCTACTCCGCGGTCCTCATAATTCACTACTTGTGCTATCCATCAGTGCATTATCATGATAGGTGGCAAAGACTCATTGAAGCATTAATATGAAGCAGTGGTCTTGCGAACCACTCAATGACATTTGGTGGTGCGTCCTGACATAATTGGATGTACTCAGAAATCCCTCTTCACAGGCTAATAAAGCACAGAACAGATTTTTGACACATTTTATGATTATATTAAGTGGAAAAAAATGCTTTATGGTGGCACCGCAGCACAGGCTAAAGCCATTAATTGTTCAAGGTTTCACCTTGCTGAAATGAAGTAGTGCAGGGTTTAATAGGCCCGGATCTGCAAATGTTACAGCAGCATAAAATTGGAACGTAATTATTTTGGCCCAATTAAAATATGACGGAATTATTCTGTTGAAATTAGGCAGTGATATTTGAGAGCCTGGAGAGGTGTGTGGCTCTATTCAGATCTGGTTTTATTCAGGGCAGAGGAGTATAATATATATGGCTGAACTAAAACCAAGGTGTGTGGTTGGATTCAACTCATGGCTTTTTTGTTCACCCCCACCTGTTTACATAAAACACTGTGCTAGGGAACAAAGGTAGGGCAGGTGTGGTTATTAGCATTTCATAATTACTAATAGTAATTATTAATATTTATAATACAATTATAAATTCAATCAATTAAACGGGGCATCACCCTGGAATCAGGGAAAACAGAAAACAGTCTCAAAAAAGGGTTCACTTTAAATGTAAATGTTAATTAGATATTTCATATTAAAGGGACAGTGAAGGAAATTAATCCGAGCACCGACCATCACAACTAGTGTGTGTGTGTAAGAGAGACAAAGAGTGAAACACAGCCGAGATGGCCGATGCGATGTTTTGGAAGATGAAATCACGGAGTGTTCAAGATGGCAGATGTGGGCACATCACGCCAAAGGTTGGTCAGTGGAGGTGACGGCGCGAGGCTTGAACAGACAATGGAGGAACAGTGTCTTTCGACCTAACATGTGCCTTTAGTCACAGTGTGGTTTGGACAGAGCTGGACTCTGATGTTCTGAATTTGGTGTAGGTGCTACCACAACATGTGTCTGATTTTATAGCGGGGTTGTTAACAATTACTTCTCAACAAGCTGCTCATGAGACTATGTCTGAGCGTTTACCAGAACGTATGTGTGTGTGTGTGTGTGTGTGTGTGTATGTGTGGGTTAGTAGAGAGAGAGAGAGAAAGAGGGCTAGTGCTCGGAGCGCAGCGAGGAGGGAGAAACTCGCCTTCCGATCACTCAGCGGCCGGTGAACGAACTCAAGCTTGGATCATCTTCTGCCGGTCCTTGTTCCTTGATAGAAATGCAGCTTATTGTACGTTCACACAGCGGCAAAGCTAACACTTTAGCTCTACAGAGTGTAGAGGCACAAATTAGTTTGTGATGACCATAAAGTTTTACAGTGTAAAACCAGCAGTAAAAAGGACTCAGTGGTCCACAAACTCACAAACACATGTAGCTAAAAAGCATACAATACACGCTATAGATCTCTAGTATCTGCCCAGACGCTAAATAAGCCTCAGTTGTGACCGCACTCATGGGTGTTAGCATGTGTCCGTCTGCCTCCTCAATCCAGCTTGCTTTCTCGGCATGGATGAACGCCATTGGCCAACTGCAGCGTCCTGCAGCTGGCGGGCTGACGGTGGCTGTTCTTGGTGTTGTAGCGGAGGAAACAGCAGAGTCGACGTGGGCGGAGAAAACGGGGCAGGGCGGGCCAATTTCTGAGGCCCGCCCTTTCACTCTGTTGTGCAGCGTCTACATGGTCTACATGCAGGCTGCTGTATTGTTAGAACCATGTGGTGAGGGTCCCAACAACAGGAAGAATGTCAGACTAAAAATGATAATTTTCTCCCATTTCTCTTTTAATAATAAGCCAAGTACATTTTTATTATTATTATTATTATTATTATTATTATTTTGTTTGGCCTTTGTATGGCTTTATTGATAGGACAGCTTCAGAGAGATGACAGGAAACAGAGTAGGAGAGGGGGGGATGACTTGCAGCAAAGGGCCCAGGCTGGACTCGAACCCCGGGCCGCTGCAGCGAGGTCAAAGCCTCTGCACATGGGATGCACAACTGAGCTAATGGGCACCCCAAAAGCCAAGTACATTTGAAAAAACTATTTATTTGTCTATTTGTACTGCTCCTTTCATAGATACTGAGTTCAAGGTCAGTGTGCCACTGAATGAAAAAGGAAATGGACAATGGCTAAGTTGTATTGTGGGTAATGTAGCTGCCAGGATTTGAAAAGGAAGAAGAATTTGTGGAAAATAAAGGTGATATCATTTTGATCAATTCTTTTTAAACGGCCCATAATGAGTCCAACAGTGTGGACTGCTTTACAAAACCTGCCGCCTACATTTCCCACAATACAACTTAGCCACTGGATGACATCACTGGAGGCAGTTTATCAGATTATGGGCATCTTCCTCTGGAGCCACCAAAGGCTTTATACGACTTTGTTCACATATGCAGTAGTACTCCACAAGACCTGTGAAAACACTTTAATGTGTAAAATAGTTGGAGTTAGCCTTTAAGATTTCTGCTTTACATAATTGAATCTAACGTTAACTAACTCACAACCCACAATTCCAAACCAGAGAGCTAACAGAGAAGTTTTTTAAATTGCTGCTGGCGAACATTGTGGGCATGCAGGTTACTTCACATCCTTGACTCCTTATGTCCTTGATCCGTGTCAGACTGCCTGACAAAGCTGCTACAGAGCTTCTGAAAGCACTCATTGTAACAGTGACAACAATTTATGCCCTCCTACCTTTTTCAATCCTACTGTCCAATTTTGTCCATTTCCTTTTTACAATAATTCATGTGCATACTGACCTTGAACTCAGTATTTACGAAAGGACCGTTTACAAAGAAACAGAACAGAGACATCACCTTTATTTTCCACAAATTCTTCTTCCTTTTCAAATCCTGGCACATTACCCACAATACAACTTAGCCACTGAGTGACATCACTGGAGGACTGTGGACCTATTGAGCCACAAAATGCCTTATACTACTTGTTTCACATAGACAGTAGTACAACCTAAGACCTGTAAATACACTTTAACGCAGGAAATTGGGTACCCTTTGATGCAAAAAAAAAAAAAAAAAGGCTGGTGAAGTAAAGAGCGACAAAGTCTGTTTCAGAAGGTCAGGGTGCACAGTTGGATAAAACAAGCACAGGACTTTCATCCAGGAGACCGCTGCTCATGTATCGTGTTAAACCATAGGCCAATGTGAGTAATTTGAACTTAAGTTAACTTATGTCATGTATATAGTATAACCTAAGTTACATATGTAATGTGTGTAGGTACATACGTTACATATGTAACAGTCTCATTTTAACCCAAACTACAATGTCTTCCTACACCTAACCAAATGAGGAGCATGCATAGGGCAAAGATCTGGTACACTGCAACGGCCTTGTTGTTTTGGGAACAGTGATATGCGTCATTTTGGAAGTCATATTCAGCCAGTTAGGTGTGATGATGTGTTTGATTATGTACAAACATTTCTAAAATAGACCCACTAAACTGAATCCAAAGGCAGTAGTAGTAGTAGTTTTGTTTTTTATGGACATTTTTGTTTTATGGCCAACACGCACAGCTGCGCGTGTGAACTTCTGTAACATTCATGTGAGACTGGCTTGACAGCCATTTATTTATTTAATGTCCTATAAATCTGACACTAAATAAATAATTACAACTTTAGAGATTTTAGATGTTCACAATAAATGACACATGAAAATAAATGCATAATGGGTGTGTCAGTTGTTACTCTATTTGAACCAACTGTCTGCCGTGAACTTCAAACTGTTTCAAAGCTCGTACTGTGTAAGTCTTCAGTCTGCTGGTGACACAGCTCAAAAGAGTTTTCTGCAGTGGCATGACAGAAACACAACAATGCTCTACATTCACCTCTATTTAAACTCTCTCAAAAGCTCCCACTTCTGTTTACTTTTCATTCAGCACATGAACTTACAGTCAGACACTTC
This sequence comes from Pagrus major, assembly GCF_040436345.1. Lineage (NCBI taxonomy): Eukaryota > Metazoa > Chordata > Actinopteri > Spariformes > Sparidae > Pagrus > Pagrus major. Next base: position 7,285,552 of record NC_133233.1, read on the forward strand.
ACTGACATCAGAGCCCCCCTGCAGCTCACCTGTCTGCGTGTCTCTGTACTGCTCCAACTGCTGCTGGCAGGATTTGCCAGATAAAATGACTAATCAGTTGGAAAACTGTGGCTAATTAACCTCATGCTGTATATGATGTCAACACTATAATGACCCACTCACACGCAAAAAGGACTTGATGTACTAATTCACGTTTAGGGGAGTATTTTTGCCTGATATACAGTAGTTGTTTGATGAAATGACATGTATGAGCACTGAATAACCTGAAATTGACATACGTGACATACGTTGACTGATCACAAGAGAATAACTCCTTTTAAAAAGTACTCTTCTAGCTTTATCAATGCTCAGGAAACATTCACAGAAAAAGTGTCTCAAACATGTCAAATATTAGCAGCACTTTCGGTCGATGGGACAGAAACTAAATGTGTCACCACTTTTTCAGATTTCCCTGTCCTGCCCATACATTCATTAGAATTGCTAACTATTGTTAAAAATGTGTTTTCTCTGCCCCCAAGTGGCCAAAAATCAGTCAGTGCTGGTTTGAATTTACTTCACTACCTTTGCTTAAATCCCCCAAAAATACCAAGAACCTCTATGATCTCAAACAGTCCAGCCGACAGAATAAGATGTTGGTATTTTATGTTTCTGCAAACCATCAATTTTGGATGTGGATGAATTTGTTACATTTCATATGTATCATTTTCAAATTATATGTTTTTGAGCTGACTTTCATGTTGAGAGAAGGTGGTGTGGTTCAGTATTTGTCAGCATGAGACCACTGGATTTGGACATCATTTTCGTATTTTAGATACATGGGTCAGGAGGGTCTGGCACAGTGTAGAGCACGTCCTCTTTTTGCATTCTACAGACAGTATATGATGGAAATAGTCTAGCCTGCTCGAAGGTGTAGAGCAGGATCCCTCAACAATCAGGAGGGGCGTCTCCTCCTCCTTCTTATGCTCAGACTTTGGGACAGTGTCATTATCCAGGTTTTGGTTTAATTGATGAAATGAGATTTCTCAAACTTCACCAGGTTGTCCAACCATACATAGATCATACTCATCACGGTATCCATGTCCAGAAGAGTAACTGTGAATCGTACTGCTTAAAGCCATCATCACCGACTTCAATCTGAGCTTGGGGCTTGAAGAAGTCGTCCTGATATACCCAGCATGTTCTCACTCCCAACTTGTCAGATACAACAGCTTGGTCAGTGGCCTTAAGCTTCAAATTATGATGGTTGACAGGTCACATGATACATTATAAATTTTGGATGGTTATAAACGTTGTCAAAAGGTTATGGTTTGGTTAGGTTAAGGCACAAAAACAACTTGGTGGGTTAAAATAGCTTCCTTCAGTCATGTAACCTCCGTACTACACAACTTACACAAGTTATGTCATTTATGTACATTAACTTACGTAACGTAACATAACGTAATTTAAAAACAAATCACTCTTGACTTTTGGTCACAAACGCAATGTGAACCCCATCTACCCCCTAACTGAATTGGTCTTGCTGTTTATACTACCGCACTAAAGGGGCACTTCAAGAAGTGACACTATTGGCATAACTGACCAGGCTGCTGCATTTGATGCTTTTGGAGTGACAATGGACTAGATGTACCACACAGCAGTTGGGCAGGTTCTTGATCAGTTTGTCAGTGAGACTGGTTTTCCATGCATTTTCCAGCCGTGTTAGTGGCAACGAAACCTGATATTTTTGACAAGATGTTGACACAATTTGCCGGCCAAAAACACTGGGTATTTTTAATCCAATAATCAATATTTAATGACGTTAGGACAGTTTCCAGCTGTGTCTGAGGGACATAACCAGGCAGTTGGTGAAAATCTGATATTTTCCTGATCCTATTCAAATGTTTTTGTGCCTAAACCTAACCAGACCATCAGCACAGCGCTGTCACAACTGTAATTGGAAATTGAATATAAAGAAATGGATTTTTTTTTACAAAAGTTATGAAATTTCTTTTTCAAATTTTGCAAAGAACTTTGCCAGTTATACAATAATGCAATCAAGATCTCAGCATTGGCAGTGAATAAAAGACCATTTTCTTCCTTTAAGTGTTTTGGTGTAATGTTGTCAAATTTCAGACTCAGAGTCATTTCCAGAGTTATCAAACTGTTTCCATCCTTTAGCTGCTGTTTTGATATAAATGTATTATTGTATTGTTGAAGCTTTGTTCATTCTAGTATGTGTCGGCGCCATCGATCATTAGAAGAACCAGTGCTGGACATTGCTTTCACAGCTGGAGGGTCAGACCTGGGATCATCCTTGTTAGAGGCTGAAAGATAAACTGGTGGGTGATTATTTTAGGAAGCTTTAAGTCAAATCGGGGAGGACTTGCACCGTTAACTTGAGTACATAACGCCACATTCATCTGCCACAGTATGAGGAACAGACACCTCAGGCCTACCTTATCTGAAAACGACTTTCATAGATCCAGCCTTTTAGCACCAATGGCACATGGCCATCAGGATAACAATGATCAATTCAGCAGCCTAACCCGATGCTGCTGGAGATGGCTTATTGATGTCCTCACATCGTGTGTAGCAGAGATGGTGCTGCTGGTGATTTAATGACAGATTGACTCGCAGGTTGAGGCTGGATCCTTCCAGAATGCTAAGTGGTGCAGTTAACCTTTTCACGGCTGAGTTTGACTTTTTTTTTCTCTTACATGCACAAAGTTCTTAAAATAAATCTCAAAGTTCCAGTGGCATTCATCATTAATGAAACAAAGCACTTCCCAGGGAGCATGGCAAAAGGACAGAATGGCTGCAAATGATTCAGAAGAGACAGTCACTTACAGTAATTGCAGCATGAAGAAATTAACAGACACTGGACAGGAATATCTCATGTAATTTACAGCTGGGCAGGTTGTTATTTTCTTAACTGCAATATTCTGTCATTGTCCTCCGCTGTTTTAAGGTGAGTCACTGGCTGGTGTCATGAATCATCCCTGCGTGCCCACACACACACATATGCACTCATCAGCCTTGGATGTTGAAGTTCCAGGGCCAGTTGTTTTAAAGTCAGTGCTGTGCTCTGTGCGCTTATTATCATGCCATCTTAGCAGGCTGTCCTCCCTCTAGTTTTGCCAGCATTCAATCAGAAAGCAAGGTCCCAATCTGCAATCTTGCAGGGCATAATTACCATGGCCGCTGTAACAATCAGTTCCAGATACAGTGGCTGAGAGAATGTCGGACTGTGTCAGTGTGTGGAGGTGTGCGCTGATCAGTAATAAGGAGAGAATGCTGCTTCTTGACTTCACTCCTTTTTTTAACACACAATGATCGGTTTATTTTAAAAGTGACGCCACAACTTTTAGAGAACCATACCAGCGTTTTTGCACCTTGTAGCAAACCTTGTATTTATTAATAAATAATTACGGCACATATTACATACTGTATACTGCTATTTTTCACAGTATGTTTTACATTAATAATTGTTTTCCATTACTTTCCAAACAATGACAATTAACTGGCACAATCTTAGCTTATTTTCTCACATGTGGTTCTGTATATTTAATTCAGTTTATTTCCCCCTTTGACAAAGGGGAAAAATCAGTCACTTGCCTTTTAACGAACCAACTGGAGTAAACAGGAAGTCATATGGGCTGACAGATTACTCATTGACTGGACAGTTGACAGCTACATGGACCAACCTGTGGAAATCACAGCAAGTCCTCAGAATTTAACAACAAAATGTGTTAAAATTTAAAAAACTTAGTTAAACTTAGTTAGGTCTAGGGATTGATCATAGTTTGTGTTCAAATCAAGTCCCCAATAACAGAGATAAAGGGATCCCTTTCTTGACTATACATGATCAGCAGATGGATTTCGTAGTTTTGAAGCTTTTGAATTATTTCTAAAATCACATAATCTCAAATCCTGTTGGTCTATTTTGCTTGCACATGAACGACCTGCAGACACCCACAGAAAAAGTCCACAGTGAAAGAGTGAGATCAGATTTCAAACGATCAATTTGATATTCAGTCTAAATCAAATTTCTAGAGCTGTGTTTCAGTGTGTTCACTCAGATCGGATGTCAGACTGTCCTGCTGGTTGTGTTTGTGTGAGTACAACAGCGTGGGAAAAGTGACTTCTTGGAGGCCAAATGCCTTTGTTTAGACAGTGTAAATGTGTGAACGGCGCTAACTGAAAGTTTAATGCTACAGGATGTAAAGAAGAACATTTTTTTTAAAGAAGAAGAATAAAGATGAGTAATGTGATTAATAAAATTTAGAGCCTAAATGTCTTTTTTTCATTTGATCAGAGATAAGCATTATATTGAAGGGCAAATCAACTCAGAAGCAATATTTAATATTTCAAGCCTTGTATGAATGTTTTTTAATTATTAAATGTTTAATAAAATGAATTGTATTGAATTTTATGTTTTTTTGTTAATTTACAGGTTACCCCTGTATTTTTAAATACAGGACTGTAAAAAATAGACTGAATTTACATGTAAATTGTTTTGTTTTTTTAAAAAAAGAAAAACCTGTAACTGTGATAACTGTAAAATGTCCATTGTTTTACTAAGAATATTTTTATTCCACATGATAATACTGTTTTATTTGATTGAAAAATATTAATTCAAGGTTAATACTGTAATTGCATTCCGTACATTAACTTAAAGCCACACCAGTGTGTCAATTCATACAGCACGCCGGCGCTGCAGAACCAAAAGAGGCGCGACATGATGACGTTGAAATCCGTGTTTTTTTCCAACATGTTTCCCCTGGTGTCCAGCTGTTAATCTAAACATGTACCCTCTGACTGTTTATAATCATATGGATGCAGTTATAATGTGTTGTGATTGAGATCCTGACCCACCATGCATCATGGAGAGTGACAAAGTTATGTTTTTTGCTCTAAATGACATAATTACATAATCACCATCAGTAAACAGCGGTCTGGCTCTCACTCTCCGGGAGGGATGCTGTTTTCTGGGGTAAAGTTCAGGAGGGCTGACAGTTGCATTGATTTTTTTCAATAAAAATGTTCAAGTTGCCAGAGACAGCAACTACAACAACACAATAGTGATCACCGCCATTCCATTGCGCGAGCCGTCTGGCTCTGCTGCCGGGGACAGAGGCTGTTTTTCAGGCAGAAATATGATGAAGAGTTGTAGGACAGACGTATGACGCATCCACATTACTTTTTGTTTGGTCCTGAAACATTTCTTTGTGAGTTGAAGTGTGGGACATTTCTCTTTTATTGAAGTGAAGGATCTGTTTAGCTGTCAGACTGTGAACACCATCAGACCTACACACTCCTATTCCACGCTGCCGGCTTTTCAATTCACACAGACACTGTCTCGCCTCTGCGGCTCTGATACTACCTCCACTGGAGGATCAGAGCGAGAGCAAAACTGTCCCCCCATTCAGCTCTGTAACTTTCACACAGGCTGCTAGGTGGAGAATCGGCGCATGAATCCCACATTGAAAGGGCAGTGTGAATGGGGCTAAAGATGTAGTTAGTCTTAATGTGCCAGTTCAAAATGACTTGCGACTGCTCATAAAACAATCCTCCTCAAACTAAATCTCTCAAATCAAGGTCACAAAATGGTTTTAAATCACTGTACATTTAATAGTTCACTATTATGTAAAAGGGAATTTACTGAAGTTATGAAAAACCTTATTGGACTGTACCAATATCAGAGAGAGATAGATAGATAGAGAGAGACAGAGAGAGAGAGAGAGAGAGAGAGGCGCTTTAAAATGGATTGAAGAGGGTGAGAAAAATTATTAGATTATAGAAAAACAAACGCAGGAATTTGATATCAAAATTAAAGATAGAAAACTGTGTAACAGAGGATTACACTGTGATTTCAAAGTCAATTATTCCCTACTTTTTCATTCTGTGATATATATATATATATATATATATATATATATATATATATATATATATATATATTTTTTTTACAGCAGTTTTAAAAAATAGAAAACTACATTCAACATGTACAGTTTTTTTAGATATTGAATTAATTGTATTAAGTGAAAACAGAAATAACTTTATATATTATTCAATATATTTTTCTTCAAGACCATGATGATCCTGGCACAGACATACATACATACAGAAAGGGAACACATTTGCTGCCAGTGTTTTGCATAAACGTTTGCTCCGAGGTTAGAATCATTTTTGAACAGGCACACTTGCAGTAGCCTACTCTGACTGAAAAGACTGCATGTGCAGAACGGATCTGGCAGCCGTCACGCATCTGGTACTGGCATGCCCCTTCTGTAAAAGAGTACATGTTAATTGGTAGCCTGTAATGGGACATTAACTGGTCTTTTACTTCTACAGTCCACCACCTCCACACCCACTTTCCACCTCACTACACAAGGAATAAGCCTTTCTATGTGCTACAGCATATGGTGCAGTTTTTGAAAAGGGGTCAGTCATGTAGTCATGGAGGATCTGGTACTTGGTTTATGGTATTTTGCTGTATTGTATAACTGTTTGTTTTTATTGCTGGGTCTACATTTTCTTGTATGCTTGTATTGTCTCTTGTGTATTTGTTGTTGAGTTTTGTGGATTTTAAAGGCTCATCTAGGGATGGGCATTGCAAATTAGCTTACGCTATAAATGCTGTGTTGTGTGGCATCAGTTTATGCAACATACTTGTCCCTACACAAATAACATTTAATAAAAGCATGTAATTACTGTGTTTAAAAATGTGCTACTTTGGCTATAATGCACCATCCTCTCTCTCAGTCTGTCATCACCACTCTGTGGTCTTCCTCAATGTCCCGCCCACAACACTCTGATTGGTTTGATGTCACAAGTAATAGACTATCAACTCGTAACAATGTGAGTCTGCAAGGTAATGAGTAACTAAAGTTATCAAATAAATGTAGAGGAGTAGAAATATAAAGTAGCAGAAAATGGTAATGCTCAACTTAAGTACCTCATAATTGTACTTAAGTACAATACTTTAGTAATAATACTAATAATCATTATCATATTGATATCAGTCCAGAAAAAAACATTGTACGTTTATATGTATATGTGATGTTCATGATCAAGGATGAAGTCCTTTAAGTCCTGACGAGAAGAACTCCTCCTACTGACATTCTCAGACCAGAGCTTGCTGTGAGAAAAAGTGTGAATCCCTGATATCTGAGTTAGTAATGATGGGGAGTGTCCTTTCTACTGACTGTGAAGGCTTTTACATTAAAGAGAATCTCGCCTGCAGTGCATCTTTAACTTTTTTGCCTGAGCCACTGAATCCTTAGCTTTAATGGACAGCAGGGGAGACACTGAGCCCAGCCTGTACTGCCGACAGTCCTTCATCTGTTTATCTGAAGCTGTGATAGATGGGCTGTGGAAATTTCCTCCCCCTTGTGTAGCTGCAATCAGTCTACCCATCACTACTGATAACGCAGTGTGCCAAAAACACAGCCTCACAATGGCAGCAGGTCCTCACAACAAACTGGGTTAATGATGCAGGAGGACTGCCTGTCACCCTCTGGACTCACACAGGTCCAGCCTTGTGCTTGTCTGTCTATCACTTGATTTCGGTTCTCTGCCCTGCTACTCTGCAGCTGGCCTGATAGAATCAAACATTCAAGCCTGGTTACAATAGAGGAACTCTGCTAACTCGTTCCAGGGGCATGGACACATCTGCTTTTTTTGGCTCATACAGTTACATACCAGTACTCGAAACATTATAAAGGATGTGAAGCGCAGAACTTCCCTACAGGCTGCTGATTGGTTTTGATATACGATATATACCATAGTTTTCACAGTCACTAGATGTACACTTAACTTAACACCCATGAGAGACTTTGGGGCGACATGTTAGACAGTGCACTCCACCACAGTCATCAAAACACTAAATGAAGGAACCTTTCGACAGAACGGTGTTGATTCCTTCAACATTGATCCCAGACTTAGAATATCTGTGACATATTGAATCTATATTTTAAATTGTAACATGCGATTTGGGCAGACAGCACTGCACTGAATGCTCTAAAGTTTTGATGTTTACAACACAACCTATTCACACAAATTCCAGGTGTTTTTGTGTTTTTTTTGTTTGTTTGTTTGGTCCAAACATGATCTTACTGCGTAGATTGTTTCTTTTGTTCTTTTTTCTACAAAATTCTCATTCCACATCGCCATATACAGTAGCTTGGTCAGTGTCCCATGAAGCTCAACCTCTAGCTTCGGTTTTGCACCTGAATGGCTCCAGAGTCAAGTTAGCAATAAAACATTGCACAAATCAAAACTCATCATTACTTTGAAACTGTTATTGACGTTGAAGTTCAGTCATGAAAGTTACTGTATGTTGGGTTAGGGTTAGGGCAGGTCCATCCACATGTGCAATTATGTAAGTTGTAAGTGATGCTTAAAAAACATTTACTAAGACTTTATGAATCTGTTACAAGCACTTAATGAGACAAGGCTGTGAAAAATCACCCTGTCTGGTGTTTATTCTCCTCCAGCAGGACATTTGCTTTTTCTTTTGTTCATCAGGACGTTGCCTTCATTTGACATATTTGACCTCAGACCTTCAGTAAGAGAGCTGTAGGGCATATGGACCAAAATGAATTTAGTTAGAACTTATTAACATTTACAACTGCAGACTTAATGAATATAAAGAACTCTTTACTGATATCAGTTTCTGTTGGCCTTTAGACGTGAAAAACCTGAAAGCATTCAGGAATGACTTCCTACTCTTTACAACTGCAGACTTTAAGTTCCCATGAGGTCAGAATCAATGTTTAAATGTTTTATTACACAGTACTTTTCATTAATGTTAAAAGTGTTTAATTACATATGTCTTGGTCTTCGTATATCTCACCTATATGCCACTATCAGGCCAAACAGTCGTTTTGCTGTTTGTTTGTTTTGGGGTTGTTTTTTTTTACCTCTATTTAGCATTTTCAAATAACAATCAACCATTATCATTGTTAAATATGCCCCATAGTGTTTCTAAGTAACATACATAAACAAGAAAATACAACTATGTAACAACAAATACATAAAAAACAACAATAAAAAAGTTGATTATGTTAAATTTATCTAAAGAAGGGACAATGCACATTAATTAACATGAGCACCAGAGTCTATGGTGTAACAAGTAAAATTACACAACCACCAGTACAGACCATGACAGCAATCCCTGTCACGTTGATTACATATGATAACACAACACATCGAGAACAATTTATCACATAGCATGTAAGCACAAACAAAGCACATGAGCACATTAAAACAAAAACATTTGAATACAGGCAAGAGCACCAAGAGCATGCCAAGAAAAATGTTATACATAAGAAAAATATCTGTGAATTTGATCATGTTTTCCCAGTTTAAAAAGTCATATTTAGTTAAAATTTTATGAATTTGACTTTTTATCCAATGTTTTCCGGGTTTTGTTTATAAAGTGTCATTACTGATCTTAATGTGGTCCTACCTGTCTGTGTCCAGCTGGTAAAGAGAATAGTTCATGTGTGAAAGAATCATGGCTTTGATGTACAACTTTGAGGCCTCTGTAGTTAAGTTATTCCTGATGTGTCTGAAATTTGCCAAATTCAATTTGATTCTGTTCACAACTTTTCTTAACTTGTGTTTTGAATGTGAATTGTGGAACTATAATTATTCCCAAATATTTAAACTCGTGCACCACTGAGAGTCTGCTCCCTTCCACTTTAACATCTGGGTCTGGATTTCTATTTGTAGACCTGGAGAAAAAACATACATACTGTTTTATTAACACTGAGGTGCAGACACGAGTTTGTTAACTAATTTGAGATACTGACCATTGAAATTGATAGCTCTTCTACGACTTGCCTCTTGTTTTTCATGTGTAGATATATGACAGTGTCATCAGCATACATCTGACAGGTAACAATAGACGGGCAGACTTCAGGTATGTCATCACTATACAAACTAAATAACAGAGGACCCACAATTTAACCTTGAAGTACAACCACATGATTGTCAAAAATTTGTGAAGTTTTTTATGATCCACACAAACACATTGTTTTCTATCTGTTAGGTATCCATTTAATAACATCAGGTGGAAAATTAAACTTTGATGAAGTGGTAATTAAAGCCTCATGATTAACCAAATCAAAAGCTTTCTTTAAATCAAGAAAAACCACCCCAACCACTCCTCCCTTATCCAATTTAGCCTTAATATTTTCCAAATGAAAACAATTAGCAGTTTCCGTGGAATGATGTTTTCAAACCCCGAATTGCATAGGATGCAATGAGAAGGACGCAGCATTCAAATGAGCTGTTATCTGTTCAGAGATCCGTTTTTCTGCTATTTTTGATATATATATCTATATATATTTGATATAGTTTATAGTTATATAGTTTTCATGGGCGTAGGTTTCTATATAGATGGTCGTGACATGTCACAACCAATGTTCGAGGATTGCAAAATAGTCACTACCAATATTTGTCTGCTGCTGAGCCAGTAGTAACGTTAGTGAGTGGTAGTAGTGAGCATCTTCCAAACTGTGTCCGCTACTTGAAATGGATAAGAGGAAGAAACAGCTGAGAAACAGCGATTAAAAAGTTGAAGTCTCTGGAGGTGGAGGCTGCTAAATGTGCGAAGTTGACGGAGCTTTTTGGTGCCGGGACCAGTGACAGCGACCCGCCAGCAGCCACAGGTGCTGCTGCGCCGGGAGACGAGGGAGGAGGACCTGACGATGATGAGCGAGTGGAGGCAGACAGGGTCAGTAACGTCAGCCTGGGGCTGGCTCGGCTAAATGTTTGAGACACGTCCAAAACAAAGTAAAAAAAACGTTTTTACATTGAATGTGATGCGACCTCACTAACTGCATACTGATGAACGCAGCTGCCGCTAATGCTAACGCAGCTGCCGCTAATGCTAACGTAGCTGCCGCTAATGCTAACGTAGCTCCTCAGGGACTGAAGTCGTTATTTTCTAACTTTGACAATCTAACATGTGGCAGCACATCAGCCCAGAGTTAAAGGGCTGTGACTGTTGGTAGTTGTGGTTGATTTTGTTCAAATACGCCGAATTGTGATATTATGGGTTATTATTGTTCAGATGATTTAGCTAAGCTAGCTAACAGATGCTAACGTCAGCGGTCTCTTGTTGCCATAGCAACAGTAAACATTCACGTGGCCTGATGAGCTGTAAACAGAGATACAAAACACAAGTAAACCTATAGCAAATAATAAATTTAATTTGCAATATTTACCATTGAATTTATTGTAATCTTTCAATTCATTTATTGTTTACTGAGGTGATAACTATCTAATAGGTATAATTTGTGTGTAAATGTGTTACTTTTACTGTAGTTTTCAAATGGCTGTGTATAGTGTTAGTGTATAGTCTTGAGCATTTTCAGGTCACAAAGATCTGGCTTTTTTGCATTGGGAAACACTAGTAAAGTGTCCTAATGAAAACACGACAAAGCCATTTGACTACCTTGTTCATAAATGATGGTGTCAGGACTTTTTTTTATGACACACACACTTTCATTGATAGGAATACTTGGTTTTGAGGAATGACCTCTATTTTGAGCATGTGACATGCTTTTGCAGGTTATCAACAAGGTTTTGCAGTTTGTACTAATTGTTTTGAGAAATGCACCAACTGTTGTGCAAATGTAAGTAATGATGTGAGAAAAACTCCACCCCGTCTCTGGTTTTGGGTTCTTCCCGTTAGTCTCGTCCCACCCCTGGTCATAACATAACTTCTGTTGTGATTTGACACTATAATGAACAAAGATTGATTGGTTGATTGCTATAGCTGTCAGTTTTAGTCCTTGAGTTCATAGCTACGTGCTTTATTTGTTAACTGCTATCAAGGAATATGACTCTCCTTTGTAGTATGTGTGAGAAAGGACGCCACGAGATTTGTGGACTTCTTCGTGGTGTCCGCTGATAATATAGTGGGCTGGTCTGGACAGAAAATGCCAGAGCTGAATTTTTGTCCCAGTCCACCCCTGGTAATGTCACTACCAAAGCTGAGACCAAACCTACGCCCTTGATAGTTTTCCAGGAACTTCGCAACTTTCGCAACAACTCAGCCTCTTTGTTTGGCACAAAAACACTAAACTTTAACATATGATATTCAAAAACTCTAAGGTATTTTAGAGTTTGTGACTACCTGGAAAAGTATCAAAAAATGGTATTGTCTCATCCTGCACTCTGGCATATATAATAATATTGTTTCCAATAAACGGTTTCCTAGTTTTTATGACGCCGCTGTGGATGATTAAGAAAAGAATGTTGTCAGAGTTTATGGATAACATGCATCACAGATTACTGTACAAAAACATTTTATGGAGGAAATAAAATAGAAGCAGTACTACACAGCCTCCAATAATGACATAGGCCAGTTCCAGTACGGACTTATACCCTTAGCTTTGTTGCTAAAGTGATCGCTTACTGCTGCTAAATGTAGCTGTTGCTAACTAGTTAGCTTGATTAGCAGTCCTATTGCTGACTCAGCCACGGGTACCAGGAGCCGAACTCTACAAAAAAAACCACCTCGGTACTTACTCGAATATTCAGTGCTAATGGCTACTGTAATCCCCATTTAGTATCCACAGCAAGTCTCTCCCCAGCTTCCAGTTTTAACAGGTAACTATTCCAAAACAAATAGCACTCAGTGTGACAGGGGATAGAGCGGGTCGTCCAGTAATCGAAAGATCGCTGGTTCGATTCCCCACCTGCATGTCGAAGTATCCTTGAGCAAGATACTGAACCCCATTTTGCATGCCAGCCTCTGCCATCAGTGTATGAATGTGTGTGTGTGAATGGGTGATTGTGATAGTTGCTGTAAAACGCTTTGAGCTGTCAGTAGAAAAGAGAAGTCCATTTACTAGCCGTTTCAATGGAACTTTAATGGTTCGTTAGAAAATTAAAAAACTCATGGGCCTTTAATGACTTTAATGACCATCACCAGCCTGACAGAATTATTCTGTAATCCAAAAGTTGTTTTCGTTAATGGATTATGATCTATAAAACATTAGTAAATGATTTATTAATCATGAATAAAGTCATGAGTTACACTTTATATAGCAAACCATTTATAACAGGCACCTTATTAAAGATGCAATGCGTAAGAATCGGCCACCTGTGAAATTTTATTTGCAAACCAAATATGGGGGCAGCATATCACCAGTGTAATTGCTAACTGCTGCTAATTGCGGCTGCCGTTAGCAAGTTAGCTCAGCTCCATATTATTTCATTGAACACACAGAGTGCTGCCGTGTGCCACAGGCTTTGGGTTTACAGCATGAAATTGTCAAAAATACAGTGGGCCTGCTGAATCAACCATGGTGAGGAAGGTAATTAGCATTAACGAAGAAATTGTGTCATGATTTTCATGCTGCTATTAATTACCTCATCACATTCGTTGGCTGGGAGAAACATAATGCTCGAACGTGTCCCCCGAACTTTGCTGAAGAGATTATTTGTCATCATGGGTTGTAATTATACCTGGGGCTCAGCACATTCAAATGGATTTGCTGCGGAGCTGATAGCATAAATGTTTGATGAGATGTTTTCATTGATGTGTGACTGGCTTTGCATTATAGTCAGAGAGAGGCTTCCAGGTCTCACTCATCACTGATAGTGTTTGCCTCAATCATTGTTGATAAGATCAAGGACTGGGGGAGAAGGCTTTTCACAATATACTGATTCCACACAAATATCTCATTTGTCAAAGGTCAGCTGTGTGAGAGGAGCTGAGAGCAATTACCGTCTAAAACCCTGCATTCAATCAAACGGGCCTCATTAATGTGCAGCCCTATTAGAAAACAGTGTGTCCCTCTGAGTCTTCAGATTTGTCTCAAGTCAGTGTCATTCATACAGGACTGATCACAAATTTCCTTTTGTTCGACACGCAACACTCTTTATACTTAGGGCCTTTATTTGGATAAGACTGAGTCAAAGCATTTTAATATTAATATATAGTGAAAGCTCAGGAAGCAGAACAGAGAACCAATCGCGCTTCAAGAATAAACAGACATGAAGTGTGGTATATCCAGAGTCAACAGCAGAAGTTAATCTACAATATAGGACATTGGGACAAATGTAAGAACCACTCATGTGTAGATTTTTGAGTTGCTCATACATACGGCCTTCACTGATTTTTTTGTATTTAATCTCTTATTAATTCTCTCATAGACATGAGTGAAAGTCATGAGTGGTCGAGTAGTCTGAGCAAAACACTTCAGTTTAACCCTTGTGTTTTGTGATGAGGTCAAAGTCGTAATATAATAAGCTGATAAAACAATGTTAAGTCTGTTGTTATGCAACACATCCTCATACCTAATCAGCTGAATGAGTTGATTGCCAGTGACTCCCAAAATGACCATTGCAGCAAAGCAGTGACAGGCGCACTAGACCTTCATTGTACACTTGTTGTTTGGTAAGGTTTAGGGAAGTCATGGTTTGGCTGAAAATAACTACCTTACTCCTGTAACTGAAGTCACTAACATACCTGGGTTACCTAAGTAATTTCAGTTATGATATTTATGCATCGATAATTAACTACGTTAGTGCATAAAAATTACTAACTGTTGACTTTCGCTCTCACACTAGACATGAACAGCTGTCTTCTTGGTGAAAGTCCTGTCCTTTACCCAAGTGTCCATCCCTGATGTCCTCCCTATGCAGACTTTGCACTCTTCATACTACTTTGCCTGACTTCCTCCTTTGCAGCCATAGTAATTACTACAGCCACTAGCGATTGCCGCCCAACAAGAAACAGAAATAAATAGATGAATGGGTTAATAATCTGCTAATAAGCTCAACCTCTATGGTAATTTTTCTGATGAGGACCAAGCCAGAAAATAAGGGTTCAGAATTACAATAGCTCACCCTGAGTGAATTCGGATTAAAAGAAATGTACCAAAATCAACTAAAATAAACATAAGTTAGTGATGCAAGTGTTGGGAATGGATGGTAGGGCAGGTGTGGTTATTAGAAATTAATAACTATTGAAAATAATTATTAAAATTAATAAAATAAAACATAATTTTCAAATCGTTAAAATGGGGCACCACCCTGAAAATCAGGGACCAATAACCAAACCAAAATTAGTCTCATAAGAAGGGTTCACTTTAAATGTAAATATTTGTAAAATATTTACAATTAAAAGAACAGTGAAGGAAATGAATCCGAGCACTGACCATCACAACCAGTAAATGCTACAAAACATATGCACAAAATAATCACAGAAAACTGCTATGTACAATATAATAGACTTTATTATTGTTAGCAAATTGATTAAATCAATAATACTTTCAATAAACAAAATAAATTATTCAACCAAAGCAGTTAAACAATGAAACTAAACTAAGACAAACTCAAGCACAAATAACAAACAAGCATGTGTGTGTGGGTGTGTGTGTGTGTGTGTGTGTGTGTCAGAGACAAAGTAAGAGGAGCCAAGATGGTGGTTGTATTCAAAAAAACAAGATGGCGGAGAGCCAAAATGGCGGTCACGCTCCCTTGGAGAGTGACGTCACGGAGTGTTCCGTTGAAAGGACTACAAAAACTCACGTTCGTTCGACTTCAAAAATGGCCAAAACGTGACTTGGAGAAGTCGCGCGTGGATACGAATTCAAAAATGACAATGATTTTGCTAAATCATATGTCTAGAATTCCAAAAATGGTGGACGTGAATACGTCACCTAAGGCTAGTCAAATGAACGAACGCGCGAGATTTGAACAACGGCAATGGTTACACCACCGTTGGCCTCGTGCACACTTTGATTGCACACGAGATGAATTCATAGGGAAAGTGACCTACAGTTCCACAAAAGGTGGCCGTGCTACCACGAGGCGTCCGTCTCTAAAATCATAAAAGGGAGATATCACGAGACACACATATTTTATGTTATAGCGAGGTCATCAACCATAAGGTCGCTCATAAGATTATGTGTGTGTGTGCGCGTAACCCCTATTATGTGTGTACATGTACATGTGGGTTAGTTAAAGAGAGAGAGAGAAAGAGAGAGGAAGACAAAGGGCTAACGCCCTTAGTGGTGGCTAAGCTAACACTCCCGCTCCACGGCGTGGAGGGGCTCAAATCAGCTCGTGATGAGCGAAAAGGGAAAGCAAACAACATGTTTTACAACGTAAAACAAACAGCAATAAAAAGAGGGACACGGCGGTCCACAAAACTCACAAAGAACAGACAATGTAGCTCACAAGTATACAATACACGCTAACTTATAGTATCTGCCCAGACACTAATTAAGCCTCACTTGTAGTCGTGTCTTCCTTAATCCAGCTCGCTTCCTCAGCGTGGATTAAAGGCGGTTGCAGCGTCCTGCGTTGGCTGTTAAAACAGCGTAGTCGGCAGGCAATAAGGAAGCGGGCAAAAGCGGGCTTTTTCTGAGGAAAAATAAAAATATCCTCCTTCTGCAGGCAGATAAAGAGACTGGTTGCACAGCATCTTTTCTGGATCCGGAGCGTGTTTGGTGAACACGGCGCAGTTTTGGCTCGTCTGGCGAGATGAAAGACTGCGGCCTAGGTGGGAAAAAATCCAGACATCTGTAGGCTCCCTTCTGAGTAATAGTTGCATAGGCGAAAGCTGATGCTTCCAGCAACATGTAACTCTGGGACTGCGTTGAAATGGGTCTGCCGCTGTATTTATCTCCTCCAGCCGCGGCGGAAACTGACGCATTCAGGTGCACTCACAGACAATAGGAGATGGGATTTTTCAACCTGGGGGGGCTGTGACAAGCAGGCGCCACCTACTGGACATTAGGGTCATTGCACTTTCCTTTGTTTAGCAGGCTTTGTTAGTGCGAGGAGGCCGCATTTAAGCAATAAGCTACACGCGGGCCGATCCGACATCAGAACCATGTGGACGGTCCCAACACAAGACAAAACAAATGAGAGACCTGAGAGACATACAAAGGACAGTATGTGGAACCAAAAATACAGGACATGACCAATAAACAAATAAGCAGATGCTAATAGCACATTGCATTGTATGTTGAAGGGCAGCCGTGTGTGTGTGTGTGTGTGTGTGTGTGTGTGTGAAACGCAAGACAGAGAAAAACAAGCACATTAAAGCACAAAAGACAAATACACAAAGAAAAAACGAAGAGGAGTGTGTTCACAGCATTGATCACGGAACAAACACTAGTGAATATGGTGAGACACGGGTGCAATGAAGCGTCCTTTAAAGTAAAGTACAGGTCTTGATTGTTGTGTCCTCAGAGAAATTGAGAGAGGGAGAAAGAAGAGATAAGTAGACTGTTTGTTTGTGGTGTGTGTGTGTGTGTGTGTGTGCGTGCATCTGATGTGATGACAGAGGGAGAGAGAGAGAACAAGAGTGCATTGAGAGAGAGGGAAGGGGAGAGGGAGTTCAGAAGAGCCAGGGGGTTACGTCCTTGTTTCTGTTCAACTGTCCATCTATGCATTATTTTTCCACAGAGATTACTGCTTTTATTCCTTCTTGCGTCATTTGTTTCCTGATTGGGGGAAGCTGTCTAAGTCTTTGCATAATTTCTTTTGGGTATTGATCACTGAGTTCAACGTCCATTCCTTTATGCTGCCTGCCCCATCGTTGAACCTCGTCTTTCTGTTTGAAAAGCCTGAATTTGGTGATGATTGGATGTGGACGGGTGTTGTTGTTGTTTCAGTCCCAAACGGTGTGCGTGGTGGAAAGTGCTGATGTTGGTGGTTGTGTCCAGAGAGCTTGTTTTCGATGGAAATGAGGATATCGCTTACCTCTGTACAACATGGTGGTTTCGGAGATGTGGATAGTGAAGGGATTCCTGAACTGGAGAGCGAATCCGGTCGGGGTGTCTTGTTGCTTCGGAGTGAAGTTGGTTTTGCCTGTTTAAGTCCTAGTTCGTGATGCAGTGTGTTGAAGCACTCGTTGATATATTGTTCCAGATGGTCCAGGTAGCTTTGTATTGTTGTCCAGTTTCGGAGTGAGAGGGGGAAATCAACATCACTTATAATGGAACAAATTCTCTCATTCATCTCCGTGACTATCCTCTTGACCATCTATGTCATGGACCAGCTGTAGTAACATATTCTCATTTATCGGGTCCATTCATACCACTACTGACTGCAAGATTTGCTCAGTCAAAGCGCAGCAGGACTGAAAGCTCTGCAAGGCCAAATTGTTCTTGTTATTCATTGGTGAAGCTTTTAAAGCAATTTGAGGGGGAGTTGTTGAGCCAATGATCGCATTTTCTAAGGCCCATCATGAGGTCAATAAAGTGGAAACATACATGAAGAATGCGGATCAGAGCAAAGGTCAAAACCTCCTCTGTAGAATGAAATCCTGGAAGGACATGCACATTATAGAGAATCGACTCACATATACTCTTAACACAGAGGGAGAAGTTGGAGCAAACAGAGACTGAGTCTTCCATTTATATTTGTTATTATAACATTGTGCTCAACAAGGTTACTGTTGAGAGATGGAAAAATATTGACAATGGAACAAAAGGGAAAAGACATACAGGAAGTAAATGAGAGAAAACAACAATCTAGCCATATTATCTCAACCACTTTACTTGGAGGTTAAAGGTTAAGTTCACCTGAAAATGAAAAACATTATTATTATTTTCATTATCTCCTCTCTCCATGCTGATGGAAAGTCAGGTGAAGTTTCGTAGTCCACAAAACATTTCTGGAGCTTCACAGCAAAACAATGTCACAGCATTCTCCTAAAAAACTGAAGTAGCTGGGAAGTTATTGAGTTCAACACTTGGTTGCACCTCCAAGTTGCTTTACCTCTTCTCTGTTCCTGATTCTTTATGTGTTTCCACTTTTTTAACAAAATAATGGGCGCTAATGCAAAACCAACCTGTTCTCACTCCCAGCGTGTCAAATACAGCAGCCTGTCAGTGGTCCTGTACTTCTAAGTCTGACGCTGTGGGTACCCATCTAGCATCATTACTTAACGCACCATTCTAGTGCAGTAGTATAAAGACCAAGAAAAGTCTGTGGCGGGGGTGGATGAAGGTTGGGTGGGGTCATTCGAAGGACTTTCCCTCTGGAGACCAGAGTTTGAGTTCTGTTTGACTGTTTTGACCAATAGTCAAGAGAGATTTGTTTTTGATTTATGCAATGTAAGTAAGTTAATGTATGTAACTGATGTTAGTTATGTTACGTGAGTGACGTCATGTTACTTACATTATGAGACTGAACAATGTTATTTTAAACCAAAATATGATTAGTTCCTAAACCTAACTAAGTAATTTTGGTGCCTAAACCTAACCTAAGTAAGATCTTTTTTTTTTTTTTTCATTGTTATGGATGTTTCCAATCGACAACTCAGGTAATACATTTACTGTTAGTCTTTGTTAGTCTGACCAAAAAACAGAGTTTTTGACTCTGTTTTTTGGTCAGTCTGACTTGGTACTGGTAGGAATGAGTGTCCAAACCACAAAAGAACAGAAAAATAAGCTAGAATTATCCATTTTCACTCATTATCATCCTTTGAAACTTTGAGCAGCAAGAGGAATGGAATCATCAGTGAGAGGAGAAGTAGGGTTTTAGCAGTTCTTTGGGACATTATCACTGAAAGCCAAAATATTAAACGGAGTGAGACATGATATTTCAGGATTACAGAACACGTCTTAGTAGGCCCATGAATTTTTCATGAAATGTTCCGGGGTCCTTCTTTACCTAAACACATTGCTCAGAGCGCACATGCCTTCTTCCCTTAATAATGATGATGACCCCCATGATCATTTGTCAGTGACTGCTGTGCAGCAGAGCCATAGATCTGAGGACACATTCTACATGTAATAAAAACCTTGTGCTGCTAAGGTCATCCCACTCTGCTACCATACTGATTGCTTGAGTGATCTGAGTTGTTATGCAAAGCCATGCGAACATGCTGAGGAGGGATGCACTTGGCAGGAAAGATATGTGTGAGCATTTCTTATTTAAATTTAGACAAAAGTGTTTCTGGCACTACAGCCTTCAACTTTTTAATCCGTCTTAGTATGAAAGCTACTGTGAGTCAGTGCCCTTGTTGTATGAAATGACAGGTGTGGAGTCGCTCAGTTAATATATGGGTGAGCTAATCCAGGATTCTATCCATGAATGTAGAAATGGTGGCGCTGTGGTAGAATTTAAATCAAAACTGAGCTTTACAATTTGGATTCCATTTATTTTGCTCTTCATTGACAGAGTGCACCAGTTACCATTTCAACCATGAATTTTGATGCTGTCTTTTTTATTAATATTCTCCAAAATGCTGTGCGAGCATTCCATTGTAATTTGCAACACAGTACATAGACACCTCTGATTATCAGATCTGATATCTACATTTTCGTTATTATAGGAGTCATTTTTTTGAATCTTTTTTTTATTTTTTATCAGATAGCCGAGAATACATTCTTATTTTGAGAATACACTACTTTGGCTCTGATGCAGCATGCAATCTGCAAAGTAACTTGTAGCTTAAGGTATTAAATAAATGTAGTGGAGTAAAAAGTACAATGTTAGCTTCCAAAATCTAGTGGAGTGGTAGTATAAAGTAGCAGAAAATGGAATTGGAAAGTAAAAGTACCTCAACATTGTACTTAAGTTCAGTAGGCCTACTTAATTAAATGACTTTAGTTACATTCCATCACTGGTAATGTATTTATTCATTCTCACAGCAGCAGCAGCAGCAGCAGCTGTTTTCACTGAAGAAGCTCTTATAAACTCACTGTACACTACCTGCTCACCACCAAACAGCAGGCAAACACAGTCAGAGTCCATCCAGTGAAAACGCTTAACATTTTAGCTGTTAAAAAGCCAGATATTTTTCTCAGGAATTGGTGGAGACCAAAACAGAACTAAGTTGATCAGCACTGAACTTCATCAGGACACAAACCTGGCTTCAAATGAATGAAAGTGTTGTTCTTTGTCTGCTGGATGTGTAAATAACAAATGATATATTATTATATATAAGCTGATAATGATCTATCAACATTTTTATTTTCCTTATTATGATAATGTGATTTCAGCTTTTTCTGCTGCCCCCAAGTGGCCAAAAAACAAAACTGGTTATATGCTGCTTTAATTATTGCTCCAGCCTCAGTTGCTACTCTCTGCAAATGCTTTGCACCGAGTGTATCATTTGTTAATTATAGACACAGCAGTTTAAAATATTCATGTTCTCAGATCTTATCAGACTTTGGCTTGTTTTTAGCAGCTAACTTTGTTTTTCTACTACTTTACCATCATGCCACCTGATGTGAGGATACCCACTGAGGGCAGCAGGGTTGTGTAGTTAGTAGAGCAATTGAAGTATTGGAGTCATATGGTGCCCGCAAGCACTGACTGTGTCCAAAGGAACCCTACCGACATGCAGTTTGCACTAGAGACCGGCACTGACTCGTCAAGCAAGTTAAGATTTGTTATCACTGGAGCCCCACAGTTTTGAGATCAATAGTCATACAGTAAGCACCAGCAGACAGATAGTGCTGGTTGTGGACTAAAAAGTACAATGTTAGCTTCCATAATCTAGTGGAGTGGTACTAAAAAGCAGCAGAAAATAGAAATGCTCAAGTTAAGTAAAAGTACCTCAACATTGTACTTTAGTACAGTACTTAATTAAATTACCTTAGTTACATTCCATCACTGGAATAGAGCTCACAAATTTAATGTATTTATTCATTCTCAGCACTTGGGCAGCAGCAGCAGCTGTTTTCACTGAAAAAGCTCTTATTAGAGCTTATTATTCTTGTTAGAGAATTTTCTTCTATCTTGAGTATCAAACACACTAGTCATCCCTAAAGGCATAAAAGGTGGTTCTAAAAATGTTGTATCACAGTTTATTGCCATGAATCTACCAGCATGTCAGAGTATGTTTAGGTCAAAAAGCAACCGAAAGCACTGCCTGAGAGTGATGAAAGAAATCTGTATCTCCTATTATGTGCAGAAGCATAGGTTTAAAACCGAGTGATGTCAGGGACTGGTTTACACCCTCGTACTGCAGAAATGATCAAAGCAACTTTGAGCATAGGTTATAATGGTCTGTTTTAGGCAGGTAGAGCAGCAGGACTGTGGGAACACAAAAGGTAAATCTCATTTCCAATTTTTACACATAGCCCTCGTTTTCCAGTGCCCTCTTGGCCCTCAGAACAGAGTCACAAGGTGCAGTGGTTGAAATACTTAAAAAATGCAGGACTGTCATGCACAAATCAGCAATAACAGTGTAACTTTAGCTAGCTAGTTAGTTAGCATCATCAAATGAGTAGTCATTTTTTTGTGCTTGTTATAAAGAAAAGGACAAAAATAACGAAGTTGACCAACAACTAGAGACCAACAAGTCGGATTTAGGAGAGATCGATCTTGTGTCGACCAGATTGCCATCCTTCATATTATCATACAGCAATCATTCTCATTGTACGTTAACTTTGTCGATCTAAAAAAGCCTTTGACTGCGTGGATGGAGAGACCCTCCGGAAGCTGTTGATACATTATGGAGTGCCCACTAAGCTGGTGAAACTCATCGAGAATAGCTACTCTGCTATGACCTGTCCTTCACGTGCTACAACCAACCAGTTCGAGATAAAGACCGGGGTCAGACAGGGTTGTCTGTCATCTTCATTCTTGTTTCTACTGGCTATCGCCCGGGTCAGGAGAACAACTACTAAACAAAGAAAGCACAGACTCCAGTGGAATTTGTTGAAACAGTTAGATGATCTAGACTTTGCAGACAACCTGGCATTACTGTCTAGATTCAGAACAAAACAACAACACTTGCAGATACTGACTGAAGATTCATAAACAGAAGGCAAAAATCAATGTGATTTGAGAACTTCACCTATTCATTGACAAGCAGGGAGGTACGGATGGAGAGGTCAAAGCAAGAAAAGACAAGGACAGCCTTATTTTACAGCTCATTAACATCTGATGTTCCGGAGGAGTACAGTAACAAACAAATATAAGAATCTTCTACGCCAACGTAAAATCAGTGGTGCTTAATGGCACCGCGACCTGTAGAATGACAAAGACCACAATCAATAAAGTGCAAGCCATCACCAACAACTGACCCATAAGAATACTTAATATCCACTGGCCAGACAGAATCAGCAATAACGTCGACATCACCAGCAGCAGGCGAAATTTGGAAGAAGAAGATGCCGGCGGATCAGACAAACACTACAAAAACCAGTGTCAAACACAACTAGATGAATGTTGACATGGAACCCTCAAGGGAAGAAGAAAAGAGGTCGGCCAAAGGACACATTGTGGCGGGATATCCAGGCAGACATCAAAAGGCTGGGTTACAACTGGCATCACATACAGTATCTTCTATCTGATATATCTTATTCCTCTGTGCCTCAGAGCTCCAGTCTTGTCCAACAGCTATTAAAAACACATTGATTAGCCACAAAGTTGAACCAGATGACATTTTCTTTCATTCTCATAAACACACGCAATGAAGTTCATTTTTCATTTAATCCCACATTTACCATCCCGCTAACCCAAACACTCTGCTGAAAATAGTCCCCAACAGATGCATCATCTCCCGTTTGAGTGGCGTTTGTTGAAAATTGCAATAACCAGCTGTTTTATGAAATTACTGAAAAAAAAACAAAACTAACAAGCAATATATTTGTGAGATGTTTTTAAAGATTTCATCTTCAGAATCTTTTCTTCTGTGCTGTGTTGTTTGATTGACAGGTGTCAACCTATTACTGTCAGCATCCCACTCAGACTTCCTCCCTTTGCAAACCTGTGGGTGACATCCTGTGAAACCACAGACATAGTTTTGTACAGTCTAAGGTTGCACATATGTTGACTAAAGCCAACCACAAGTCGAATCCCATGGGCCTCAACGGTGGCATTTTGTGTCTGACCCTGACCTCTGACCTACCTGTAACACAGATCGAGAAAAACAAGAGTAAGTCTCCAAAGAGACCACATACAACATTCCATTAACAGTTCATTGGCTCTTATCTTTCATTGTGCACACAGAAACTCAGCTCAAGTATTTCTTTCATAAATGACATTCTCCCAGCATCAAAGGTAAAAAGACACTACAGGCTCATCTCATACACCTCTCACACTGCTCAAACACCAAAGCTGCATCACCCTGACATCAGGCTGCTTCAGGAATGATGTGACACTGCGCTGGGAGGTTGATGATGATAAGAAGAACTGAAAACCATCCACCTTTAAAAGAAATCATAGAGCAGTGTAGCACAAAATAAGCAGTTTAGGTGAATTCAGATGAACTACATATACATTCTTACATTTTAAAGAAATACCTTCCTTACATTAGTACTGTAGATATTGCTCACTGTACACTACTAGGCTGGCTACTTGGGGCTTTGGCTCTTATTGAAATGCTGGCTGTTCTCCACAACCAGATATTATAAGCATGAAACCTTGGGAAGCCAGATAACGAGAGATGAGACAGTTTAGTAGAAAGTATTATTATTGTGGCAGTTACATTAATGAGTATTACTGAATGCAAAGGCAATTAATTACTGCTTGCATCATCACCCTGGAAAAAGTGTTTAATTATTTTTTGATGCACTCTGTTGCACTCTGCGAGCCTGGTGGAGTGTGCTCAGGCTGACAAAATGGATGCTGGCAGGGAACCAGCTAAACTGTGGTTTCACTGCCTAATGGCTATTGTACTGGCAGGGCAGATGGTATTTCTTGACAGTGGAGATGCACTGAGGTCTGCTGCAGCAGAGGTGACACGGATGCGTTTAAAAGGTTTTTCTTTTTTTCCTAGTGATCAATGTCTGCAGCAGCTGAGCACCAACACAGCAACATATAGCATACTACTATATGTATGGTTTTAAACTTATTACAGGCTGATGCAAAAACAAACAAACGAAAGAGTTCAGGAGATACGATTTTAGAAATACCGAGGTCCGCTGTCCAAGTCCCCTCTGTTTCCTGGAAGACACAAAAAATTAAGCCTGCAAAATGCTTTATTTATTCATCTAATCAGTCAGTTATATTGTCTGTAACAATCACCATGTCACCATCAAGGTCGACAAGGTCAAGGCCTTCTATACACTGACAGGAAAAAAGAAATCTGGTGGCCTAAAAATAGCCAAAATTAAATATATTCAATTCCAAAGTAGATCAAAATATGTCATTTATTTCATTTCACATCCGAATCTCCAATCTGGTCAAATTACATTGGGGGTCATGTAGGGAGGGAGGTTTTGACAATCAAGAATAATGTAAAGAAGACAGCATTAATTTAGATCTTTTTTGTTTTGTATTGTTTGTTTGTTAAACTGACCATCATGAGTCTAATGATGCTAACTTGCTAGAGTACTCTTTTTTATGGGTGTGGATTACCAACCCTCTGGGGCAATGAACAGGTTTGCTTTTTGGCAGATTGTAGTTAATTTGATGAAATGCTAATATGATTAGAAACAGATGGAAAATAAAAAAGTTTCAGCAGTACCTGCATTATAACCTAGTTTACAGGCATCACAGTTTAGAGGTGCCACAAGATAAAACCTAGTTTTATGGCCTTTATTATTCCATTTCATATTGTGCATATTCTTTTTTCTATTCTCTTTGATGCATGAATTATTAAATCTCAAAGAAATATTTTTTTCATGTTTGTTTTTACATTTAAACAAGTGAAAATTATGCCAATAACTTGGATAAAAAGCCATTCTTGAATAACTGTTTTGCTTTTTACTGTGACTGATAATCTATTTATTCACTACAGTTGACGTCATGCACGGAGGGGTATATTCTGCCTAATGGGCCTATATTTGGGAGAAAAAAAAAACATCTGAAAACTATTTAATATTGATGTTTAATTAAGCTATTCAAGTGGAAATTACATCATAATTATGAATAAAACATACAAAATAAGGCGGAATATCATTAGGCAGAATATACCCTTTGGCACATAACGTCCACTGGAGTGGACAGATGAATTTTTAGTCACAACAAAAAAAAAAAAACATTTACAGGATAAATGTCATTGAAAATTCAATAAAATTATTTCTATCACATTGTTTAGTTGATTTTTTTTTTTTTTTTTTTTTACCTGTCTGCTTTTTCTCAAAATAAGAGGGAATAAGAAATATCCCGGAGGTACTTGGTTCATCTACCCTTTTCCCATTTTGGATTTATGATGTCATGTCATCAAGAGACACAAATATAATACTCAAATGGAATTATGAACAGAGCTTTGAGGGTCCACCACCTGGTGGTTGGGACATGGTACTCCAGCTCAAATGGTTAAAAATGGCTTCCAAACATCTGTCCACTGTGGTGGACACAATGCATGGAAGGGCTTGATACATTTGTGCTTACAATAAAATACTGTCATTAGTAGTCAACATACAGCAGTGTTTCCCGCAGTTGTTTGTAGCAGAGGTGGGCTGGCTTTAGGCAGGGTAGAGTACCACCTGTGGTCAGCCAAACAAGCCTTGCGGTCCTGTTTGGTGTTGTTTCCGTACCACGTCTCTTGATGGTGCAGGAGCAGAGATTCTCAGTATTTTAGGGGATAGTCTGCGTTTCCTTGAATGTCTGAGGTGTCTGGCCTCTCTCCCCACTGAGTCAGTATGCACCCCGCAGGCCAGGCCCTTAGTGATGTAGGCACAAGGTACTTGAAGCTGTCCATCCTCTCCACTGATGTCTTGCTGCAGTTCAGGTGTAGGTTGTTGTCCTGACACTAGAGGGTCACTTCCTCTCCATCTTTCACGTAGTCCTCTTTATTGTTTGCTGTAATCAGTGATTGTGTTGGAGTTGAAAGTTGTGTATGTACAGGGAGTACAGCAGAGGGCCCAAAATGCAGCTCTAAGGTGCTCCGGTGTTGAGGTGCGTCTACCCACTCTCACCACCCAGGCTCTGGAAGTCAAGGATTCACATGTACAGCGGGGTGTTTAATCGCAGGTCCTTGAGCTTTGTGATGAGCCTGGAGGGAACTATGGTGTGAAACACTGAGCTGTAGACAAAGGACAGCCATCTCAAATAGCTCCCTTTTTTGTCTTTGGTTCAAGGTTATCTATTTGTCACATACACAAAGCACACAACACAATGTGCAGTGAAAAGCGCTTTAGGCTCTCCAGAAATGAGATAGCGTGGTGTGTTATGGTGTCTTCCGCTGATCGGTTTGGACTTAAGACAAACTGTAGTGGGTCCAATGTGCTGGATAGGGAGGAGCGGATGTAATCCTTGACCAGCTGTTCAAATCAACTTCATCACTACAGAGGTGAGTGCCACTGGATAGTCGTCCTTTAGGCAGGCTGGTCTTGTTTTCTCAGACTCAGGAATGATGATGGACTTCTTGAAGCATGTGGATATGACAAACTGAGCCAGGGGCATGCTAAATGTGTTATCTTGACCACGGTGGCTCTGGTGTGATGGTTTGTTTGCTCATAACCCAACACTGAGTCAATCCTTTAATCAAACGTCATGCTGTGTCAGGGTACTGGAATACAAATTCTGATTTCATGTGACGGTCTAGGAGAGGCTCTCTTGTTTTCACAGCGGGGCTCACAGATTCTTATCTGTCAAGCAATTCTTAGATCGTTGTTAGATCATGACATGTTTTTATTTTGTATCATAGTCAGTGATTTTCCTAGAGGAGACTGACAGCTAAAAAAATGTCCCACTGTGTACCAAGAGGTGCAAAGACTGATATAAAAACTTCTTTTTTAAAAAAATGGATTTTAATATGTAAGAAATTTCAAAAACATTATGCAAAAAATCAACAAAGTATTGCAGCTACTTATTACAATACAACACAGTTTGCAATGCACAACCTTTTTTGGTGTAAAATGTGTGATATCAGTGTTAACAAACCTTCAAATATTACATGCCACTCTCTTCAAACTTTTTTTTTATATTTTGTGTCTGAACTTTTCAAACTTTCTCTCATCCCCATTACAACAAAGCAAACTCCATTTACTGATTAGTGTCTTGACATCGGTTTTCTCTCATTATATGAAGAAGAATGTATTCTTTGGTGTAGGACTACTGCAACAGTCTGACACAAACTGATTAATTGCACACTTTAAGAATCAAACATTCAGTTTTGTGTTGAATTTGTTATGTGATCCACATTTCCCAAAATCTTTGTTGAATCTACTATGAGTCACTAAAATCATAATATTTATTGACATGAACAGCAGAGCTATAACTCGTCTTCAAGCAGAATTCTTTAAACAAATAAATCTGTTAAAATTACTTTTCTTACGAAATAGCTGTTGAAAGAAAAATATGTGAAAAACAAAATCAGCTACATTATCGATGAGTCACATAATTATAGGAAAGTGCATGAATATTATGTGCTATGCTGTTTCTTTGTTGCGTCACAGCCTGGCATATCAACACGTTAAATATTGTTACAGTCCAAACACACAGCAAATTTTAGATGTTCATTACAGACTTCATCTTGAACATGTACAGTGCATTTTCTGCCTGTAAAATGAGTGGTCACCTGATTCCAAGGTGACTCTCAAAGTGCCTTCATGACATTGTAATATGCCGGGCCTCTGAGCAGGAGGAACCACTGGCTGTCAGATGTCAACATCTGGTTTCTCTACTCAGATCACTTTGACATGACAAGAAGCAGAAGCTGACCACAGCGTGGCTTCACTTACACAAACAGCTCATGACCTGACTGAGATTTTCAGGGGAAAATAAATTGAAAAACTCACGTTGTGATATATTGTTATGTTTTGTTTTAATGGATGATCTGCTGGGTTTAAGAGGTTTTCTACATGTAAAAAACTGAGCAAATACAAATCATTTATTCCTTTAAAGGG
The DNA here is from genome assembly GCF_040436345.1 of Pagrus major. Classification (NCBI taxonomy): domain Eukaryota; kingdom Metazoa; phylum Chordata; class Actinopteri; order Spariformes; family Sparidae; genus Pagrus; species Pagrus major. The sequence goes on from NC_133233.1 coordinate 7,314,273, forward strand.
TTTAAATTTTCTCTGGTCCAATGCTCTGATAGAAAATAACAGTCACTGTAGAATATGTTCATTTGCAATTAGAAGATTCCATTGCAGGACTTTCTATTTTAGATTGTTGAATTTCAAAATTGAATCTGAACCAAATTGAAAATAACACTCATTGTCTTCATTTGGAATAGGATCTATATATATGCTATCCTATTTCCATGTTGTAGGAAAGAATCATCAATAAAAAGAAGTAATTTGAGATAGATTACTCCATTCTGAGTTAGAAAAATCTATTGGAGAACAAATTATTTTGATTGGAGTGTTGTGTGTTGTCTTTGTTTTTTTGTTCCACAGTGAAAATGCTATTTTTAAAAGGCTGAACACCAACAAGCAGAATATTTAATTAGGTAAAAACATGTTGTGGATTTTGGAAATTATTACATTGATCCTTTTTTAATATAATTTGACTTTTGGACTTTCCAAGTGCTCTGAAATTATTAGAAATGTTCGGATTACACGAGTCAGAAGCAACCCTACCCAAAACAAAACAAAGACAAAAATATTTGCTAATTTTTTCCATATTTTGGCAAATGTTGAACGCACATTAGAGCACACATTTGGTGAAGTGATGATGATATCTAGTCCCTGTTGAGTCCAGCTTGAGTGCTCCAGAGATCCTGGGATTTCCCAAACTGAATCAATACTGCACATATAAACACAGAAATGCTTAGCTAGCTCGAGGTTGTTATAACTAAAATACCTGCTGAAGAATGCTATTTTCCACGGGCAGATTAAGGTTGGCTACTACATATCTGCAGACTTCATGTGAAGTAACTTCATAGTGTTAAAAATTCCAAAAGCTGAAATGTATGGAAAAAATATTGATGTAATCATTTCCAAAATCCACAACATGTTTTTAACTACCATGCCCAGCCACTGCAGGAGACTCAGACACACAGCCAAACATATACAGAAAATAACATGGAGTCCATAACCACGACAGACCTCATGGCATGGTAGATAATCTTTAAATATGCTCGGTCCGTGATCATATTTGTATTTTAAGTATTTGGTTTGAATATTTCACTGGGTGTGGGTGGTTACAAGCACATGAACGATTATGCTCAGGTGAAACACTGAAATTGAAATTCCTCACGCAGTGGCGATGATAAAAGACATGCAAAGACATATGTTTATAAAAGTGTGCTCACAAACATCCTCTGCGTATCTTGAGAGGTGACAGAGCCAAACACATCATTAGTATTAAAGTGCATGTCAATGGACATCCCAACAGGTCAAAATAGACAATTTTGTCCCGCATTTTGTCAGTGTGCGTCCACAGACACAAATAGCACAAACAGATACCGAGAGCGAGAACCGCTGCTCGCTCTCTAAACTCCAATCAAACTGTATAAACCTGGCTGTGCGGATAACACGTAAAGCAAGAATGTGTTACTACATTGCCTATTCATCCCCTTACATGCTATAAAGGAACATTTTCCATGTAGTACTCAGCTAAAATAGAGAAAGCTCATGAACCGGAAGCCCCCGCCATTTTGTTTATGTTCTATGAAAATGAAGGCTAAAAAATTCTGATGAAACTGTAAAACAAATCGGTGGGGAGAAATGTTTCACTGCTCTTCGTGGAGTAGCTTGGGAGATGATGGGAGGCAGGGTGATGACACACAGCAAGAGAACACGGGTCAGGCTCAAACCCTGGGCCTCTGTAGAGTGTCTGTTTATGGGTCACACACTCTACCAACTGAGCTACTGAAGTGTGTCAGAAAATGACATTTTAATCAGAAGAGAAAGATCTTTATTGACTGATTTCATGCGCAATGGTCCAATTCAGAATAATCTACGTATAGCATATTCTTGAATTATAACTATTGATGCATTAATGTGTTATAACTTTAGGACTGCAGCAGGTAAAGGATGAACTCATTTTAATAACTGTATACTGCTGGGTGGCTTAACTTATAATAATTTAACCTAGCTACAACTTTAGATTATTGATATAGAATATAAATAAGGTAAGTAAAGTAACCAGTAGGGCCAACGCTAACTAAACTAAATACAGCTTTACAATAAAGCTTTATTTAATATTTGCCACTGAGATGTAATGGGGTAGAAGAATATGGTTTAGGTTTAAAGGGTATCTATGCTGTATATTTTTTTGGGAGTGAAGCGCCATCTCATGGTGACACCCTGCAATTGAATAAATGGGTGTGTTTACAGTGGAATCTAGGCAAACCCCCAGGAGGAGGGGGAACTCTGGCCAAAAGGCAGTGCGATGGGAGGGCAAAATCAAGGCGGCTGTAACTGTAGCCACTCTGGATAAGAGTTCTGGAGCTTCCCGTAACCAGGGCTTAAAAGCCAGCTTCATCTCAAATCTAACAATGGCCTTTTGCTAGATCTGAGACACCAGGAACAAAACAGACAAAACAGACACCTACGATACAGCACTTAGACATTTTATATCAACAATGTAAGAAATATTCATAACATTGAAAAATTCAATATTTGTGATTAAAATAGTGGGTTGTTGGTAATGTATTAGTGACCACGCGTGTGATTTTACTACTTTCATGGGAGCTCAAACCCTACCTTAAAGAGCTCAGCTCCCATTGGCTCCCATGTAACTTGAACCTTGTTGTATTTTGTATTAGAATCTAGATATTCATTGTTATTTAGAAATTCTAAAATTGATTTTCCATTAGAAACAGAATGTCTCATTGCTATCAAACATGTCAACACTGCAAACGTCAAATTTGTTGCCTGTAGTGACTACTGTTAACTGACAGCAAGCAAATTAATTTCACCAAATGAGTAATTGGTAATTTCTTGGAAATATTTTTTAAATTAGTTTAATCATGGACACAGTCTCGAATGGTTTTCATCTGAATACAATATTCCTTTGTTGAACAGATCATTCAGTTGTAGAATAATGCATTTTGGAATAGTACCAACAAATTATATTCTATGTCTATGTGTTCTAGTATAGGACTAGAGTCTTGTGTGAGGAAAATAGGTCATTGTAGATTAAACATTCCATTGCAGAACATTCTGTTACTGAATGTTGCTTTATGGAACATAATCTACATATTCTATTTTATTTCACAATTCTGGAATATAATCTTCTATTAGAAAGTATCACTCATTCAACACATTGTGGAACAGGATATATATGTTCAATTTCCATGATCTAGAATGGAAACTTTTTTTTTTTTTTTTTTAAATAAAAGTAATTCTAGATTAGAAGAGTTCATTCTGAATTCTGAGACAAATCTATTGTGGAATATTCCTTCCTGGAATGACATATTTTGGATTATAATCTAAATATTCTATTCCTGAATCTTCTATAAGAAAGCAACAATCATTCTATCACGTTCTGAATTCTTTTTCCATTGTATAGAAATTAATCTTCGATTTCCCCCCTAAAAAAACATTCTGCTCTAGAATGTTGTATTTTGGAATACTGTTTGGAATACTGTGCATTAAACTGTCATGAGCATTTTTAATGGAATTAATGTATTTTTAAGGGATTAGGATCACCCCTCATATCAGTTTTTTTTTTAAATAATTCATAATAATATATTCCAAATTGATGTGTAAATGAAGGGAAAAGTCACATAGTTTACTGCTTACAGCATTCTTAAAAGCACCTATTTGTAAGAGAAAATGATTTATGAGTCTCCCTCCCAATTCATCAAAAACCAATGCTTTGAGATGGTGGCCGACCCATCATACAATCCAAAAGCGTTTTTGATGAGTTGGGAAACCCAGAGCATCATTATTTGACGAGTAGGGAATGAGACTCAAATCAACATTTCTTAACAACAGAACCTCTAAGGTGTCTCCAGTTATTCCTTTTTAACTTTTCAATTCAGTTACCATGTTAACTGTGATCTATTACTTTTTTGTGTTTTCAGGGATAAGTAATGGAATAATTGATTCATGGAAATGCTGAATAAAATAAATATATTATCCTGTTCTATGAAAATACTTGTTGAGGGGTTTTCACATTTCCTTTGGTTACAGTAAACAATCAGTGCCTATGGTAAACATGGTTTATGGTTTTGGATGTTTATCGTCTCACACCTGTGCACCAAATGTGGAGCAATGTTTGGAAAAGCCTCAGTGTTTGTGTCACTGCTTCTGGAGGTGACAACTCCAACGCCCCCACAAAACAGGTCTGCTGCAACACAGATGGGAGGAAACACTGTTCAGCCAAACACGTACGGCAAACCTACATACAGCATCCAGGTGTGGTGGGCAAAGGGAGCTCGCTAATCAAGTGTGTTTCATATCAAAGGTGTGCTGTAGTGATGATTTATTTTTTAGAGGCTAACATGGAAATTCCTTCATCACATGGTCCTACTATGTATATTTCCTCCAAATTTGTGCATCATGTTCAGGATATTTGTTTATTTGAAGGATCCCCTTAGCTGGTGCCATGGCAATCAGCCAATCATACCGGGGTCACTCATACATATCACATACAGTACATGATGAACATTAGTTCAATTAATATACATACAATTTCATTAATACAGGTACATTAATATAAAAAATCAAAACTTACATTAATGTGAAAAATAATACAGCCATATACAATTCAAAGCCGGTAAATGAAGAATCAGCGTATTGATGATGTTTTAAAGGAAAGAGAATTTTACATTTCATATGAAGTGACACACAATTACTGAAAACTAGCACAATTATACATCCTACTACTCTTTAGTCTGTTATCTAAATGCCAATGAATGCCTTTTTAATTAGACTGCTATTAAAGGGTAACCATCAATTTTACACACTAAATTATGTCTTGAGGAGTACTACTACATATGTGAAAAAAAAAGGTAGTACGAGGCCTTTTGTGGCTCCAGAGGAAGCTGCATGTAATCTCATAAACTGCCTCCAGTGATGTCACTCAGTGGCTAAGTTGCATTCTAGGTAATGTAGGCAGCAGGTTTTGAAAAGGAAGAAGAATTTGTGGAATAAAAAAGGTGATATCTCTACTGTATTAACTTAATAACTAATTACTATAACTGCTAAGTGAGTTCACTGGAAACAATTGATGAGATTACATGCAGCTTCCTCTGGAGCCACAAAAGGCATGACTATATTTTTAATTAATGCAGTGGTACTCCCCATTCCCCAAGACACATTTTAATGTATAAAATTGTTGTTTGAGAATTGAGTTACTGTTTAGGTGGTAAATTATTCTAGTTTGTTGTGGCTCTGTAAACAATACTTTTCAATTTTAACAAATTAATAAATATGTTTAAGTTAATTAAAAAGCTGTGTGTACGTTGATGTTGAAATGTGTTATTGGTGCAGTTGGCAACAGCTTAGAAAGTAAAAAATATATCAGTATTAACAATATATGATATATATTTATATTATATTTATCTATATTTGTATTTATATGATCATAATTCTCAGGTTGAGCTTGTTGATAGTATTGTGAAGTGCTAGACATTAGTTACATCAATTTCTTGTCTATTAAGTGTTGAAAGGGTGTGACATCAAGTTTCCTGATTTTCAAAGCATTTAAACCCTTGATAAATAACACCAAGGGACGTTTTCTCCCCAAACCTTAACAGTGATTGTTGTGCATATGGCTGTGAATTATGTTATTGAAAAAACATTATTTCAACCCACATTTTCAGGGGCTTTTCAAAAGTCATTCAAAGTTGGACGTCAGAATTCCGATGCCAAAAGTAAAATGAAAATCCTCCTTGCACATATAAACACAGACTCCATTAAACATTTTATTTTACAGCACTGTTATACTTTGAAACATTTTTGAATTTTCCATTTATTAGCCTAATACAAATACTGCATTCTACATCCTATGTCCTTCTCATCAGCGCTGACGTTGTTGTGGGGCATCAGACAACTGCACCCTCATGAGGTCAGGGATGGATCTGCCCTGGTTTTACAAGTAGGAATTATGACTTTGAGTGTTGTTCCAGTGTACTCCAGCAGAAGGTCTCCAGCAGACTTAGGCTGCGATCAGTACTCGATAGTCTTTGTTGCCTCGGAAGGTTCCTAACTGAGTGAAATGACCCAGAAGTATCTAAGTGGCAGCCATGATGAGAGCTGTTTGGATTCTCTAAATGCTAAGAGAATGTGCCTCAATGCTTCCTTTCTTATTGCCTTTAAGATACACAGGACCATCCTTTATGAAAGGAAAATAAATAATTCCTTGCAGCCTTAGTTTAAGTGCAATCAGATAGCACTGCAGCTGTGTTTCTTCACTGCTTTTGAATTCTCCTTCACATCTCTCCTCTGCCTCATAACGTTTTCCATCGAGGTCAAGCAAAAGTGTTTAGGGACAGGAAGCAGCCGAACACTTAATTACTGAATCAGCTTTGTTTTTCTGCCATATAGCTGGAAGGTCAAACTACTGATTGACGAAAATTAAAGGATAGATTTACATTTTGTCAAGTGCATCTTACAATAATATTGACATGCCCATAAATACATTTTTAGGGTTATTGGTTGCTGTAATTGATCTTCCTGTCCACACTGGCCACAATGACAGCCCTTCCTATCATGATTGAAATATTAATGAGCCACAAAATACACATTCCCTCATATTTCAGGTAAAAAATATATGGTTGTGGTGAAGCTAATGTGGTGCCTCTTTGTGACTAATCCTCCATGTCAGGCTGGCGAGAAAACACTTTCCAAGGAAGCACAAAGAGGGAATTTCATACTAAAAAGACGATAACTTGATGTGTCTAACTTAAACTGTGGAAGCATCATGTGATCTTCAGCTGAACTTCAGAGTAAAAGTGCTGATTTACTACTTTTATACTGCATATAAAAGTGGTAAATCAAATACTGTCTGTGAAATATGAACACACACGTCATATAATTGTAAGCCTGTCACTTGGATGGATCAATTGTAGAGCAGTTTGATTGCTATCAAACTATATTCTGTTAACACGTTAATGGAAAATCCTATAATGTGTTAGCATTGAGCTAATGGACTAAGTGCTACACTGTAAAAAAAATAAATAAACAGTTATATTCTGGCAGCAAGGGGTCAAAATACTGTAAAATAACATAACTTTTTTGTAAAAAACAAGCAATTGTCTGTATAGAATACAGTTTTTTACTTTAATTTGACATGATGATCTTGTTTTGTTTCTTTTAATGTTTAAATAAGGGTATGCGTGTATATATACAATGGAAATACTTTTGAATACAATCAAACACTGATATATTACAAATAACCACACTTAGAATCACAGAACAGTGCTGATTTTAATTGGATTTTAATAAATAATTTAACATGAAAAAGCATATAATTTAATCAAAATAAAATCTACTAATTAAAATGATTTATCTGTTATTTGGAATTGCATTAATGCTTGGCTAACTTCACCGTCATCTGTATTATCCAGCAAAGCACACTGGCACTATAAGTAGCAGTATAAGTGTGTCAATTGGAGAAGAACTTATCACTTTGAAAAACCTATGTAATAAAAAAAGCCTTACAAAAGCATTTTAGTAAGTAATTTTTCTGCAAAATCTTGGATATGTTATGGTTATTCACAATTACAGATGTGTCCTGTTATTTTACACTCAAAATGTAAATTCGCAGTCTATTTTATTGAGATCTTGTGTGTTTCAAAAATACAGGGGAAATCTGCCTCTGTATCTGAAACAACTCAAGAATTAAATAATCGATTCAGGAATTTTAATATTTATGTGATTTACCCCACCTCTAATCAGCCTGTTGGTACAGGTTTTGGCAGCACATTATAGATAAATGCTACATTTATAGTTAATTAAACTTTACTTAATAGTCTTTTGACTGTTAAAAATTATGAACTGCTTTATAAACTATTTATAAAGAAATTGTAAAGCTTTATAAACATCAGTTGCTACATTATAATGGCCATCCAAATAATGTAATAATGTAATTATTTAACAATTTACACATTATTATAACGATCTGTTACAACTTGTGATTGTGAAATAACAATGAACTTAAGTTTGATGAATTATAAATGTATTAATGATGTTTTTTCATAAAGTGTTACTCGAGTGTTACATGGTGAGTGTGCTGTGAACCAGCAGACAGCAGGGACCAGTGATTATCCAGATGACATTGGACCAGTCCCTTTAATGCCTCTGCCCACAGACACTTGAGTTGATGGAAGAGAAAAGTGCTCATCCCAAAAGGCTGATCCCTGATCGGCCTCTGAATCAATTAAGAGCAAATATTAGGAGTGGCACAATTTGTGCCCATTGCAACAAAGGGCAAAGTGTTCTGAGTCCGCCCAGGAGACTAATAATATTCCAGCAGGATCTCTTCTATCTTAATGACTCGGGACATGCTGTGCTCGCCCTGCACTTGCAGGGTCGCTGGTCCACCCGCACCACACCCCCACCCCCATCCCCATCTCTGTTTGCTCCATCTGATGCTACAGTATTGTTTAATAGCCTCTGAGACGGGCTGTCAGAATGTCTCCTGACTGCATTAGTATCAAGATGTTGGACACACCCACACTAAATACGCGCACTTATTCATTACTGTAAAACATAATGGCTCTGAGGTGGCAACTTTTCTATCCTTCTTCTTTAAACAGCTCTGGTGGGAGGCCTTTAAAACATCTGTCATAAAAAAGTACGGCATCAGAAACAAACTCCACATCATCTGGCGCTCAGTATACACACATTTCAGAATAAAGATCTCTCACAAAACATGCGCTTATTTGCTTTGGACGCAGAAATGCGCGGCGCATTTTCAAATCAAGCGGTCAAGGTGACAGTAAGGGACCGGATGAGGACTAGATTTGCAGAGGTGTGGAGTGTGTGGATGCCACAGTGATCCACTAGACTGACGTCTCTCCGGTAGCGCACACACGAAGACCGCAGCCCGGTTATTCTACAGACTTCAGTACAGCCAAGCAGTCGACAGTGTCTCCTGCAGAGAGACGGAGAAGGGGAATAAAAGAACTTCAGCAGCGACAAGCTGTAGTTTTTTTTTTTTGCAGCATGTTACACCTTCGGCAATCTCCGTTTCAACACACTCGCCCAGCAACTGTTTGATTTTGCTGGTGTGTAGGCTCTTCTCTTTTTGTGGACAGATTCGTCTTTTTCCCCCCTTCGGCTGATGTAAAAAAATCGACCTCTCTATATTGGAATGATGTGGACCTCTCATGATACTGTTGGATTTGTTTTCTTAGCCGGATTTTGTGTGCAATTGGGATTCTCCTTCGAAGGTAAGAATTGCATTTTATTTTTTTTGTCTTAACAAAGAGTCGTTCTCAGTGCATCGTGTCGGGCTCAGTGCCCTGCGCGGTGGAGGCTGCTCGGTCGGAGAAAGTGTTAAAAGTGCGCAGCCTTTTCTGGAAAAGAGAAGGAGGCTGTCGGAAGGGGAAAGACGAGATGTTTAAGTGTAACGAAGCAATGAAGGGGGACAAGCAGGCAGGCGATGTGGATGAAGAAGGTTGTGTTTTTAACCCCGTGATGACAAAATAAAAATGCAACTGGTGATTGTTTGGTGTGCGGAGGAGAGCGGGCGCTTTTTTTTTCTCCTCCAGTTTGATTTCATGCCAGAAAATGTAGAAATGTATCTGCAAAGGAGATGTAACTTCTTTTGAAAAGTGACCGAGCAGCTGCAGGTTTTCAGCACCGCGGACAGCTGCTGCTGCTGCATGCGGCTGTCCGCGGTGCTGAAACGCTGTGCCTGCCCTGCTCCGTCCTCCATCCAGCCTGAGCTCAACACTTTCAAACTGCCTCTGTGCTCCTCGTCCTCCCCCTCACGGATGCGCCCCCCCAAATTACGGAGGAACGAGCCCCGACAATCAGTGTGAACACGGCCGTAGTTTCTTATTCGGATTGGAAAATGATCAAAGTTTGAATATTCTCACTCTAGTTCCTTCTACCGTCGTCGCCACTCTCCTCCAGGCTGCGTTTCCTTTTTTAGCCTCTCTCTCTCAAACCAAACTCATTTATTATTGCGTGTGCTTTCTCTGCGCTTGCCCTCGTTCTGGCGCAGTCAAGTTTATTTTGTATTTAATCGCGGTCACAAAGAGTCCGACGAGGGGCCACAGAACGGCACACAAAATGGGATGAGAGAAAGGAAAAACCTGCGATTAAAGATAAAATAAGTGACTAATGTAGCCCTGGTGCGTTATGTAAATTCCCAATGAAGACGCGTCAGGATCTGTGACGGGGAGAGAGACTGGGGGTTGGTGGTGGTGGTGTGTAGGGGGGGCTTCTCCTTCAATTAAAACAAGAACGCACCTTTATCAAGCGCATGCTTTCACCAACACAGCTGCCGTCCCCACAAGCACACACCATTCCGAGTGATTAATTCATGGGCATTTCTTTGCGTGCAGAAATCACATAACTGTCTCCATCATATCCCTCCCCCCCTCCCCCCTCCTCCTCCTCCTCCTCCTCCACTTCCTCCCATCTCTCATCTGCAGGTCGCTTCACGGATCTGCCCTCCAACATGACGGTTAAAGAGGGACAAAACATAGAAATGGCGTGCGCGTTCCAGAGCGGAACCGCGTCCGTCTACTTGGAGATCCAGTGGTGGTTCGTGAAAGCGCCGGAACCCACTGACAGCGAGGAGGACGTCGATGCCGAAGAGGTACAAGGGACCCCTTTTTTCTCCCTTTCTTTCTTTTTTTTCCCTTCTCCCCCATTAAAAAAGCTGTGGGAGTTATGTTCTAAGCACACCCACTCCAACAAGTATCCGCGTTATTACGCACGAGCTCCTTTATGACATCGAGCCGAGCGTCGTGCCTGTGTGGCAGCTCTGGAGACATTACGGGCTCTCACGGTAGAACTTTACACTGACCCTGTTTCCTTTCAAGGTGCGATGACCTTCAAAATCTCCAGCTGCTGCCTCGAAGTGATCCAAAACTCGACGCGCTGTTAGCTGCGTTAAACTAAAGAATCCCCTCATTCATCAGGAACCACCGTTAGATTTCCATCCGCAGTGAGGGAGACACATTTTAGTGACAAAATATTATTGAAAAATGTTTTTAATAAATATTTGAGACACTTTATAATAACCATCATAAATAAATGATACATTTATAGTCAATCAAACTTTATTAATAGTTATTTGGCTGTTAACAAACGATGTAATTCTTTATAAATCATTTATTTAACAATTGTTTATAGTGAAGTTGCAACTGATGTTTATAGCACTTGTAAATGGTTAATCAGTTCTGTGTAGTTCAGCAGTATAACCATTATTAGGATGGAAATTAGGAAAAAACTTCTCAAAGACCTTGAAGAAAATTATCTTTTTTTTTTTTTTGTTTAATGTGAACTCCACTAAAGCTCAGGAAATGTAGTTTTTTTTAATTATCAAAAAAGATATTCTTGGATGTTTTAGACTTCTATATGAATTATTATCTCCATCTGACCTTTCCTAAGCAAGATGCAGCCATTGTTATAACGTGTTTTGCAGTGAACAACAGGTGTAATCCTTTATTGTGTGAGAGTAAATAGAAAGGGTATTCGGTCATAACAGAGGAGACTGAAGCAAAAGGGATGTTAAGCATTGAAATATATTCTCCATTGAACATGCACAACACAAGTAGTTTGGCTACGACCATCGCCTGTCGGCCCAGAGAAAAAAACTCTTTCTTGATGAATCACATGATGGCATAATCATGTTCACTACGGAGCCCCTGAATGCCCAATAATGTGTGTGACCATTGAAAAGCTGAGAAACTCAACGTGACATGAGTTCTTAGAGCACGTGGATTGGATCATTGGTTCCCAGGTTCATAAAGCATTTCATAGTTTGTTAACGATGAAATAACTTCTAACTTAAGTTTAAAGGTACACTGTGTAGTTTTGAGAAAGAAATTAATAGAAACTTTGAGGTCCCCAGAACGCTGTTTGACGCATGAAAGATGGCCACAGTACTTAGATGGTCCAGTAAGTGAGACGGTGGGACATTGTGCACTCCACTGAGGACAGTTTGTTCTTTTAGTTTATTCAATTTTAAAAATCAGTCAGTGAAGATTTTTCTTTTCCTCCCCCAAACTACATACTGCACCTTTAATTAGCCATACATTTACCTTGAATTATCAATGGTTATAACTTTTCATCCACACGGAGGCAGAATCCTTTTTGATAAGAATCTTTCAATATCCATCACATCTCTCTGGTGTTATTTGTTTTCATGGTTGACTTGATAATTGTCACTCCAATGTCCCTTCTGCCCCTCGAACAGTTAAAACAATCCATCCAAACTCTGAGCAGAGAGCAGGCCCATCAAGCAAAAACACAAACATTAATCAAGGCCTACTGTTGGAAAAAAAAGAGCGAGCTCGTTCTGGATATTAATTGCATAATAAATGAGGTAAATGAGCCTGACTATTCATGAAAGGATAAAATGTGGCTGAATCAATACAGCCATATTCTTGTATAGTGCCTAATTAAACAGTGCATTGGAAGTGCTGTGGCATTTTGTTATGTATTGCTGTTGCATTACCGCTGGCCATGACAGCTTCCCTCGCCCGAATAATGACTGGCTTCTTAGTGGATGAGAGCGTCTGGATGTATTTATCGCATTCAAATGGAATAAAATGACTTGCTTACATATTGTATGGCAGGTAGCTGCTTGTCAAGATGTGGAGGGGTTGGTGTATTGTCATGACAGACATCAAACGGTGCTCTTTCTATTTCTGTGACAAAGAGGAAGAGATATGAAATGTGTGTGTGTGTGTGTGTGTGTGTGTGTGTGTGTGTGTGTGTGAGTGACAGGGGGTGGCTGGATATCCATGTGGCTTTAATTATTGTTCCATTGTTGCCCGGCTCTCATCGTGGCTTCGGCCAGGCTTTGATGTGGGTTTGATCCCACGTGACTCTTGGATGTTGGGCTGAAGTGGCCTATTGATGCAGACATCACATTGTTACCCACATTTCTTATCAGGGAGGGCTGTTTGAAAAAATGAAAGCCGCTGTGTATGTGTGTGTGTGTGTGTTTGTCCTGCAGTTTGAATGGGAACAGAGTCAAGACTGTGCGAGAGACGCTGCTTGGGAAGCAGCTGGTCTCCTGGAAATTTAGAGGAAATGAGTGCGATGTCTTCGAATGCAAATACGTATGCAAATACAAGCTGGATGCATGAGAAGTAAGAGTTGTTGGATCTTTGAAACGATGGCATGAAAAGGCGAACGTGGAGAAAAAACAGACAGCAGTTTCACATAGAAACAGTGCAGCAGAAGGGAAGGAGTGCCGGGCGGATGGGTGGGTGGATTCTTCAGCTCCCGTCAACCCTGGATCACTTCTCAACTTTACAAATTAATGTTCTATAATGAGACAGTGTTATTTTTTATTTAAGCTTTTCAGTCATATCACAAAGAAAAACACATAAAAAAAGCCACATACCTAGATATCATGTCATTTTCTTGTCTGTTGGATGTCTCCACAGACCCCAACATGCCAGAATTCATGGGTCACTAGTATCCCTGGAGTAGAAAGCAGATCGGACAGTAAAGCAAAACTGACCGTGCAGACAAATCTAATATGCACCCATACATTAATAATAAACAGTCTACTCACTTCTTCTCATGAAAGAAACATAAATGAGGCCTATTGATCACTCAGGTCTTTTGAAGTTCGCTCTGGTTCGCTCAAGTAGCTGAGAAATAGATGTCTAAAAAAAACCTGTTTGATTTTCCCGCTACATCTTGTCTAATCTTTTCCACATGCTGTTTAATTCAGTCACCCGCTGTTTAAGATGTGCAAAGGAGTAGTCCTTTTAAAAAAAAAGAAAAGAAAAGGAAAATGAATTATTGCTTAGCTCAAACCAATAGGAAGATACAGTTAACCAGAATGTGTGGGTTTGAAACACTGAAACACCATCTTTTGTAGTTCGAGTCAAACCCAAAGCTGGAGATCTAACAAGACCTTCAGCTGTACGTTTCCGCTAACCAACACGGATATATTGAAACTTTACACTTCTTTGTGTTTAAACTCGACCTTTCTTTAGGTTCAGTTTTCCTTTTTTATGTTACGCTTTCATCATGCTCTGCTTAGGTTTAGGCACAAAACCCACCTACCAGTACCTACTTCGGTCGTCTAAAACCCAGCTGGAAATTGTCCTGATGTCTCCATAAAAAAATATCCAGCAGTTCCATGCTTATAATTGTTGAAACACTCGAACAGTGTTCTCTCATTTGGCAGCAGTCTCACCCATCTGTTCTGCCATGTGACGAACGTAATATGATTTGTGTTGTGCTGATATGATAAATATGAAACTGACAATTTTTAATGGTGGTTTGAAGTGGTTTGCAGAAACGTTAAATGCCAACATTTTATACTAGCAACTGGGCTGAAAATATACACAGTCTAATATGTTCAGTGTAAAATTGTTACAGTAAGATAATTAGATATGGAGCAAATGTTGGTTTTTATGTTGAATGTAAACTCTACCAACACCAAGACACCAACATACACAGAGGACATGACCTGTCATTTCCTTCATTTCACACAAGCAGTTGCTAGTTACACTATAAGCACACCAGCATCTCAAATCTGGTCGAGTTGCATTGTGGATAATGTAGGCACCAGTTTTTGACAACCAACAAAAAAATCAATGGAATATAAAGATGATCAGTCTGGTTCTCTGGTTGAAATGCAGTGTTGAACTGTACCCACTGTCTTGGCAGCCTGTAACTCCATAACCATCCCCTCCACCTCCTGATGTGGAGGTCAGGTCGTAAACATATGATGTGAAGATGATATGACACGTATTGTAGAAATGCCAATATGATCCGAATGTGAACGTATCAGTGGTTCACAGAAACGTTAATTGCCCACATTTTATCCTGGCAACTGAACCGCACATAAAGCAGTTTTATCTGATTATAATGAAGTCAGTAAATCACCTTTTATTAGATTATCTTGAATTTACACTTGGCTGATGGGCCAGATTCATCTGAAAACAAATCTGCAAACCAGGTTTATAAATTATAAGTCGGGGACATTAATGTTATTGTAATTCTAATAGCAGAAAAAGTGGTCGGCTGTTAAAGTTGAATTTATATCGGAGCTGAGTGAATGTGGTGAAGATGTTATTATTATATAAATTGTCCGTAGTTACAGTCCCTCTTCTCCTCCATTATAAGATAGCAATGAACTTTAAAAGATTGAATTCCTCTAAGGGGCGTAAAGGTTAAAAAAATCATCCTTTTCCCCACTCTGTCTGGCAGTATCACATACATATTCTGTTAAACAGTCACAACAACGTCAACACTGAATATCTTTTGGACAGATTCAAAAACATTTACATATTGTATCCATATACACACTTAAACACACACTCTCACATCTATATGTCAATGCAGACAGGCATGTACAACACACACACACACACAGATGCAAATGTACACATCTGAATCTGTTCTCTATTTGATGGTTTCAACCACAATAACACCCTGAGATAAAGGCCTTTATACATTACATTTGTTGCATTGCTTCTTGTCATGGAGCGATGTTGATCTGTAATGTATGGCTGCACGATTTCATCAAAAATAAACTTTATAGGTGTCTTGCGCATCATTTTATAAACATTTCATAGAGAAGCCAAACCCTAACCCTACCATTAACAAAGATTAAGAAACATTTATCTGACAGTCTGTAAATGCGTCAGTGTTAGAGAGCTGGAAAATTGCAGTCACCCAAATGAAACGACAAATGGAATTACCTTCCAGACAACATATGTGTTCTCTAAACTGATGCTCCTCAGGGTAAAGTGACATCATTTGCAATCACAGAACTAAACTGGCTGCATTCATGTCACGACTTGGTTATGGTTAGTGAAACATTGGCTTTGGGTTGAAAGAAACCAATTCCGACCGCCATAATAAAAACAGGAAGCAAAGAGGGTGCTGTAGTTTTTAGCCAACATGGCAACAGGAGAAAATGTGCATTTGTTAGGGACTGTTTTAAGCTGTGGATTAATCCACATTTGCTGCAGCCAGTGTGGGATTGATAATTCAATTCAATTCAATTCATTTCAGTTCAATTCAATTCAATTCAATTCAATTCAATAGGCTTTATTGGCATGGCATTGGCCGAAGTACAATTACAATTATGAAACAAGGGAGGAAATTAACCAAAAACGTGTGAATAACAGTATTAGTTAATAGAATTAAACAGACAATGGAACAGATAATGGGCAAAATAACATACATATATAATATATCACATATATCTTATTTCAGAATGTGCTCAGATGACAATACTGAAACATGTCGCTTTTTGACGTGATGACAAATATTAGAACATTGTTGATGTTTCGCTGAGTCAAATTTGTTTTGGAGGAAAATGATGTTGTAACGTTTACATTGCAGTTGTTTGTGCTCATTTAATGAAACTCCATGAGACTGGACCGGACATGGATTAGAGAAAGAAAGCAACAAAACAAACATGTCAATAGAGAAAAGCTGCTGTTTTGGCTCTAGCTTCCACAAGTGGTGAATGATCCTCCTCTCAGATTATAAATGACACGCTGCCAAGTCATAATTATGCACAAATACAGAGAGGCAGAAACAAAATATTCACACCTCCATGACAAAGAGGATTCACGCTGCTGACGGGATTTGCTGCACTTGTGATGTTGTTGATTCAAGTCAAAGAGTAAAGATACACAGAGAGGCGGAGAGTGGTGGTGGAGCCCGGGTGTGAGCTAAACATTTGCTGTTACAGAACATGAGCAGATTGCTGTGGCAGCGATGGGTCATCACTCTGTATGACATTTTGGCTGCAGACTTTTTACAGCAAATTGTGGAAGTGTAGGGCGTGATTACACATGATTGTGTCGGGTTGTTTGATTTTCCTTTGCATGCTCTGGGACTGCTTTTGGTAATTTATGATTGTAATCCGCGGAGGCTGAAAAGCTCTCAAAAGATACACAGAATATAATTTTGTGGGAGAATAAAATGTTAAATTATGAGCCAGGGAGGTAGTTTTTTTTATATATATACCACCTCTCTTATTTTAAAAGCACAGCAAGTATCCGTGATGCTTTTTTATATTCAAAGAGTAACAGCAAAGCCATCTTTGTTCCATTTTTACATGCAGGTTTCATTTTTAGATTCAACTGTCTAAGATGACAGTAATGAGATGGATGAGGACTGTAGTCAGAGGTGCAGTGTGCCACACTGATCAAGCAGAGGAGCCTACTGCCTCTGCTGATCCGCTGTGCAGTCCAATTCTTTTGGATGCTCTAGGTCTGTAACCTCACCAAAGACAGAGATCCAGGTTCAGTCAAGAGCTAAAGCATGTCACACCACTTTCGTTCAGTAACTCTGCCTTCATCAGCCTGAGGTTGTTTCTGCTTTTCCCGTATGCTCCATTAGTCAAGTCATCCGACCTGTCATTCACAACTCTTTTCCTTTTTGACCCTTTGAAAGTGAAACGGTGCGTACTTGCATCCCCAATCCAAGAAATCACAGTTGTATACTATTACTATTAACATGTTTAGGCGACTATGTTGAACTCAATAGAAACACTGGCAAAAATGTTTTTCGATCAAGGAAGTGTGACATCCTTGTACTGGCTGGGGAGGAGGCACGAAAAGCAGGACTCTGACACCTCAGATCAGGGTTCAGATCATGTCCTAGCTGGATTGAGAAAAAGATCCTGAATATGCATATTTTTTTGGGAAACAAAAGAAACATGCTGTTATACACCTTTGTAGGTTAGATCATGATGACCATTTTGTGAGTTATATGTAAAACAACAAAGTTTAGGTGGCGTTGTGTTTGCATCATGTTGCTGCTGCACATTCAATGAATAGACTTCATCTCTGGGAGACGGAGCCGGACACCCTCATGACCTCACCTCTCATCTCTTTATTTAAGTGTTAAGTGTTGATAAACTGGCCTGTACTTAAATAAATGAATACAAATGTATATAACAATATTTTAATTCTTTGCCGATCCCATTATACATATATTAAGTTATAAATCACCACAGACACAGTTAGGTCAGTTAAACTGTCAAGAATGAGGAAGTGATACCAAAGTCACACTTCACAACAAACAACTCCATGACCAAGGTTTTAGGAATTTATGTATCAAAATCACTTTACGAGATGCAAAAATGATATAAATTTAATTTCCGATGACTTGGCCACATTTCTTCTCAGTTGCATCCATCTTATTATTGGCTATCCTTCATCTTCAGTGTTTGATTGGCTGTCATGTGAGTGTAATACTTTTAAGCAGCCGACTTGAAGCCTACAATGATAAAGTGAACAGTTCTGAACAACAAAATTATGAATCATCTAATGCTGGACATTCTACATCCATATCAAAACCATGGATTCAGCTGATCCTGAGGCCACTGCCCATCTAACCACGTATCTGTCACGTCTGTAGTTACTCTTGTGATGTCATAAATAAAAGTCAGGGGTGAAAGCACGGTGGAGGTAATAAATACGCCAACACTAAATAACTACACCCTGAGGCTGTGAGTTCCTGCTTTGCTGCTTTGACCTCCATCATAGAGTCAGAAAGCATAGACAGCAGAACACAGCCTCCTGGGTAATGGTATTAGCTGAAGGCTGTGTCACACATGGTGGACAAAGAGCCTCATTTCCATGTATTTCAATTTAAAAATACATTAGCCAATTCCCCTTTTGGTTTCAAACCCTAAATCCCTCTCATTCTGAAGAGGTGGATTCGATTCTTCTTGGGGTTTGATCTCTCTTTTTTATCCAGCTAATCCAGCCGCTATTGTTTGCTATAAGATCAATTTATTGAGTAAATCTTTACAACCCTGCCCACTGGTAATTCTATTTGGTGTGGGATTAGGTTTGGATATAAGGAAAAAAGGGAGGAAATCTGAGTTATATCTGTGAAGGTAACTCTTCTGATCCTTTCAGCCAGTGCTCTGTGTGTTTGCAGTGGCGTATTTATATTCCTACTCAGGTTAGGAATAAATACATGAAAAATAAAAACAGCTTAGAATCAATTTAATGCTGTCTGCGAGGGGGGGATCGCTGCATATCTGGAATATCAGAAAAGCTACACCTTGACAGTTTGATTTTCGAAGCTGGATCAAGCGAAGGCACAAAGAGTCGAAGAGATGATGCTGGAGACTCGACGCAGATGTGTGCTGTTTAAAAATTCATACTGCATTTCGTTCCTCAAATACCGCCCCGAGTGCATGAGTGGCTAGACTGCTGCTGGATTCAGACCTGGATTTATCTGACCTGGGATATGTTAAAAGGCGGCATGATGCGTCTGATGTGAGATGAATTAAAAAAAAAAAAAAAAAGGCGAGCGGACATGATGCGAGGCTGCCCTCGCCCAGGCCCGCCAGCGAAAATAGGGATCAGCTGCGTCCTGCGGTCAGAATACAAATGCCCATTACATAAAACATCCACTGGTGCTCTTTGACCAAAAAGCACTCGAGCCACAGCGAGCTTTACCTCTCTTAACAAGTGAGTTTATAAATCCAGTGGGTGTAACAGCAAGGAAGCATAAAATCCATCGTCTGCTGTACTCTCTGAGTGACCTTACTGTCTTCCTCCCCGCCCCTCCATCACCGCTTGACTGCAGCCTCCTCCAACACTCGTGCTGTGATAACTGCACCGGGAGTCAATATGATGCACCAGGCGGAGTCCCACTAACTGCTCTCATCAGCCCTGACGCCTGCCTATGCACACACACGTCGGTAATGATTGTAATGGTTTCCAAATGGTGTGAGATGAATATGAGTTCTTCATGGGAGGTTGTGGTGTGTGAACATGTACCGACACATGAAAGAGCCTGCTGCTTTCATTTTCGACTAGTGGACTGTGGACCGCTCGCTGTCAGACTCCACCACAGTCATCAGTCATAGGAGGAAGGCTTCTTTTAAAATTCACTAAAAGCTGCTGCATCACTGCGTCGTGCTGCTGCAAACCTGGCCTTGTGTCGGACCTCACTGGAGTCACGTTCTCCCGATTTCCATCAAAAAATATCATATCTAATGTCTAAGATAAATGCACATGAATACACATTTGTTTCCGTCAGTTTTGCACTTCCAGCTGAGCCAATTAGTACCCTTTGAACCCTTTGAACTCGCAATAGAAATGGTTCGTCAGTGCCTACATTGGTGCTTTTGCTTACTGTGATGTCATTTCTTGGAGTGTCTTCAAATGCATCATATCCCTGAAATCTGTACAACCTAAGTTAAGAGGTTATGTAATTCAATAAACAATAATACATGATAAAAATAATGAAATTATGTCAGAAACTAAAAAAAAAATGCTTTTTTCATCAAATAGTACTGTATAAAAGCACAAAACATATTGATCCAAAATATTTAGAAATATAGAAACATGAACAAAATAACTTATTTGAACTACTTACATATTTTAGTTTTTGTGAAATGCTCATTTTAATGACCAGAGTACAAATAGTTTCATCTGCAATATAAATAATTCCCCAGTGCCTACATTGGTATGTTTGCTTATAATGATGCTACTGTACGACGATCATCAAATGATCAATATGCTCACAACTACAAAAAACACTCAAACGTAAATGGAATATTTTGCAGTACATATTTGGATATAAATTATATGTATGTATTGTATGTGTGTGTGTGAATATATATATATATATATACATATGCAAGACCAATTTGCTTTTTTATTTATTCATAAGTAGTGATTAAGCTTATGCTGAATTATTAGCTAAAGATTAATGAAGAGGGGGTGGGATTAGATAAATTCACACTTCTTCCCACTGCTTTTGGAACATGTCACTAGATTTGCCTGTTTTCATATGCACTATGCTTTTGTTGTTTTGTTTACATGTTCAAAATAACGATTTCAATCAATCACTTTGTTCAAAACTACAAAATATACGTTTTGATTGAAAACTGCACATCGTCACATTTTGCATCATTCTAACGTTTTTCCATTGCAAAAACAAAGAATGCTCTAGCTATTAGTTTTTTAAGTCTTTTTTTTATTATTTGATATCAATTTAAACAGGATCATGTAAACAATGGTTTCCTGCAGCCAGGTGAGGGCCCCGATGGGAGGTCCAACTTGATAAATACAACTGTTTGACAATGTAAAAACAGTTTTTACACAATTGTCATTGAGCTTACATTACTCTTCATTAATCATTTTATCATCAAAATTGCATGAAGAAACAGAAATGGTTGAAGCCTCAAGCCCATGTGTTCCTGCTGAAGACATATAAATAAAAACAGCCAACTGAAACCAAATTAGTCTTCAAATGTCATGTCAGAGTGCCTTCTAAATTATTTAGCATTTTTTATTATTATTTAAGGGAAGAAAAATGTCCTGAAATGGGAGATGAATCAGAAATGTTCCATTAGCCTACCAACCTCTGAGTAGGCGTACATGTTTGATTAAAGGCTGTTAAAGGACGTGGAGAGACACTGTAGCGAGCAGCACGCCAAAGACAAAGACAGACAGTGTTTTATTAGCAGCAGTGCTGGGGAAGAACAAAGAACTGACCTTACCTGTAATTTATGTATTTAGTAGTACTTATCCTTTTCTAGGTATTACAACTGACTAACTAAATACAGCTGAAAATGCTCTTATTTCACTGGCTACATGAAAAAGAAGCTCTTATGTATGAGGAACAGGCAGGATCCCGGTTCATGGATGGACACAGCGCTGTTATGAAACTAACTATAACTATACTTGTGAAGAATGGACTTTGCAGCCCACGTCCACACAGGATGGTGGCGACAAGACACACTGAGGTTGGGTGGTGATGAGGTGAAAAACACAGCAACGGCAAACGTGGATGAGGGTGAAAAGTGCAGATTTATTTACAGTGCAAAAAAATAAGTGTTCCAGCCCAATGGCAACAAAAGAAAACTTCAAAAACAAAACAAACAAACAAACAAAAAAACATGAACCCACCGGTTCCTCAACGTTAAAGGCACTGACTCAATTCTCTCTCTCTCAATACAACCTCTCGGCAAGTTGCTCTCTCCAGACTCCCACACCCTGAGGCAGAAAACCCTGGCTTTAAATAGCCCTTCAGTTCCTCTAATTGGAAGAAACCAACGTGACAGGGTATTTTGTAGGTACAGACATTCAACGGATATTTTACCCATCACCCACAGCTGTTCCAATACTAATAATAATAATATTAATATATTAATTATTATTATTATTATTATTAATGAATATGATTAAATAATATTTACATCTCTTTATAGTTAAACATTTTGTAATGTACCCATAGCTTCCCCCACTCAAAGCAACCCTTTCCCCTGTCCCAAACCGGGAATAAATTCGTCATCGTCGGGGGACTCGTGTTCCTTGGGGAAGCAAAGTGATGCGGGACCAGGAAGTGAAAGTGAAAGTTATCAATGTACTGTTGGTGTTTGCGTGCATGATGTATGGACAAACGGAATGAAATGAGTTATGGAGCCGAATCGACGGGTACCGCGTCCTCCGCTATGATGTTGGCAGAAGTTTGGTGAGTAACTGAAATATGTGTAAAATAGTGATTGCGCATGAATGAATTACGCCGCGGTTGCCGGCGCCGCGTGTAATTACAAACGCCCGAAGCTCCGTGTGTGTATGCGTGTAAGTGTGTGTGTGCGTGCGTGCGTGTAATAAACAGTAGTCCATTTAAATGGTGCAGAAAATGTCAGGCGAGTTGGGGGAAAAGAGGGCTAACTTTTCACAATACTATAAATGAACAATTCCCCTTTTAGTAGTGAGCACAAGACATGCAATTTAAGGGGCAGATCTGTATGCTGTAGCATGAGAACATAGGAAAAAGAAAATAACTGGTTAAAAAAGACAGACTTTAAAAACATCTCATGAATATAAAGTTCCTATTTAACAAAAGTTACAAATAGTTACAATAGTAAGTAACAATAGTTTTTAGCAAACGTTTCTCAAACAAGACGAAATAGTGCACTTGTTAGGGACTATTTTCAGCAGCGGATTAATCCATACTTTGTTCTCTAGTGAGTTTTTCAATTGAACTGCAGTGGGGTTTTTAATGAAACAGGGTGGCTCAGGGATGTGCTTTTAATAGTTTTTGGAGAATCAGACACACAAAAAACATTCCTTGACAAAAAATAAAGTGTATTACCAGACTAAAAATGCCCATTTCGCATGAGTCGTTATTTTACTTTCACATGTTAAAAATGCAGTTCACATGTGAAAATGGCCAATCACATGAAAATAATCAATTCACATGTGAAATTGTGAAACGGCAAGTTTTACATGTGACATTTTCGTACATTTTAGATGAGACATAATTTCAATATTCACATGTTAAGAGAATAAGGAATACACATAACCCTTTCATGTGCCACGTTTTGTTTCACATGTGGAAATTTCTAATCAACATGTGAAAAAAGCCAATCACCTGTGAATGTCTGCAATTCACATGCAAAAATGTAAATTTTATGTTTAAATTTTGATTCACATGAAGCTTCATTTTCAGGAAAAACATCGTGAAATTGTGACTGTCACACTTTTTGTCGGGGTTGTGAATAATGGACAAAGGCAGCATTGGATAAAGGTTATGCCAACGTTTTGTAGTCAGAGGGCATTTATCCTCTCATCATGTCACTGGATTGAGTGTTTTGGACTGTGATTGACTGTTGTGCTTTCAGAGAGAATGACAGACGGGGCTCTGTCAGCCGACTCTGCAATGCTATACTTCTCCATAATGATAAATCTGATTCAGATGCCTGTCTGCTTTTCTGTTCTTTGAAAATCAAAGCAGTGGAATGACTCATCGGACTGTCACGCAACACAAACATAATGCATTTTGAAATTTGAAGGTCACAGAGAAGATTTGTTTTACTCTTTTGAGGATTTTATTGTGCTTGGATTTGCACATTTTTAATTTGGTCTGCCTTTTATGGTATTAAGACACTCCATTTGCAGCCTTGCAAGTTCTGTGCTGTTTGGTCTGCAACATGGCCTGATTTTACAGGAAGATGTGATTTTCAGTCGGTTAATCAACTAAAACGTATTTAGAAAAGCACGTGTCAGTAAATAAGGTTAATAGATAACGCTGCTATTTCTGCAAACCAAACCAATCCTTCTCTCTGAACTCTGTTTGTAACCTGCCAAGAAAACCCTGATGTGGAACTTTAAATGGCTCTGTTGTTAGATCCAGGGCAGCTTCAGCTTCATGCGCCGCAGAGGAATGAGATGATGGAGGCAGGGATGAAGGGACAGGCAGATGGAAAAAACATATGGGAGGTGTGATGCAATAAGGATACAGGATGCCTCTGGGGAAATATCTGGAAGAGATTCATACATGCATGCAAAAACCAATCCTCATTTACTGTCCCACGTGGATCTGCACAGCTCTGTATACTGGCCAGACTGTCTGACAAGAACACAGCAGACTCACAAAGCAGGGACTTTGTTTCACCGAAGCAAGCTGTCCATGCTCCTTATTCTTGATGAGCGACAGAGCAGGAGCTAGTTAGTTAGTGACTCAATCAGACTAGTATTCAGAGCTCATATGAATGCGCACTAGTCTGTGTACTGGCAATATTCTATAACAGCAGTATAGTCTAAAAGCCTGCGGGGGTTTTTATGCCTTGCACAGAGATGAGAGTTATTGGACCATATGATTGTAGTGTTCTTCTGTTTCAATGTCGAGAACATACTGTTTCCTCCGTTATTCATTTTAATTCCAATGCATTTGCACACTGAACTATGCAATAAGAGATAATGTGGTTTAGCTGGCATAGCACTGCTCTTTACACTTCAGCTATGAACATTCAGCTCCCTTTGATCAACAGTGACTGGACTGTCAACGCATTGCACTCAATGTCTGGTCCAAACGGACGTTTTAGTCTTCAATTACATCATGATACTTGTCCAAATGCCAAGACTTAATTTATCTTCTGCTATCCTACAGTTAAAGCCACACATTTTCAAAATAACTCAAATATTTTCAGTTATAAAAGCTTGTCAAAACACTTTTTTTGGTTGAGATAAACTGTTCAGAATTAAACCTGTCATAATCCAGCAGCAGCAGACAGGTGCAACCCAATCACCGGAACAAATGCTTACAATGTATGTTTCTGTTCAAACGTTACATTTAATTATACTTTACATTTCTTTAGGTTTAATTTTCTATTTTATGTTGTGACAATGTTGTGTTTGTGGTCTGCTTAGGTCAAGGCACAGAAACCTCTTTGGTTAGGGTTAGGAAAATCATGTTTTGGCTTAAAATTGCTGTTTTTGTCAACATGACTGGAGACATCCAGCCTTCCCATCAAAAAAAAACTGGTTTT
This sequence comes from Pagrus major, assembly GCF_040436345.1. Taxonomy (NCBI): domain Eukaryota; kingdom Metazoa; phylum Chordata; class Actinopteri; order Spariformes; family Sparidae; genus Pagrus; species Pagrus major. Next base: position 7,339,528 of record NC_133233.1, read on the forward strand.
GTCGCCACAAATGAAGTGTCATGCTTACAAATGTTGAAACGCAGTCTAAACTGCGGTAACAGGCTTGCTGGCCTCATCACTTCAACATCCCCTCCACCTCCAGACATGAAAGTCAGGTCATAAACATGTCACGTAATGTCAATATGACACGTATTGTAGAAATGTAAATACGGTGCGTATGGCACGTACAAATATGAATGTATCAGTGGTTTGCAGAAGCATTAACTGCCAACATTTTATTCGGGTGACTGCACTGGAAGGTGTATTTGACATCCACAAAATCAAAGTAAATTTTATCCTCAAGTGATTCTGCTCTTGGCCCAGTCTCATGTATTCAGTGCCGAGGGACGGGTCTACTGGGAGAAATGTTCCCTGAAGTAAGTAATTAAGTAAGTAAGCACTTTTCAAAACATGGATTACAAAGTTACAGAAAACAGATCAAAGCATTTGAATGAATAAAAACATCAAACACAAATCTGGCCGAGAGAGCATCGACAGAAACGGCCTTTGAAAAGAGTTTGCTGATCAGACTGTTCCATGAACGAAGAGTCGGGACAGAAGATGCTCTGTCAACATGAGTCGTGAAATCCGAGTACCAGGAGCACTTATTCTGATGACCTAAGAGGCCCGGTGGCCCTGTAAGGGTTTTTTTGTGTTGTGCCTTGAAAAAAAATTGAAGGAACGAAGTCATTCCTAAATGTAACAGGAAGCCAGCACCAAGGAAACAAGAAAACACTGTGGCCTCTTTCTTATCATGCAGCACAATTTGGAACTGATTGTAGCTGTGCTATGGTGTCTTCTCTTTAAAGAAGAATACAGTTTCATTAGTCAAGACACAAAAAGACAAAACAAACCAATCAAAAGAGATGATTGGAAAGGCAAGAGGGACAGAGTTTGGCAGTGTTTCTTAAATGAACATAACATGACTCAATAACGACTCCATGCATTTCTACTGGGAGTCATAAATGACCCCTTGGTTTTTGGAAACCAACTAACGTAAGTGCTATTAAGACATGTCAAATGTTTGGTGTCAGGACCAGAACCTTAATTACAGGAAACTGACCTGCTATCAGTTTACCACATCAAATGTAAATGCTATCATGAGTGACAATAGCAGCGTGGACATTTATTTTCCAAAAATGCTAATAACTGTAACCCCATTTAAAGCAACTGATTACCACACACGATCAATTCTAAAAAAAATCATACAAAAGCCTATAGAGTGCGCATCAATCACTGCTGCTCCCGCCCGTCTTTATATTGACTGCAGCCGATATATTTACCAACAGTTTTTCCATAATCCGCCATATTCCTTTTGGTGCTTTAATCAGCTGCAGATAATGACCAGTGATGGCAGAAAAAGGGCTTATATACATCACAGTGGGGCAGGAAATTAAGCATGGATTAGGGAGATGGTTTATCCTTGCTGTTTGATAGCAGAGGCAGATTATAATACATGCGTAATGATGGAGGTGTTAAGGTTGGCCGTGACTTTAACACCATGCAAATCAGCTTGCATACACTGACTGTTTTCTTCAGATTGATCTGAATGCACAAGCTCTATTTTATATCTTTTATTGCTGATATGGCCATGAGGATTACATTGAGAACAGGAGCTGCTGCTGCTGCCTGATGTGATGCCTATTCATTCAAAATATTAACAATTTACTTTTACAGTGGCCAATGGTTTATCAATTGTTGTTTCAACCTCCATGTTGGCTCAAAAGCAATCCTTGAACCTCCATTGTATTCATTATTAGAGACTCATTTTAAAATGATTTTTCTTCCTGCCGCTGGGAAATTTGAACGTGCCAAACAACACAGACTCCAATTGGAAAGGAAGCATGGCATTATATTTGTTCTCCTCGTACACGGGGGTTGAGAGTCCACTGTCACAGATACATGGTCGTAAACAGCAAAGTCACTTTATTGCTTTTGATGTCAGCCCCAGTAACTGCCGTGCAGCCGATACAGCCGGAGACAAGAGGGGGGCTGGATCTCATATCTGCCACTGCAGATAATTCAATCAATGGATCCTTTGCTGTCACTGTTCTTCTTGACCCCTCTGTTACACTATCACCGAAAGGAAACTGAATCCATTTGGTGTCACAAAAGCAGTTGTCAGACTCAGAGTAGTGCTTTTCAAATTGAATCAGAGGCTTCTTCAAATGCCTACAGATGATGCCTTTGATTCCAGCTCTGTTGGAATACTCCTCCATTTGGAAACATGGCCAAGTTGCTGCCATTTGCTTGCTCTTTCCCTCTGTGCTGTGACGTGTGACACAGGGATATATTTTTGTTTATATGAACAATCTTTGTTGACGATGTTTTTCTCTTGTACATACATTTCTTTATTTGCACACATATATGATGTGTAATAATTACAAATGCATGTAAATACAACTGACATTTTGTGACCTGAAATGTAAATTTATTACAATAAAAGTATTAAAAATGATATGGGAAAATAGAAAAAGTATTTATGCATAGAAGGAATAATAAGACATAATATGGCGACAATTTCTTCATTCCTTCTAAAGATGATGAGCAAAGAACAATGTGTCCTTTAGCATTCCATATTTGACATAGTGGTCAATTTGACCCTGAACAGAAGAGGTTTGTTGTCTCTATTTATCAGCATTACCTCATGAAAAAAAAAAAAAACAATATATATATATATATATATATATATATATATATATATATATATATATATATATATATGTATATGTATATGTATATGTATATATATATATATATATGTGTATATATATATATATATATATATATATATATATATATATATATATATATATATATATAGAATAAGATAAGATTTAAATGTTATGGAAAACTCATGCATTTTATATCTCGGTTGTTCCAATGTACATAAAAAAGTTTGAACATGTATTTTCTTATGACAACGAGTGGAACCCTGATCTGTAGAAGGTGACGAACACCATTGCACTAAATATTGATTTAGTTTTAGTAATGGTGTTTGTAATGAGGTAAAGTACAAACCCTTTTTATTTGGATATTTTGGACAATTAAACATGCACTCAGTCACTTTTACCCATGAATCTTTCTGCTGTTCCTGATGAAAATGAACAGAACAGTCAGGTAAAAGATGTCATCATCCTGAAACATGGATTATGCCTCAGCTGCAATGCCGAAAGGGCGATCAATGTCTCTTGAAAAACAAAAAGTCCAATAGATTCTGTAAGAATACAGTGTTTTGATGGTTTCGTATGGGGTGTCCATCATCCTCTCTTAGTCGATTCAATACATGCATTCATGCTCTGACATAAATTTGACATTAAAAGCTGATTGGACATGATTTGATTATGTTTTAATACTGATTTTGCCTTTTTGATAGGCTTTAAAATATTTACATGTTCATAAAGTGTATGAGGTCAGTATCCATAAATCAAACATGTCCCCCCCAACGTACTGTCACCAGTGAGCATGGTTGTTAATATATGAAGTAACATTTTAGTCTTCAAGGAGGCTGAGTTGTTTTTGTTTTTTCTTTTTTTTTCACCTTGGCTCAGGGGGTCAATGTCATCCGTCAAATTAAATATTTTAATACTATATTGGTAAATAAATCAACTTATGGCATCAATAACTGCCTTCATCCTGGAAGACTTCTGGGCAAGTGTGCTTTGGTCGTAGCATTAGCTGCTAAAGTTTGCCTTGGGTAACTACCATCAAGCACGACTGCTTCATCTTTTGCAGACTGTGAAGGCAGTGTTTTCAGGCAGCATTGAAAGGGTTGAGTCTAATATTTCCTTCTGTGTTGAAATGTTTTCAGGGAGCAGATTGCTTGAAGAAGGTATGTGATTGCAGGTCAGGCTGCACCCAGACAGAGAAAAAAGAATTACTTGGAAAGATTGTTTATGTATTTATTTTTGACAGCCTTATGAGTTTTTCTCAAATTTCACACAGAATTTGGACGGGTGTATCTGCGTAGGTGTCTGTTTGACTGTTTGATAAATTTTCAGGTACGACACCCAACACCACCACTCTTCTTCCCTAGCTTCACTTTGAGTTATTGTATGAATGCCTGGTACAGCTTCAATGTAAAATGCAAAAGAAGCAGATTGCAAGCAGAGACACGTTATCAACTCACAGCATCCAGCGTCACTCTCAAGTTTTTAATTCAGCAAAAAGCAAGCTGTCTGGGACATCCTCAAAATCAAACTGTATGTTAGCTCTTAGTTAAAGTTATTTTGTCTGTTGTTCCAGCCACTCATTAGTATTCATTCCATTCATTCTTATCTTGAAAGGTCGTCTTTTAGATGTGCGGCTCCATCTTCATTGAATCATATCCAGCAGGTCTTGCAGCGCCCTCATTAAGAGCATGATTAATCTTAGCTGCACATGTTGTAGCGGTGATGCTCTTAATTAATATATTGCTTGAAATGAATGAAGATGAGATCACACAATTCTGAGCTGGGAGCTACACCACATTCCTTGGAATGGTACATGAGGTGGGGTCTGGTTTCTTTACATACAATTATGTGATGTGACACCCCATAATTGCGTTTATTTATAATACAGCCTGTTGTAATTGTAAGCAGATTTACAAACATTGACATTACAAACACAATTGTTAATTGACCGGTTTTATCAAACAATATAACTTCTTCTATGAAGATACATTTACTGTGTATTGTTACAACCGTGATTTACTACATTACCATTCATCATCTGTTTATACACCAGCTTCTAATTCTGTAGGAGTTACAGTGTTGAAAAATACATTACTATAAAATGTCTTTAATGTATATTTGCTTAAAACTACGTTATAGTGTGTTTTAACTTCTATTATTAAATGTGTATATACTAATGCAAGGCATTATATGATAAGGTAATTTGAATGTTAAATTATTTCTACCTCATATTGTAAAAAATTGAATATCAAAATATGAGTTCCATGGCTGAATATCACGACGATACCTTTCTTATATATTCTGTTGAGTTGTATATTTACAGTATCCTATTGTTTCCAAAAATGTTCAAACCAGAGAAATCCACAAATTCACTCAAGATAACGGTGCGTTTCATTTGGTCGCCTGTTGCTACTTCCGGGAAAGGGGAGTTGGCAAACGAGACCAAAGAGCCAGATTACTTTACTGTACATGCACTGTAGCCCTGAACTAGTGAGCAATGGTAGCTCTGAGGGTGTGTGTGTCTGTGTGTTTGAATTCATTCGTTATGTTCATGAAGTAAAGTACATTTTCCCTTCTGTTCCAGTCAGCAGTCAACATTACAGAACATAAACACGGATCACTGCTGCAGTCAGGTTGATAAACAGGAGTGAAGATAAATCCACTTTTTAATTCCCAAATTTAAAAAGTAACCTCTGAGTTCTCCCTGTGTCTGTAAACATCTTGGGATCAGCAGAATCCAACGCACCACAGGCCCTCCCCACATAACACCTGTCATATGTCTTTTTTGTTTTGTTTTGATACAGTCTTGTGGCATAAATCATATATTGTGTTCAATTTCTCCACTTACTGTCAGTAAAAGCGACAACTCAAGAGTAAACCAAATTTCCACATGCTTTGACTTTTGTCCAACATCTTATGGCTCTCTTCTGTATATGAAGATAAATAATTAACAAACCTACCAGACAGGGTTCATTTAAAAATGATTACATCGCAGAATGAGGTGCAAATTGAAAGAACAACTTGATGAATTTCTTCTGTGTAACACGACAGAGATCTTTTGTTCTTGAGGTTATGAAACTCCAACAGTAAGTTGGAGGGCAGGACGACCTAACTATAAATATGGAGGCAGTATTTCTTTGAGTTTTACTCGAGATCATAATGGTAGCCGGCTATAGCCAGAGGAAGAGTGGAGGATGATTTGTTTCAGCTTACAGGACTCATGGCCCATAATGCTTTCCCTGAGGAGCTTAGATCTAATGTAGTGGACTTTTATTGGCTATCATGATTAATTTCTCTAATTGCTTCCAGTCCCCTTATTCACCTATCTTTACTGAGATATAGATAATTACATGCCCACTGCCAGATTTTAAATATGTACTGTATTGTTTCCTATTAGCAGGAAGAATTAGTTTTAACCCTTTCCACTCATCCAGCCTGAAATGATAAACCTAAAATAAAATGTTGCTGAGTCACAGTAAATGGAGGCATAAAGCTCAGCAGACAGCTCAATGTTAAAAGTTTCTGGGTTAAGATTTTAAATCTTTGCCCAACCAGAATAAATGTCATAGTCTACATAATTATCTTTAGCTTTGTCAGTTGGAGACACAGTGGAGCCACAGACACAATATCCAACAATATGTGGAGAGAAACAGACAGTGTGAGCTCTGTCTTCTTCCACAAATGTGTCTAAATGACACATTGGAACCTTCAGAGAGTCCCAGATGTTGGTGATGAAGTCATCAGAAATCATTACCAGTAGAAGGGCTGCATTAACCCCCTAAGGGAGCTGGGGAAAAGAAATGAAGGGTCAGCTCCTCCTGAGGGTCCAGTTTCTTCTCTCTGTGCATTATGAGTGTAACTGAATACAAGTGTCTTAATCAGATATGAAGACATAATTGATGCAATGTTAAAATCAGCACAACTCAAGGTCTCCTGTGAATTAAGAATGTCATGCATTGTCAATCAGGAATAAACGTCCATCAGTCTGCTTGGAAAAAGAATTCTCAAAACATCAGAGTTTGCCTGATCCTCAGATTTTGTGTTTTTATCCACTGGTGGTGCAGATTTGTCCAAATAAAAACTAATAAAAAGATAATCCATTACATTTAACCTTCACCTAGGTTCATCCTTTACTTTCCACGCACTGTAACCATATTTTTTGTGCAGAGGAGAATGAAACTTGACCGTTGCACATACAGTCATGGAAAAAATTATTAGACCACCCTTGTTTTCTTCAATTTCTTGTTCATTTTAATACCTGGTACCACTAAAGGTATAATACAATGAACACGACAAAAAATGCAGCTGATCACATAATACTTTATGTCCTATTTGACATTCTTAAGCTTAATTGTATTCCCAGGGTATATAAGAGGCCATGTCATGTCATAAGCAGCACTGCACATGCAAAGGCTTAGAGTGGTTTCCTGCTTACATTCAAGCCATAGCACAACTCAGAAGTTGTCAGCTCTCACATAATGCCTAAAACAAAAGAATTATGTGAAGCCACAAAGGCAGCCATCTTGGCACTGCTGGAAATTGGCATGAGTGAGAGACAGGTAGCAAAAAAACTAAAGATCTCCAAGACAGCTGTTCATTACAACAAGAAAAAACAAGCCGAACACGGCACTACCAAATTGCTACCTGGCCGCGGCAGGAAACGTCTCTCTACCCCACGAGATGACCGTGCACTCGTCCGTTCCTGTGTCAGGAATCGTCGTCAGACCTCCAGGGACCTTAAAAATGAGTGGGCACTGTCGAGAAATGTGACTTGTTCGGCAAGGACAGTTCGAAACCGACTTGTTGAAGCTGGTCTGAAGTCACACAGAGCACGGAAGAAGCCCTTCATCAACGAAAGGCACAGGAAGGCCCGGTTACTCTTTGCTAGGGATCACAAGGATTGGACTGTTGATGATTGGGCTAAGGTTCTCTTCAGTGATGAATCCAATTTTGAGTTGATGCCCACTCCAGCTAACTTACTGGTTAGGAGGAGGCCTGGAGAAGCCTACAAACCAGACTGTCTTGCCCCTACAGTAAAACATGGGGGTGGATCAGTGATGATCTGGGGTTGTTTCAGTATGAGTGGAACAGGGCAAATGCAATTGTGTGAAGGGCGAATGAACCAGGTCATGTACAGGGCTACTCTTGAAAACAGTCTTCTTCCATCAGCTGGAAAACTCTTTCCTGCCTCGAATGACTGGATTTTCCAACAAGACAATGCCCCTTGCCACACAGAAAGGTCAGTTAAAGCCTGGATGGAGAACCACAACATTCGCACCATGCCTTGGCCTGCTCAATCACCAGATCTGAATCCAGTTGAAAACCTATGGAAAATCATCAAACTCAAAATGGAGAACCACAAGCCCAAAAACAAAGCAAATTTGTTTGAATTTGTGCAACAGGAATGGGCTGCTGTGACAGCAGAACAATGTCAGAAGCTGGTGGAGAGCATGCCAAGACGCATGGCTTCAGTCATCAAAAACAATGGTTACGCAATCAAGTACTAACTCCTGTGTGTATCATGTGTTTAAAGCAAACAGAAAAGAAAACATGGAATGCTTAAAAGCAGTGTTTTTCAAGAAAACCATGGAAAATGGCTAGATATCAGCTCTTAAATTAAACTCTTACGAGCTATTTTTGTTGTTATCATTATATTTGTCCAAACAAATGTACCTTTAGTTGAACCAGGCATTAAAATGAACAAGAAATTGAAGAAAACAAGGGTGGTCTAATAATTTTTTCCATGACTGTATATTATATTTACCTCATGGTATGATATAGATATTGAAGCCTGGTGGCCTGATGAGCTTCTGCAAACCACGGGTATGTTGCAATATTCCATTTCTTTAGGTTCAGTTTTTACCAATTGTATGCTGTGACTACACAGTGCTTGTGATCTGGTTAGGTTTAGGCACAAGAACCACCTGGTTAGGAAAAAAATCATGGCTGGAGATTTTCCAAAGCCTTGTTAAAAATGCAGTGGTATCGCTCTTATAAATGTTAAAATGCAATCTTGAACTGCTGTCACAGGTTTGGCAGCCTTCTTGCCTGTAACTCCACCACCATCCTTTCCTCCTGATATGGCAGTCAGATCATAAACACGTGATGTGAACGTGATATGACACATTTTGGAGAAATGTCAATATGGTGTTTATGTGAATTTATCAGCTGTTTGCAGAAGTGTTAACTGCCAATATTTTATCCTGGCGACAGGGCTGAAATGTTTGTCAGTCTTATATGCTCATACATATAGACCATCATAATGTCAGTGTGACTGTATGCAATATTACCAACATTAAGCAGGACATGAGTGGAGTCCAACGCAGGACTCTTCCAGATACATGTCTGGTAACAACACTTATATTGTATGTGTGGTAAAGCAGGCAGGCTGCAGGACCTGCTGCACTTCATTAAGGCAACATATTGACAGTGAAGTGTCAAAAAAACACATAGGGACTCTGCAGGAAGTGTGACTTCCTCAGGCAGCGTCCTCATCAGTCAGCCCTGTCTGTCTGCTGGCATTAAGCTTACTAACCACCATGATGCTGACAGGCTGTTTACACAAAGCAGAACAGGTGAGCGGGACAAATGTATCTGCTGTGTATTCCTTTAGACTGAAATTTCACATTAGTTTTCCTTTTTTGTGTGTGCGTATTTGAAATATCTAGTGTTTCATTGAGATGTTCACTGTATGTTTATTGAGTGGATGTAGTTAGAGTGGGTTTTCCTTTCATTTGAATGAATGAATAGCAAAGAACTAAAAGTGGATTTGTAGGGATTTTCTTATATCATTCATGTAAAATACCTCATAAAATAGATATGACAAAAGATATTAAAGACTCAGTGAAGACTTAGCATGTCAAATGTGGCCAGTTCTACAAGATAATCAGGCACTATTGGACCACCGTTGAGCATCTGTGGCTGATTGCTGCTTTCTGCTTTGGCAGTGTGTTTGGCATTGTGTGTTGGCTGTGGTGGGCCCTTGTCAGTGGTTATTTAGGCAACTCTTCATGTTGAATCAGTATCAGAGGCAGTCTGTGAGAGACAGCTGTCTGACTGGCTGTTCAGACGGTGACAGTCAAAGAGCAAACTTAATAAATGAGAGGAGAAACACAAAGAAGGTAGAAGGTAGACAAAGAGCCTGCTGGATGGTGTTATAAATATGAAAAAAATGTCGATAGCCCTTCAGCAGATGTGTTTGCCAGCTCTCTTCCAACATCATCAGAACACCAGATGAGGGAGTTCCACACACTTTTAAAACCAGTGTCAAGGAGCACTGGAGCTGTTTTTGGAGGCTCCTAGAAACAACATCTTCAAGACAATTTATGTTGGTGATTCGTTTAATTTGTCATCCATCTGTTCACCCACTCTGTGTCTTTTTTTTTTTTTACCCATCTTTCACCAGCACATTTTCAGTTTGTTCCCCATATGCAAAACATTGTCAGTGAGAAGAATATTAAATACAGGTTGTCTTAATAATAAACAGAACAAAATTGCAAAAAGTAAAAAAAGAAAAAATATATATATAGAGAGAGAGAAAGAGAGCGAGAATATTATGGTGGTATGGCAGCAGATACTTCTGTATCTGTTGTCAGATGGCAGCAGGGTGAACAGACCGTGGCTTCAGAGATGGGGACTCAAGTTTGCGACTTGGACTCGAGTCGCACTTAAGTTGCACACTCAGTGACTTGAGACTTGACTTAAAACTCGAGATTTTTGACTCGTGAATAATCTTTATTTTATTTTTTTGGCACCAAATGCAACGTTTGTGGAATGAATATATGAATATAACTTCAGCGCCTATAGGCAGTTAGCAAACATGTCTAGCTCAGCATTGGCTATCTAATGTTGACATTAGCTTGCTACTAGCTTTGTAGCAGAGGGAGGGTCACTTGACTACATTTGTATTTGCGGAATATTTTGATAAGATGAGTGTTTGTTTGCTGCCACACTTGTTCTCAGAGCGCTGCTTTGCCATGACTATAAAATGGCCGGTCACTTAATCCTCCACGTTCCGCTGCCACCATAGCAAGCTAACGTTAAACCGAGAGAAAGACCATGTTAGTTATTAACATCAGCTACAGGCAGGTTACAGGTTTATTGGTGACCACGTACGTTACATAACATTACAGGCTTATTAGGTTACCACTACACTGGGTTTGAGAAGCTAGAGGCCAGTGATGTGTTACTTTACAGTAGATTATAAACTGTCATTAGTTGGAGACCCAGTGTAATTAATATGGGTGTACTCTGTTATTGAAAAATAGGTTACAGTTATTATTGCATGCCCAATAATGTTAGCAATATTTTCCTGTTGCCCTGAGTAACATTCTATAGCCACTTTTTTAGCCCCCTTGTCTATATTCGCAAAAAAAGATTGATATAGTCCGCAGTCTGTGCTAATAGATAAAGGAGTGATGATAATATAGTACATGCTTTGAATTCTGTAGATATAACTATGCAGTGTTGTAAGCAGCCCGGGTGGCATGCAGCCGATGATAGAACACTTATTACAACCTTAAGACACTTGAGACTTGACTTGGACTTGCAACAAATGACCTGAGAGCATCTCTGCTTTTTGCAAATTCTTTTTTTGTAGATGACACATAAATTCAACAGGAAACAATAAAATCAAGCTGATTTTGTGGCTGGTGCATTCTCGCGCCACATGCATTTAGGCCACAGTGGGATACAGGTGCAGAACAAACGTCCATGTTGGCAGTTACTGGCCACCGGCTGCATTGTGTTGCCTTTAAATGCAAATTTGTATTTCATGTTGAATCCTCAACAGTTTGGAGTGGCCAAACAATACTGGTTCATCACACTGTCTGTCAACAAGAATAAACTACCAAAACATTTCAAAAGATTGTTCATATGTCTGGCAACAAAAACACAGCATGACACTGCTTTGTGAGACCCCGGCTGCAGGGAAAGAATGGGCAAACCTCATTGATGTATCACAGCCTCTCTATGGTGAATACGAGTTGTTACCATCAGGTTGGAGGTACAGGGTATCGCTGTTGTTGACATCACATGCCCAGAGAGCCTTTGTATCGTCCTCTGCCTCACTCACCAAATAATGGTACAGTATTATTTTCAAGAAGTTTCCAAGTATATTAGTTTAGAAATGTATTGCCCTCTAGAATAAAGCAGTACTGTGGAACAATATTTACTTTACCAACATGAAGGTCTAAATGCCAGGAGTAGATGTACACTTCAGGGGAAATAATATGGAATTCTGTTAGAAGAAACTGGGTCAAAAATACTAAAGTTTTTAATTCAAGGTTAGCTACTTCTTTGGTTGGCTTGGTGTATACTTGGCAGAATGTACTTTTGAGAGATTTCTTTCATATAATTTTAGGCTTACTGTAGCTTCAGTGGCCAATGAAGCAAAGTATTATGTGTCAAAATGAACAAATGCAGGCAAAAATCATTTACACCTGTGGTACCTTCGAGGACTAGAAGCACCTGAGCACATTAAAGAGTGCGATTAGATGAAAGTGCTGTCAGTGCTGATGTGCAGCTGACAGTGATGGGGTGGATTTCAGCAGTAAAAGACTGATGCTGACAGACAGGGAGACAGAATGAGGAGAGGCAGGTAATGAAGGAAAAAGTAAGAAAATACCAGGAGGGATTATTTCAGACTCAAAGACGGTAAGAATGTTCTTGGAAAAAAAAGCGAAGGAAAATGGCTGAAAATGTGAAAGGTCGGTGTATTATGTGTGTGATAGTGAGGCGGTGTATCTACTCCACTGCAGATAGTTAGAGACGGATGAGAGAGAACGTGTGTGTGTGTGTGCATGTGCTCACCAGGCAACAGGAAGCAAGAGCAGGCGAGAAATGGGACTCCACTAGGCCTTCTATATCCAGGGATAATAGAGCTGTCACAGTGTTTTGACTCAGGGCATTGATTCTGCCTTTAATTGCTTTAGGCCTCCGCCTGCTGGATAGCAGTCCAAGGATATTAAATGTAATGTATTGTTGCACTAGAACAGTTATGACACTGATCACACACTGATATGTACTCATGTGTTGTCAGTGCCAATAATCCTTTTATCGATTGGGGCCACCTCCAAACAATTACGGCAATTGTTTAGGGGCATAACTCAGACAGAGCCGCGCTCCGTCTCCATCAGGCATGGATATTTTATTGAGCCAAACTAATGATTTCCTGCAGCCCTGTCCTCCTCTGTTTTCAAAATGATTCTTTGTCCAAAAAGATTTCTCAAAGGAAAAGGACTAACATTTATCTTAAGTCATAACTCATGGTCAAATGCCTGTGGTGCATGAACCCTGGGTCCTTCCCATTTGACCAAAAAGCCTTTCTATTTTCTGTCATTTCCACTTTATTTTCCCCCAGTCAGCTCTGCAATGACTCTGTTTACCAAGAAACCACTAGTAGATGTACTGAAACCATCTAAAAGCTGGGTCATGATTGGAACAAATCAATTCCGTCAATCATGTCTAAAGGGTAAAAAAGGTTATAGCTGGTCCGAATGGCCACACTCGAAGGTGGGGTGAAAATCTTTTTGTCACAGTGAGGTGCACACTTTTGGACTGTCTCTCCTCAGGGATTCATGGTGTTTCACCTGGTTGTACATGTGAAAAGTGACAAAATGTATCTGTGCACAGAATGGAAAAAAAGAGCAATTGTCAGTAGATGGAATTGGCAGAGTGAGTGTAGATTGTCCACTATAGATAATCAATCATGGATGCTATCGTTCTTTTTGCTTACAAGGCTGCATACGAACATTGACAGCGACACAGAGGTGGTAAATTAAAGCCAGACTGTAGAAATTAAACACGAGAGGCATTATTTTACACATAATGATACATCTCACTTTTAATTTCACTTCATATCAAACGTTAAACCAGCAGTGTTACTCATGTACTGTACATTTCCGTATTTGTGCTTGTAGTGAAGTGTAATAATTATTCCTTAAGCACCTTTCAGCGCTGTCTCACCATCACATTTCCTCCCCTGGAGCGCAGCAGAGAGGGCCGGACTATTTGGTAACGACCTGATCCAGTTAACATAATCGATGGTTGAAATCCAAGATGAATGAATACTGTGCATATTTCACCAAGTACGATTTTAGTTTCCATGTAGTTGTTGTGTGTGAAATCACTGCAGTGGACATGACTGTGCTGTGAGGCTCCAGTTCTGTCTCCACACACACACTCTGCCTTCTCCAGTCAGCTCACCTGGTACATCCTCACCACCTGAACATATGGACTGTATGATTTATCAAAGCCTGTAAATAAAGTCAGTGACACTCACACAATTGTTCCACTCCATATCCTCATTGTGAATCCTGATCATGATGCAGGCCGAGTTCACCGTAACTAGACTTCAATTTTCAGATGGTATCCCAGGCTGAGGGATGCCACTGATTGTCACACATAGTCTGGGCACGAGAAGCAGTCATTGTGATCGCTGTAAACATGGCGGTGGCACTGGTACGTAATGCTGATGGCTACGTGGACTTTCACTGTCCTCGCGCTGCTAAAGGACAACATGAATGGAAGAATTAATAAGTGTTTTCAACCTCCATCTCAGACACATACAACTCGTTTTCTGTGCCAGAAACATGCACTGTCTTTGTCTTCCTCTCAGTTGTAGCGATTCACTGTTCACTGTATACACCCATTGATGAGAAGGCTGATAATACACAGTATTCCACCTGTGACACTAACATATTGTGTTTAGAGTGCAGAGAGAAATGAAAACTCCCCTGGAGGAACATGGATGCTTTTCATCTTATTCAGGACACGAGTAGTCGTGCACTTCAGCCTCTTGTGGTCAAAATGACCCTAACCCTACCCCTATTGCAAAAGTGAACACTAAGAAAAATTTGCCTTTTTTTTACTTGGTTTCACACACAAAAATAAGAACATTTTCTCATGAAAACGTTGGCTCGACACATGAAAAAACATTTTTCTATTGGATGGAGAAAGAAATAAAAGTCAAAAATGCTAAAATGGCTCATTAAATATATTTTGCCAGTCATTAATATACCTGGGTGGCCCACCCGAGTAAAGTCTATGTGTGGGAAACGCTGACCCACTGATTCAGTAAGCATTTTTTCACTTGTAAATTTTTACATTTGATAATTTAGTATTGATGATAGCCTCAATAGCAGCATAAATATGGAAATGATGTGGATTTTTTTTAAATAAATCTTTCACCTTAGTTTATACGTAACTGGTAAAAAATAGTTAAGAGTTTTAGCTAATTGAGAACACTGAATTATTCTAAATCTTATTCATATTTGAGGCATAAAACCTTGTAATTACCAATTTCTACATAACTGCTTCTCATTCCAGGTTATGACAGTGGTCTGTGGGACTTTTTGAAACTCATTGAATTTAACTGCATGTTGTCTCTAATTAGCTGGGATGCTAACAAGATAGCAAGAGTCATCCCAAGAAAAACAACACACTCAGTCAGACTGTTCAAATGTCGAAATATGACCCAGGTTTATGTTTAACTAAGTAGGACCTCTAGCTATCGTGTGAATTATCAAACTTGTCTGGCAGTAGGGAAAAAATATAACATTAATTTGAGTCATTTTTATGATACGTGATTTGTAACAGTTTGGAAGGCACATACAAACAATGTTAACCTGTTGAAAATCATTTTTAAAGGCAATGTGCATCATGCATTTTGTTGGTAAGTTTGAGGACTTGTTAAGATTGCTGTTTATCCAACAGTCATATTAGTTCTAAACCTGGCAACCTGGAAATAAAGAATAAGATTTGCCAATAAATAGCTCTTAACCCTTACAACTGCTAAAGATTCAATTTTATACAAATATCAATAAATATGTGAGGCGTAAAAAACAGTTGTAGTGATGTTTAAGGACATATTTTTTCCTTATTCGATGCAGTTTCCCCCTGGTTTCAGGCTCTGTGCAAAGCTAACTAAACATCTGAGTGCTGAATGCATGATGATGAAAATCATATTGATCTTCCTATCCGACTCTGGGTAAGACAGCAATCAATGTGAATTTCCCAAAATGTCAGCCTGTTTATTTTAAAGCTGCACTAGGCCATGTCTCACTTTAGCAGCCCCAATTGACAGCTGGAGATAGCAGCTGGTGTTTTAAAAATTTGATGGATTTTATTACTCAGAGCTGTGAGGTTATTATATGGCCTCCTCTCACATTGTGCGCAGTGCCAAAACGCAGCATCACAGTTTATTTTACAGAACCAGGGTGGATCCACTGTGTGCTCAGTAGTGGTTTTAGACACTTAATTGTCGCAGGACCACTTTATGATTTACATTGGTTTTTGTTTAGTCACAGAAATGCATTCCTGATAGCAATTTTAATGTCTAGTGGTTATAGCTAACATGCAAGCAAATAATTGGCTTATTCAATACATGGCAACACGACCCCATTGGCCTCTTAAAACATGATGCTGTCATGGTAGCATCCACTTGTACTGAAGGTTTTAAAGCCACCAGCCCTTCACTCCCTTGAAAAAGGGTGGTCTTAACGACCAAAATAAATAGATGTTATTCATAGAATGACGGATTATTGTTCCTGCTCCTGTTATTTATAGTAAGTATTGTAATAAAACTTCTAAGAGCAATGACATCATCATCATGAGTATCTGTATTCATTTTTGAGTTGAACTTTGCACTTTTCTCACAGCTTCTTCCTCCCCCCTCCCCATCTTGAATGAACATGATGAAATCAGTTCTTTATCACAATGTCATTTTAAAGGGAAATGTTTTATACTAATCAAAAGTTTTGGACTCAGCTGAAATAGCTGCAATGTAATCCATTTGGGCAACTGAGTGTCAATAGATATTAACATCCTTTTTGTGACCAGAAACACAATTCTCGTTGTGGGACAGTGGGAGTTTACCTAGAGTAACTGCTAGCACGAATTTATATCATTTAGGTCACAGCTTAATATTTAACTGATTTTGACAATAAGAGTCAACAACAATGTGTGACAATTCACATCTTGCAAGATTTTAGAACAAGACTTCTCCTTGAATGAGACTTGTGTTTGTGGTTACAAATAGGATCTTGTTATTTAACAGCAAGGTCCCTTTTAGGAATCATTCCCATAATGTTATCATACACTTGAAATAACGACCTCAGTGACAAAAACGCTTTTAGTGGATGTACCTGTGACAGTCCGACTTGTCCCGAAGGATTACATTGCAGCTGTTCTGTGGCTGCCAGCTTGGGTGATCTACTGGACAGTAATTTACACACCAAAACATGTAATTATAGGGCCCATGTTTAAAAATGCTGGAATTTAATGACCTGTCACAGCTGTTTGTCTAAAACCAAGGTTAGACTGTGTGAACGGACTTTAGATGTGTTTCATTAGCCTTGAACTCATAAAATATGTGCAAGGACATAGATCTGTTCTGCCACCATATGGCTATTGGTACATATACACATATACCTGTGTGTGTGTGTGTGTGTGTGTGTGTGTGTGTGTGTGTGATTGTTAGCTGTATTTTTAATTGCTCATTCCTTTACTTAACTGTCTGGTACTGCTTTCATCATTCTGTAATGGATATTGTGGAGGTCATAATTGCTCCATACTGTTACAGGCTAATTGTTGACTGTAGTTAGCTAAGGTTAATGTAGCTTTCTAAATGAAGCTTCATATTGGTTGTTGCACATTGCTTACAGTGACAGTGCCTTTTTAAGACAGGAGGCATGGATGAGCTGAGGGAGGCAGAGTGTTAGCAGTGGAAAACTGTCAAGGCTGAGTTGAGGATGAGGGTTGAAATATGATTTTTGTGGCCGCAAGAAAGAGATTTTGCAAGTGTAATTTGAAAGGTGTTTGCATAGCTATTTCCTTTGCAACCAAATTTCGTTAAAACTTTGACAACAATCTGAGGTGTCAAAGAGGTCAAAGAGGTCAAAGAGGTATCAGACTGGATATCATATCAACCAATCAGCTTGTTTGTCATACAGGGATGGATGACACATTGTGTCATGCATCCCTGTATGACCCTGTATTCTAGACTTTAAATTCATGGTAGCAGCTTTTCCTTCAAGCACAAAGGTCTGTGTCATGACACAGGTGACTCCTACTGGTGGTGTGCAATGCAAAGTGAACTGGACATAACAAAAATGACACTAAAAGACTCAAAAAGAGAAAGAAGTATGTAGCTATTGTTTGGAAAAATGACTTCTGTTTGTTATGTTCATTTTAAAATGATCAGTGGCAGTGTTGTTTTCTTAACAAATGACTAGATCTACATTAAGCAAACAACATGGACACGATAGCGCCTTAGCTGATTTAACAAACGTCTCTAACTCTGTCTACAGAGTAGTGTACATGGTTTTGAGAGAAATGAGCGTGAACCAAATCAGTAAAGTTGTTGGTCATTTAAGCAAAACAATGAGCTGGAAGAAGTGTAGGAACCCATAAAGGTACAAATAAAGGTTTCCAATGTACATTTCTGCAAACCATGGCTGTGGTTTCTTTGCGTTGCAACTTGACATTCCTTTCCGTTCACTTTTTCAGTGTCATGTTGTGACAATACTGCACCTATGGTCTGGTTAGGTTTTGGCACAAAAACCACTTGGGGGTTAAAGCAAAATATCATGTTTTGGCTTACCTGGTCCTGTCGTCACAAACATGGCTGGAAATCATCTCGACAAATTGTCTTCCTGTGCCCAGAGATTCTTTACACCTTCTAGTATAGCTCTGTTTAATGAAACCTTATGATATGAGGTGAGTGTCACTTGTACTTCTGTATATTTATATCTATATTCTTTATTGTTAGTTGTTGATGATATGACACGTTGTTAAATGTGTGTATTTGACTGTAACTGTTGTAATGTTGTGGTTGTTTTTGTTGACAGAGACATGAAAAGAATTTCTGAAAGGATAATAAATGAAATTAACATAGTAATTGGATCCATTGTTAAACTTAAAATATTGATTAATGCAGCTTTAATTGATTTTAAGCACATAAAAGCACATAATTATGTGTGTGTGAGGGATTAGGCCCAGACTCTAGGCCTTATATCCACCTTATGTTCACTGTTGACTGATTTATTTTAGCTCATTTTTGGAACTGACTCAAATCCCTTCTGTTCATGTCTGTGCATGACCCTCTATACAGTATTCATGGGCCACAAACCCCAAACATTCAGCCGAAATTGGCTAAAAGCTGCATAGAGCTGCAGAGTTGGCTGTTATTTCCCAGTGGGTTAGCAGCCGGAGCAGGCCTTTCATATTACAGCCCTTTGATTTAATGTTAATATCAAAAATATCCCTTAAAGGCGTTTTAATATGATGTGAATGAACTCTGACTCGGTGGGTCAAGGTCAGCTCAAACACAGCCTGACACACACCTCTTTTTTTACATCGCTGTAGTCATTATGTTTGCTTTTCCATTTCAGCGAGCCAGGATGAGCTCATTTAAACGCTGCCTCATCCTGTGATGCTGCTTCATCACCTGAGTCCTCACATCCTCTCCACTCTGCCTCCTCATACCTAATTCAAATGACCACTTAAATCTTAACTCATCCTGCGGGTTTTTTGTTTGAATTTCTTTCGTGTCTGATTATTTTTCCCCTTTCATTCTTTCTATTCTACCTCTGTCTGGAGCAATCATGTTACCATGGCAAATGGAGTGACTGTCGAGGAAAACAGAGGGAGAAAACCAAACGAAGAGGATTGCTGTTGGTGTGGAGGGGAAGAGGAGTTGTCGCAAGCTCGTACAACAGTTGCATTAACATTTAGGCAATTTTCCACAGGGTGCTTGAGGTGATGAAGCACCGGCACTTTTGCATTCAGGGCCTGACATTATTCTCCCAGTGGTGCTTTATTTAAGTATTATCTGTGGTCCCCACTTGCATAACCCCAGATGAGATGCCACATCACTGACACGTGTGCTGTCAAGGTGCTGCTGTGGTGCGGGAATGTGACTGTAAATTACAGTGACCACATGACATTGCTTTCTGTGTCAAGGCAGAGAAAATTGAGGGAATAATTCAACACAATAAGATAAGATAATACCACCATGTCCTCCAGACCTTGTTTATCTAAACCACAATTGTGGCGAAATGAGTCGTAGCTGGCTTATAGAAATTGAATACTCCCACAATGCAGGGCATTATCAGTCTCAGGTCAATGATAGTCTGAAGGCCAACATAAACTTTGAAGGAGGAGAGGAAGAAATTCTTTACATCACAAAGTGCATGTTTGTGCATGTGTGTGTGTGTGCGTGTGTGTGTGTGTGTGTGTGTGTGTGTGTGTGTGTGTGTGTGTGTGTGTGCGTGTGTGGGGGGGGCAGGAATGACTGATTCAATATCCTCAGGTGGAAGCAGACAGAAAGCACTTTAGGTGAGTAAAGAAAGTCATTTCAAGCTGTCAATCAAAGAAAATCGCTGACATCTGCTCGAAGATGGAGGCATCAATCACCCAGAGTGCAGTGGGTTTGTACTGGTAATGCACTGACATTATACCCAAACTGAGGACTGGTTACAGGCGATCACTCCGTCTATGAGGGAATTACTATCTGTCTATCTGCAGTCAGCCTATTGATTGTATTCAGTTAAGTTGTTCCCGCTTTCTATTATTTATATCATTATCTATATCATCATTTTTGTCCTCGTTTGATTCAACAACATATAACTGAAGTATCCTCGTCAAAACGTCTTACATAGAATTATGGGAAACGCTACATTATTCTTTGCTCCAGCCAGTTTCTCAACAGAGATTCATGTTTCAGTGCTTTTACCAGCATCTTACATGACTGTTGTTTTCTTGAACATCAAACTTCTAGACAGTGAATACAAGACGTCTGCAGCCGAGCTAACAGCGCTGTGAAGCTGTACTAGGCACAGCATTTCTTTGAGCTTAATGCTAAAGTCAGCATGCAAACATAATGTAGCCCAGTCTCATACCACACACGTAATAGCCAATCCATTAGAGCTCAGCAGGTGAGTGTGATGATTTGCCTCATGTTGCTGTGAAAAATGCACGCATTTATTAAGGCACATTAGCAGCAGGGGGGCAACAATGAGGAGACCAAAGGACGAACAGCCAGAAATTCTGTGACGGGAGGAGGTTGGGGTCGGTTGTGTGGTTCATTCATAGTTCTTTTCTCAGGCGAGCTTTGTTGGAGTTCCTCGTGAAGCCAATAAAGTGTTCATTTATTAAGGGAGAAGTCATTGGAGGCTAAACATTTTTTTTAAACCATAACAAAGTAGTTTTAGCCTTTCATTCTGTGGTCAAGTTAGCAGTAAAACACATGCAATGTTATGCTTCCAAAATAAGACTGTGTTGTTGAAATCTCTTCAAAAGCACTACATAAATGACCAGACTGAGGGACAAAATCAAATATCAAAATACATGTTGTAGTTAAATACCAAATACCTCAATATCGATATTGCAGCAATATTGTAGGGAAGGCAGTTGGCACTTTCACAAAATGCTAAAAAAAATGAGATTTTGGATAAATAATCATCAGTTTTGTGGATATAATGAAGAAATGTGTAAAGACAAGTACTAGAACAAAAAAAACAAGAAAAGACACTTATGTCGTATCACCATATAACAATATCTGAAATCTAATATATATATATATATATATATATATATATATATATATATATATATATATATATATATGTATATAGTCTGATATTATGATAAACGATGTAATATCAATATATCGCCCAGCCCTTGCAAAATGTTTGCAAAGTCCGCCATTGTATTTTAGCATGTTTAAATGCTAACATATGCTAATTAGCACAAAACACAAACTACAGCTGAAGCTGACGGGAATGTCATCCTTTTCTGCAGGTATTTGAGTCATAAACCCAAGTACTGGACACATAAAATTATCACCTGATCATAGTGCTAGGCAAAAACCAAAGTGACTTCAATTCACTTATAGGGAAACGCAAATGTCTGTAGCATATCTCATGGCAATCCATGTTGTTCAGAGATTCCATTCAAAACCACAAATATCAACCTCATGGTGGCACAATCTAAGAAACACTGATGTTTGTACAAAATGTCATGGCAGTCTTTCCAAGAGTTGTGAAGACATTTCACTAAAAGTGGCAAATATCACAAGGGGAAACTACTTACCCCAGTGATATTGTAGAGATCAAACAAAGCTGACAGCAATTAAACTCCCAAAAAGCATTTGACAGGTAGAGAACCTGGGGCTTTTGGCTTTGCCTGGGTGACAATCCAGTCTCATTCCTGATCTCCTATCAGGAACACAATCCCAAGGCCCTGCTAAGCCTCCATCTTGATTGGCTCCCTGGCTGACATGTGTTGTCAGTTGGACTATTACACTGGACGACATTGAGAGGTGCCAGGTACTTCTCTGGCTCCGGAGTAATTTAGTCAATCTCACATGCACTCAGTGCCAGAGTGGCAGAAACGAGGACAACCATCCCCCATTTCCTTCTTTCTATCACAGGTTTTAGTTAAGTAGTTAGGTAGGAGACAAAATTTAAAATTAAACTCGTATAAGATATTTGATAATGAATTGTATCTTGAATGATTGCAATAGCATCCTCTTATCCTCTGTTGGTCTGTGATTAATGACATAACCAAAACAAAATGTCACATGGTCCAGCTCACAACAAAAGATTCAAGTAAATGCAGCCTGATGAAGTTAAAACACATTAAAAAACAGCCCAAATGTTGTATTCAATTGTAAAACACAAATATGAGAACATACAAGCTTATAAAAACACCTATGATCAGTGTTATAATATGAATATAATACCCACATACAACTCAGAGCAATTAAAGAGCTCCACCAGCACTGTGGTGCCAAAAGCCCACAATTTACCTCATTATTTTCTGAGTTTTCAGCATTTGTTAAATGTTTCTGTGCAACACATCAGCAGTTCAAACAGCAACAAACTGTGCTTGTCACTAGTAGAAGTGTTGTTATTGGGCGGATAATTATGTGTGATTGCACTTGAAAAGGCCAAAGAAATGGTCAATACAAATGGAAAAGTTGGATTTTATGATTTCCAAGATGTCAGTGACCAACCTGTTACTTAGATTGCAGTCCTTTTCTGAACAGATGCTAACATTGCAGCAAATATAGACATTGCTTTGTATTTAAAAAGACACCATCAAAGATTCTATGTTCAATCCATTGTGAACACTATTTTAAATTGATGAGTTCTTTTTATGCCTGTAAAACCAGAAATAGTATTTTTCTAAGGGACAGCCACGAGATAGTCTGAAATGGACAGAGCATCTTCAAAATTTAACAGCGCGAGGACAGAGTTCAGCAAGGAAGAATCAAATCAAAAATGTCAAAACAAAATCAAGCTAAGATTTATTATGATGGAGTAAACAAACAGGAACAGTTGGGAGATACAAAAGTGCACCAAAGTCTTTTTTTTTTACCTTTTGAAGGGAGTGTTAGTTAATAAGGCTGTTTCCTGTTGATGGACAGTCTTGAGATTAAGGTTCAGTTTTGTTAAGATAAGGGCAGAGCATCGGATGGCTGCTGACAAAATCACTGTGCTGTTTCCCAGGAACGACAACCACAATGCAATTCAACAGGGCTTTTTTCGTCCCTGACGCCGACAACAAAATTGAATTTTTTTATAACACCATGGTCAAACACAGGCAATTATTTTGCCACGTTATCCCTATTTAATCCAGTAGAGGTGAAGAGTACGGAAGGTTATCAGCAAACAGTAAATACAGTGAAGCTTTAATTCCCAGGTAGCATCCAACAATGTTCCATGACAACACAACGACTTAGGGCTCAGTAGAACCGAGCACAGCCAGCGCTATGACAGTTACCACGTCAAGTTTCCACATTACACTAGTGTAAGTTGAATATTCGGCCAGGAATGAAAACAGCCTCAGTGTTAAACTTTTGCAAAATCCCTGTCAAAAATGACATTGTGACCAGCCATCACTGGTTCATCCTCTGGGGAGCGTGGGTGTACGTTTTATGGCATTCTTTCAGTTAGATTTAAAGTTTGTTTATGCACAAGATGAAATGTTTAGCCTCATGTTGGCAATAGAGGAAAAATTCACCAAAAACATAAGACAGATTGAAGATTGATCCCTGCCAACATTTTATTCTGGCGACTGGGCTGTCAGGCAAGTCCCCATAGTCATTTAGACTCACCCTCAAGGGAGCATTGAAATTCACAGAAAAATAAATGGAGATCTGGCCAGTAGTTGTTGGGATGTCTTGCTCTGGACCGAGCCGCCAGATGGACAGGCTGCTGCCACATAAAAATTTCTCCCTTCAAAATTCAAAGGCAAGCACTCAGTCAGCACCACTGTGCTACTACAATTAATCAATACTTTCACCATCATATCATTAAAGTTAAACCTTTCCTGTCATAACTTAAAACATCTGCAATACAGTTCATTTTCTAACAATCTATTTCTCTCCATCTGCTTCCCCAACGGCCCACGCCTCCGACGTCTCTGCTGACTGCTGTGATCGCTCGCCTCGTAAAATTGATTAAGACACTAATGCCTGCCCGTGAGAGAGTTGAAGAAGTTGTCCAAGGTTGCTCCTCAGATTAAAACACTATCCATTATCCAGCAGCAACATGTAATTAAACTTTACAGATAGATGGCTGTCAGGTTGATGGGTTCATACTGAAGAGGATCCTCCCCTCCGTTAGCTGAGCTGAGTGAAAGCTTTAATGCCGGCAGTATAAGAGTACATGCGCTGATTTATGAAAATGTTTTACAAATAATGTTTTAATGATGTAATATAATCCTGATATACTTTATCCAGGGAGTTAATTCTTGTGTGAGAAATCAAGCTCAGTTTTAGCAGCTTCACAATCTTTTTTAACAGAAGGTGACATCTAAGTGCAATTTCTCCCCTTCCATGCCTTCATTTCTCCCTTTTAACTTTGGGAAATTTTGTGATAACTATTTCATTACCTTCTGAAGTCAGGCATCAGAACTTCAAAGCTGATATGGATTCCTGGCAAAGTATTCTGAAGAGACTCTGTGTGTGTGTGTGTGTGTGTGTTTCTGTCTCTCTCTCTCACTGTCTGTCTCTCGCAAACTTTTTTATCTGCTTAAAGAGGACTGTTGCTTATAGAATCAAAGCACCGCTGGAGCACAGCCTCTCAATAATGCAGCACACACACCTTCCCCGGCTACGGTTCGCTGGAGGAAAAGTGAAAAGGTTCGACTCCAAGCCCCAGAGCATTTGTTAAATAGCATTCATCTGAAGCAGCTGTGGTATCATTGCATTCATTTCCACAGCGATGACAAAAACAGTGCTGTTTTTCCACACCTCTGACACATCACCTCTATCTCCATAAGTCCAAGCTTGTCAAGATATTAATATGTGACTCCGCCTGTCACCCTGTATTAATCTTGAGATAAAATTCACTCTGTTTTGAATCATAATTAAACCTGCGATTGAATAAAGTATCCATTAATACTCCTGACAAGGAAATGACAAGAATGGAGCCCCTGAATGCATGATTGATGTGCCAATTAATTTCCACCAAATAAGATAGAATCTTACACTGTTATTATACTGTGCATAAGTAATAGCTATCTCATAATTATAGCAATTATTCAGCATGGATGTGAAGAAATACAAGACCCTAGACACTACATTAGTGAAGAAGTGCAGGCTAATCTAAGTGTGCTTCTCAAATTTCAGAGTAATTTTAAAGATTAAGGCTCAATCCCGTTTCCATTTTTACCCCTACACCTCAGAACAGAGTTGTATTGGTTGAAATCTTCCCCTATGAAATGGGACACGCCTTCAAGGCCCCTATAAGTCATCTTTCCGAAGAAAACCCAGGACAATTTCCAGCCTTGTTTGTTCCGCCCAAAAGAGGTATTTTGAGCCAAAACAAGATCTTCTCCTACAGTGGTTGTAGTGCCTTAACCTAACCAGAGCATAAGCACAGTGTTGCAACAACATAAAACATTAAATTGAGCCTAAATAAATGCAAAGTTTCAACATATCAACCATTTGAGGAAATCTACATTTACTCAGGTAATTGCGTCGTCCATTATTGATTTTGTTTAGGAAGAGGGATTACATGGGACAGATTATGGAGACAAACGTTGTCACAAATTGAATGTGTCTTTTGTTGTTTGGAATTAAATCGCCAAAGGCCTATTATTATTATATTTTCATTTTTGGTGAGTATTATTTGCTGTTGTTGTAAAATACTATGTAACAATATAAAATATATATTGTTACATAGCAAGAGATGGACAGCAGAACATCCTTCTTTCAAGTCCTGAAGCAGCGCTGACAGCCACAGTTGGCATCCCTGGTCTAAAGCTAAGCAGCCCACCACCTGGACCCCAAAATCAGCTCTAGGTGCCAGCAGGTGACCCAGAAAGCCCACACAAGTGTGACTTTAGTCAAAAAACGAATAATAGGCCAAGGTTTTCTGAATTATCATATTTTAGGCCAGTCTATTGTGTCTAAAATCCAGACTGTGACACAACCAGCCTCTGAACTACAACCAGTGTCTTTTCTGCAGGATACATAACACATATCCATCCTAGCATGTACAGAAACAGGTTTAGCATTTTAGTACCATTAGGTTGACCCTTCAACCAAATGAAAATGATGAAACACAGGCACAATGAGTTACCTTATGCGATTGGATCATTTATGGCTGATCCATGGTCAGTTTCCTGTATTGCATTTTTTTAATGAAATTGTTCATGTCAGATGAAATTAGAAAGTCATAAAATTTGGCATATGCTAATTTTACTCCTAATAAGCTCCATGAACCCTTGCCTCATTGAGTATTCTATATAATCTCACTCTGTTTTGCTGCAGTCATGCCACCTGCCTATAGTTGTTTTGCACCAGTGTTGTCATTTATTAACATATTGTGTACCTGACACTGCCATGGCAGTACATTAATAATGATGACCATTGACTGTCTGTTGACATGGTCTACACTGCACCAACGAATAGTGCTCACACTAACCTCACTTGTGCTACTCTTGATCAAAGCCAATCTGTAGTTATATTTTTGAACAGTGGCTTTAAAGAAATGGTTGGGTGCAGAT
The DNA here is from genome assembly GCF_040436345.1 of Pagrus major. Classification (NCBI taxonomy): domain Eukaryota; kingdom Metazoa; phylum Chordata; class Actinopteri; order Spariformes; family Sparidae; genus Pagrus; species Pagrus major. The sequence continues at coordinate 7,366,221 of NC_133233.1, forward strand.
GCGGTAGATGATTCTGCATCAGAAGAGTGTTTGTAATCACATTATTTCTCTAATGGTGGTGTGGTAATGCCGTGGAAGAATTAGTCTGAGATTGCCTCATGGCTATACAATAAATCATCAACAGTTGTGTCCTTCATTCACACACCAACCGCTCCCCATATGCAATCGGATGCATGAATCTTTCTCTGTCATTGGTCTGACCTTTAAATTGGAAAAACATAGCAGCTGTACTAAATTTTTCAAATTCTTCTCATCAAAGTCTGTCTCTAAATAAATTGGAGGCTAAAAATAGGTCATGCAGCTGCTGAATCATGCTTGATCAGGCCTGTCAAGGCAAGGCCACTCCAATCAGCCCTGCATAGATGACAATGCATAAAGCACTAAAAAGCAATGCTAAGAGTGAATGGAAATGCACTTACAGCACCTGGAAACCACGTCAGAGTAACCTCCTAGGGCTCTTTGCTGTGTTTGGCAATTTGGTTAAAAACAAGTTTATTAAGAGAATTTTACTGTGTAATGACACAAACACAACAAATATGAGATCTTTGAAACCTCAGAGAGTCTAGGTTTAGCTTGCAAAGATGGGCAAATTAGGTCCAAAATTTGGACCTAATTCAAAACAGACTCCTGTAAAACATTCCAGGAACTGCTGTGCATAAATACATTTTCTAGGTTAACTGAATGAAGGAAAACAAGAAAATAAAAAACAGAGACCTGAACAAAAAGAGCCCTCTGCAATCAGAACTGATCCCGCAGATAATCAGACCCAGTTCAAGGTAGTGCTGATAAGAAACCATTCAGATTTCTGCGACAGAACAACAGAACACTACCCATTCTGATTGGACTCAACATAATTCGACCTGGCTTGACACTGCTCCTGGGCTGAGCGGACTATTAAAACACTTCATCTTTAAAAACTCATCCAACTTTCAGTGAATGAAATAAAACTCTCCTATCAAAAAAGGGGAGTGATGCCCAGTCACCAAGATAAAATGTTTGCAGTTAAAGTGTCTGAAAACCACTGATGAAAAAATTATATTTTCTGACAAGAAACTAGCACATCTCTAGCTGTGTTTGTTGCAACCAAAACATGTATATTAAGTCAAAACATGATCTTTTCCCAAACCCTTACCAAGTGTTTTTTGTCCCTAAACCTAACCAGATCATCAGCACAATGTTGTCACAACATAAAATAAAACTGAACCTAAAGAAATGTATTCTGGCGACTGGGTTGGTGACGTATTGATAAAGTATACTAAATTGCATTCAAGCACCATCCCCTTTTTCAGTGGATACACCATCCATCCCCACCCTTATTTTATTGAATCCCCTGTAAGAAAAGGTTTTGTGTTCTGATCCAGGAGAATCTGCCAAACCACTGGCCACAACCACTGGCCACAGACAGACAACACCCATCAGTGATGCATGACACCCCTAATATGAGAAATGGGACACAATAAAACACGAGACCTGGTTTTGTCCACACAAACTCACGTTTTTGGAAATGACACCTGCCAGGAAACCCTCCTCAGAGAACACGAAGGAACACATTTTATGAGCAGAACAGAAAAACACGACGTATGAAGCTACCTCAGAGGCGGATATTTTCAGTTTTTGCAGGAAAATGATAGATGATTTGCCTCTCTCTTCCTTTTGGTATCTTTTTTCTATGAAGCGCCACACATCAGCCTGGTTGGTAAACATAAGCTTGCTGTGTACGGCAGACTGCAGATTAAAGTGATCAATAGTGAAAAATTCCCCGTTTGGGGGTTGAAACTACATCTTGCAACTCAAACTGTTGAGCTGGAAGGCAATATACCATGTGAGCTCGTGGTGAAAGCTAAAAGAGACAAAAAGACTGTGATGAAAATATGCCAAGCATTTCATCCTCACTTCTCTCCAGTGACTGTCAGATATCAGATGTTGTATCAGGGATGCTGCGATAGGTAAGGCTACAGGACCCTGGAGGCATACTACTACTACTTCTGTGAATGGTGGCTTTAAAGGGCTGTTGGAGTTTTTTTTCTGAGACCAAATGGTTTTGTTATACCTTACAAAGTTAACACAGGAAATTAAGTTTGAAGACATCAGAAAATCCTCACTAACTTTCATTGTCTTATTAAAGTGATGTGCCTTAGCAGTTTTTATAGATGTTAAAGCAACATCAGTTAAGTATTGAACTTAATCAGCTGTGATCTACGCTCGATTGTGAAATTAACCACACTAACCAACACAGAAACTCTTCTTCCATCTCCTCTATCTTTTTCTTGACATTTTATCACCTTTTACTGAAACTTTAAACAATGATTCTATTTTCTTTAGACGGCAATTATACCATTCTGTTCTGCTAATGTAATGTGAAGTGGTTTTTGCACTGAAATAATTTGGCATATTAAGCATTTAATGATGTCACAGTATATAAGAGGATGGACGCGTTAGAAAGTGAGAAATAGAATCGTGCAGATTAAATAAAGCCATGATGACAATGATGGAAGTATGTGGCTGATATCATTTTAAAAGATGCTATGAGTCTAACAACATCATACAGCCAGCTGGAAATTAATACAAGATACTCAACGTACCATGTCTCTCTCAGGGTTTTGCACCCAACAGTCCAATCTGAAGAAGATATTTACGCAGATTTTAAAGGTGTTATTGAAAACATTCAGCCAATGAATAGATATTCCATCCCCCCTTCAGTTGCACTCATGTCACACATCACGCTGTTGTGAGAATCATCTGCTCCCTCAAGTGGTTTCCAGTTTGTTGCACTAGCTAATGTTGCTAACGCTAGCTAGCAAATGTTAACATTGCTAACGCTAGAATAACTGTTGCTATTGCTACCTGGACGCATACTGTAGAACCACAAACTGGCAACGACCAAGACTGTTGACAGATACCTGGTGATTCCAACTGAGTTATTCTATTGGTGGAACCACCTGTCAGAATTCTTATAAGTATGTAAAGTTCACAATTATAATAATGTTATTCTTCTGTATCAATATAACTTTAATTTTTTTTGTTTGTACATGCAGTCTTAGTTGAATGTCTTCAAAGCCAGTGTATTGACTTTAGGGACATGAGCTGTAGTTATTAGCAATCCCTCCAGGATTTTATGGGCTTTTCTTGGCATTGATTTTACATCAACCTTTCTGAGAAATGGGATAACGTTTTTTTTTTAAATTGAATTGCGGGAGAAGAAGTGAAAGTGGTGCAAAAACTGCTTAACCCTGCTTTTGTGCAGAACATCAGGGGGCTGCCTTAGTCTTTAGCAGTAATTTTCATTGGTAAATGTGAAACGTTTTTTGTCTGCATCTAAAAGACCAGAAACAAGGAAATGATTTTGGTAACATAAATTAAAATGAATTAGTAAAGTACTTCTAGAGCCTCTGGATTCTCAGAGGTTTTGTTTCTTAACATGCTACAGTAAGATAGTCTTGTACGTGCAATGTGTGAACTCGGCATTTACACCCGGGTCAATTGACTCTGCAGTAGACACAGGTTTTTATCACCTCTGCTCGGCCCGGGTGAACACGCAAAAGTCTGCCACGCGAAGTGTTGACGCTTTATCAGCATCCGGTGGTGGCACGTAATTGACGAATGAATTTGGGATGTGGTCTAATAAGAAAATTTTATTACTGGACACAGTGTTGGAGGTGGAGCCCTGTTCATTCCTATGAAAGCTACTCAGTGGTGTTTTGAAGCCAAAAACATGAAATATGGGAAGCCGACTTCCCAGCAATGAAAATACCTCATCAGTGACGTACAACGTAACGCTTCAGCCTTGCCTGCGGGAAGTGGGAATGGGGTCAATAGGCGATTTCTTGCACATTGACCCGCGTTTAAAAAACCTGTGTAGACCTGCTAACTCTGGTGGAAAAGCAGTATTGGTTAAGCTTAGTTCCGCTCTTTTGGGAGGTTATTAAAGAAAACTGGCTTTGTATTGTTTTTGATGAACAACTCTTTAATTATTGAACAGTTAAGTATATTGCTAAAACATGGACGCCTTCTCTAGAACAACATTTGTGCTTGTCCTTCTGGCCTTACACTGCCTGCACTGTGGGTTGGAGACTTTATTGGCTTTGTCTGACCACTCCTTATCAGCAAAACTAAAAAATCTACTGCTCAATTGTGGCACAATGTTTGATGTTATTTTGTTATGTTATTTTAATGTTCTTTCGAGTCATGGCCATTTCTTCAGTTCCAGTACATACAGTATATATAATAAAAACACCCAAAAGGTTTTAAGGTCCTATAAATATTATGCGTTTTTTAGGTTTGTAATTTTATTTTGGGCGTTGACTAAAAAAATATTGACGTGCTTTAGTGTTCAAAAACAACATCATGTTTCTCATACTGTCCATTGCTGCAGCACCTCTATTCACCCTCTGTATGAACTCTGCATTTTAGCCCCTGTCTCTTTAAGGCCCTCCTCCTGAAAATCGAAGTCTGCTCAGATTGGTCAGCTCTCACGGGCCCGAGTAGGCACAATAGACGTTGCATTTCTCTGTGGATTGAGCGTTTTGATACTTTCACAGTATTTATATAGCATAAAGACTTACTTGATAATTAAAAAAAGACATGGAAAACGTATTTTCTACAATATGGGACCTTTAAAGGATTAAAGGGTAACTCCACCAATGTTACACATTAAAGTGTTTTTACCCACTATGCAACTTGCCATTGCAGCAATGTATCAAATTACATTCAGCTTCCTCTGGAGCAAAAAAAGGCTTTATACTACTTTTTCACATATACAGTAGTACTCCCTAAGACCTGTAAACACACTTTAATGTGTAAAATTGGTACCCTTTAAGAAAACTTTTTTGTGTTTGGTGTTTTGGTTTTGAGACCAGTTATCTCACAATTTGGGACAATTTGTCATCTAGATAACTATCCAGGCAACACATTCTGCACATTATAAAAGTAGCGACTGCCAAACTTCCTGTATACTTCCTCTGTGCTGACACATATACTGCTAATTGTCATTCATCCTGATACAACTCGCTTGTGTGGCTGCATTTGTAATTGTGATCTAGTTATTTCAAAGACCTTTTTCATGTGCTGTTCCCATTATAGTACCACCCCTGTGGGTCTTTTTTTTTTCTTTCTTTTTTTTAACAGTCTTGCACCATTACTGTACGCAGACTGCAGCCATCTGTAGTGTTTTGAAAAGAGACTATTCTTCGAGCAAAGTCTTGTGGGGTACACTTCAGAGTTTTTTGTGAACTCATTAGGAATCTCTCCTTTGCACCTCAGTGTGTTTGGACCATATTGTGCTAAGATCATCAGTAAGTGGGTCTGAAAAATAATGTGATTTCATTAGGTTTTTGATCATGTAAGACTGCTGACATACTCTAATGTATCTAAAGCTAACAGAAGAGCTGATTGGATTCCTCACAAAAAGAGCAGGAACATTAGGAAGTTGCTGGACATAAAGCTGTAATAGGCAAAACATTGATGTCGAAGTGACCTGCCTAAATCACAAAGTGGGCCTGGGAGAGAAAAGAGCTTCCCAATAATTGAGCTGCCTTTGTCCAAATGAAATGCTATTCTCTGAGTTGTCACTGATGGAAAAGTCTGTCGACAGGAAGTGATAAATCCACCCTGAATGGTCTAAAGGTTTCTCCTACATAACAGTGAGCAATGCGGGGTCCAGATAATACTCGACAGACCACTGGCAATGTCATCTTTGAGGATTTCTGGACATTTCAGTTCAGGTTTTTTCAAACAGTTGTCAGCAGAAGCCGTCAATGTGCAAAATAGCCTGGTTGAGCTTTAAAAACTGGACTAAAGCTGTCACAATTCAGTGTTCCTCTCAAATGTCACCTCTCGGCTCTCATTAGGCATTCCCGTTGCGAGTAGCGAGTACTTTGTCATTCTGCTAGCCGTCGCCTTGAATTGACATTTCACTCAGTGTCCCTCATTTCATTCAGTATTCTTCAGAGACTGCCTTCGCTTCTGTCCCCCCATTTCCAGCCATGCCATTTCACCTTTTTGTCTCCCTGGAAATGGATAAGCCAGCCAGGACAAAAAATTAAACTGCCAAATCAATTAAGGCTCTAGAAAGGTGCAGATTCATTTTCATGCCTGTTCATCATGCCCTTTTCTACGCCTGTCTGTTTCCATCCTCGGATTATTGGTTGCTCTTTTGCTATGCGCCGACCTACAAAGGTAGACATTTAAAAGGAGATGCTGAATACGAAGTCACTATTCAAGTTAGCTACAACATGGTTTGGTTTGCAACAAGCAAAAGTAGCTAATTTGCAAAACATTGTTCCACTTTTTTTGTCATACAAAAAAAAAAACAGATGCCTCTATTCTCATAATTTGAAAACATTATCACATCTGTGTGTCTTTTACTTTCCATTCTACCGAGACAAGGATGGAGTGGATGATAACAACAAAGCATGTGACTTGGATAAGAGAGACTGGTGTTCCTTTACATTGAATTCTCCTGACCATTACAGCGATCTTTACATAACCTTGACCAAGTTTTAGTGCCTAAACCAAACCTTAAAGTTATAATCATGAAATGTTTTTGCCATGCTATGGTCTATCAGTCCAGAAAATGCTCCAATCAAATTGTCAGCATAAATGTTGGCAATTTTATGTCTTTAGGTTCAATTTCACATTTTTGTTTGCATCAACGCTCTGCTTATGGTCCGGTTAGGTTAAGACATGAAAACTTAGTTCTGGTTAGGGAAATATCATGTATCATTACAGTAAATTACTTCTATTGTTCATTTTTTTCATTAAGTCTGTCTTTCCACCACTGGATCCAAGTTGTGAACAATGTGTGTTCTGTTGAAGATTTTTTTGTTTTGTTTGACTGAGCTGTACTCAGATCCACCTGTTGCTCCTCTTTTATTGCATCTCTAACAGTGTAGCTGCTCAAGACTGCTGCTGTGGCAAAGGCAGAAATATGGTGATGGGTGGGCCTTGTACATAAATCGGTGTCACAAGTATAAATTACCACTCTGGGCCTGCGATAAGCATCAGAGAGGTATGTCCTCCAGTTAAATCATCTTACTATTATGGCTTCATGGTGCAAGACATCAAGGCTTGGTCTTCAAGGGCACAAAAATGTCATCATTGTGATGTCTCTTTGAAATGGAAGTATTGATATACAGTTAAGAGGACTTGTCAATATAGATGTCCTTTATGTGTTCATCCTATTCATGCACAGGGTTCAGCCTTCTCCTCCTCCTTTCTTATGTGACGCATGCAAATAGTCAGTTCCGACGGTGCATTGAACAGCAGGAGCTGGTCTACAGGGCTATCACCTGGACCGGATCCATCTTCAGATGGTTAATGCATTGGGGACATATGAGACGAGCCGGGCTCAGCATGCTGTGAGTGGTTCCCGAGGGAGGCATCTTCCACTGTGTAGCCTGCTTGACAGTGTGGAGTCTGGGAACTGGTTGACTGGTTTTATTAGAAAGTTTTATCAGAAACAATCCTCCATAAGCTTGACTCAGAGAGACCTGTTGTTATCTGCTATGGCTGGGAAAATACCCCACAGCAAGAAGGTCATGAAGAAATGAAGGAAGGAAGGTTTGAAGGGCAGGATGTTTCTCTGTGCAGTTTACATGTTCTCACTGTATCTGTGTGAGTTTCTTTTGGCTCATCTGCTCTCCCCACCATCAAAAACCTGAGCATTAGGCTATTTCTCCAGTCAGTGCCCGTCCCTGAGGCACTGGCCCACAGCCGGAGGTGGTCCACAGGCAACGAAACAATGGATGCCCACTGCTCCTCAGAAATGGCTTAAATGCAGAGTTCAAATTTCACTTCATTGTACTGAGTATGATTGAATGTTACAAATATATATATTTGGGAATATATTTTTCTTCTTCTCCATCCCCTCGCCCCCCTTTTCCTCCTCCTTCTTCTTCTTCTTCTTCTTCTTCTTCTTCTTCTTTATTTTCTGCTTCTTCTTTTTTCCAATATTTTTTATATTTTTGCAAGATAAAGTCTACAACCATTGGAATCAGACAGGAAAAAGGGTGCATCTGTCGGTTCATTCCCATTCTGGTTGCCCTCTGACTGGCCGATGAATCATTTCTTTTCAGTGCAGAAGAAGTTTTTTTCTGTTTGCTGGGGTTGTTGTGTGGGCATATTCAGACTATTTTAAAGCAGGACACATTATTGTTGATATATCTCACACACATGCTTGGAGGCTGCTTTGGCTTTGCTGATTTCACTGTCTCAACAATTGAAAATGTCCACAGTATCTGGCAACTGTCACTCATGTAAAATGGAAGAAATCAAAACAAAAGCTTATGCAAAATGCAACTCTTATCACAAGATGCTGATTAAGATTTCAAGCTGGAGACAAAAGACGAACACACAAAAAAAACTCTGCTTAATTACAGTACTGAGTAATTACAGCTGCAGGCAACAACGCAGTGACCAGGGTCCAGGTTTTTACAAGAGGGGTGTGTGTGGATTCTCATGTTTAGTAAGACTGTTTTCATTTTAAAGAACAAAGGGATACAGTACTTCTTTTTTTACTTTTTGTACATGTACAGGGTGATTTTGATGCTGTCCTGTGACTTTCTGGGCCACTCAATGTGATTTATATTGAGGCGTTATTCTATATATTCTATATACAAAATGTTGTACTATAAGTGTATATTTGATTGACTCCAGATGTGTATCTGCGGTATGTGAGGCTCATGAATATTAATGGGTTTGATAATATATATTTCTGTTCCTTTCATGTTTTATAGGGACATCTGATTTTGAATACAGAGATGCCTCCCCTTAGAGTCAGCCATTTTGAATTATGATGGCTGCTGGCTTGATGTTGTGCTTTTGCACTGCACTCATATATTATGAGTATTAATTTTTTTGGACATGTAATTGTATGCAGTGTAACTGGTTGACATATATGGATTGGATGTTTCACCGGTGTCATCCTGTGACCATCATTTGTTGACCATTTGTAACTAAAGATTGTGTCTCCGTGCAGACAAGTGAGTCTGAAGGAGGCCATTAGCTGGAAACATCACTTGTGGATGTGCTAATAAATTGCTGGTAGGGAAGCTACAGTGTGAGGACCTTTATTATATGTTTGACACGTTGAGGCTGCAAAGCTGTAACATATAAAGTTATCATTATTAAAACGGCTGATCATTTTGTTAATCTTATACAAGTGAACATTTAAAAAAGTTAAATAAATGAATTATAAATCAAAAGTTTGATTTAAAAAAGTTTGAAAGTATTATCTTTAATATTTTTTTCTTAATTTAAATCCCCATTGTTAATTCAATTCTTTCCCATAATATAAATTTATAAGATACATTGACATGCTAGCAAATGTCAACCCAATCGACAAAGTAAATGTAAAATTCTGCAAACCACCGATATCTTTGTTTCTTTTAGGTCAATTTAAAATGTTCTGTTGTGACAGCGTTCTGTTTATGGTCTGGTTAGGTTAAGGCACAAAAAAATCACTTGGTTGGTTAGCGTAAGTATGTTTTGGCTCAAAATACCTTACTTTGTCGTGCGCAAACATGCTAGCAAATCGGCCAGCGGTCTTCTGAAAAAAAATTCAGTGGTCTCTCACTTAAGAGGAGAAGAAACACTCAAATGGTCGTCACTGGCTTGGAAGCCTTCTGGCATGTACTGTAACCCCACCACCATCGTCCCTACATTCCGATATGAAAGGCATAAAGCATATGTAATGTAAACATGATGTGACGCTTTTTGTGTAAATGCCCAAATGGTACATACAGAAACGTTAACTGCCGACATTTTATCCTTGTGACTGGGCTGGAAACGTCCTCTATTGCACAAATATTTGAAATGTTCTAAAGAGTAGACTTTAAGAGAAGCTGCTCATGAAATTCTGATTCATGCATAAAACGGGAGAATTATTTGTCTAAGTGCAGCAGTTTTGATGAAACTTGAAGAGATGATTGAAGAGTTGAAAGCACTCGAGCAGCCCTTTGGGCCCGGGCGACTAATTGTAATTCGTTGAAGCTAACGCTGTGGGATTCTGACGCTCCGACACAAAGACAGTCAAGTGTGTCTGAGGATGTCTGCACATCTATTTGCAAGAAGAGTAGCTGAAAAGAGGACAAACCTCTGATTTTTGACCTCAGTGTGCACAATGGGACTGCTGTGTCCTCATTCCAACGGTAATGTAGCTGCCAATGCTTGTATGGGTGTCTATCAGGGGCTGAGATGATAATTGTGATGCAGTGCATGTGACTTCATGGCGTTTTTAGTGTCCCTTTATAGGACCATCTTGCACCTTTTCTTTCAGCTGTGCTTTGGGACCATCTCACAGTTTAATAAGAGCGCTACTTTGGTCTTTAATTCCTGTAACATTGGCTTGTCAAAGGATCATTTCCCCCTCACTGGATAAAGTAATGGAGTAATTGTACACAATTCAAGCACTTTCGTGTTTTCTACACGCACAATTGCAGGCTTTACATGTAATTAACATAGCTCTTGTCATAAACCAATGGGCTGTGAAGGGGATTAGTGTTTGCATGTGAATAGGACCCATGTCAGCTGTGGGATGTAATTAGGGTTAACAACTACGCTTAGACCCAAAACATCTTCAAGCGGGAGTCAGAGTGTATTGTAATTAGGAGGCACTTTACAGGGCGCACTACTGTGCTTTATGTGCTCTAACTTTACACCCACTATGGCCTCACTTTGTTCTTAAAGAGGGGGCCGCTGTCACTGAGGGCCTCAGCTGAGGATAGATTGAATCTGAAATGAATCAACATTCATAACTCATTATCGGATATGATTAAGTTGTCCTGGCTGTAATGGATGTCGATGGCGATGAACACCAAACACATCCATCATAATTGGAGACGTGTCACTGAGTATCAATACGCAGTCAATTTGTATGTGCCTTACACGTGGTGTTTGCTCCTCTGTTTCATTTCCCTGGAGGTTTGTTGATGTGTATTATATAATATGGATGATCTTGGATTAAACAAAGCATTGAGTAGATCATAAGAGTTTAAGAAGTGTCACTGTGGTTTTGAGTTACGGAAAGAGCACATCAAATCCAACTTTATACAGCTCACAGGATTTTATATGGAAGATTTCCCAGTTATTCTGAGAAGGTAAGAGAAGTTCAGACTCACAGTGCCAGAACAAGTGTAACAAACTTAAACCTTTACAGATTTAGGAGCAGAAATTCTGAATTCTGAGGTTCTATATGCTGTACTTCTGGAATGACATGGAAGAAGAAACCTATTGAACTGAGTTTTTCAAGGCTGTCTTAATACAATACTCACGCTATACAGTATGTAAGTTGAAAGATTTATTGGTTGCTGGAATCATCCCTCTATGTCTACTGGCAGTGATTTCTTCGACTGTACTTTAGAAGAGAATATGAAGCTTCGGCAGTCTGTCCAGATTAGGTGAATATCTTCATCCTGGTTGTGTGAGGTAGAGGTTTGCCATGTCACATCCTTCATGATAATACGAGTATGAACCTTACTGTGATACGTCCACATTTGTATGTGTCATATGTAACCTATTGACATTTCTAAAATGCGTGTGATATGACATCTCCAGCCGTGTTTGTGGCCACCAAAATGGGTATTTTAAGCAAGCAAGCAGCAAAATTTGGCAATTTTAACAACTGAAAGAAACATAATGTTTTAACTTGAATGTGATTTTGCATAAAAGTTCTTTGCAAATGTTTGTTCTGGTGATTGGATTGCGTCTAACCCACTGGTTTTTGAAGCAGTGTCCAGAAAATTCTGTCGGAGGAAGCATTTGATGTTTTGCACAGTTACTTCACAATATCTTATGCAGTTGATAAATTATGCTTTCACAGGCAGACAGGTATTCTCTTTAAGATGATGACATGTATTTCATTACACTTGTATTTCAAGTTGGAGATTGTATATTTTAAAAGATGATGTAAGGATCTGTGTCTATACTTTGTGTTAAGTTTTTGTTCTGTATCTCTTGTTGGCTTGTCAAGTCAGATGCTTGTCTTAAGTTGGTCACATATCTTTAAAGCTACAATAGAAAGAAGAGGAATATTCTATTTTCTTTAGGGTGGCTGTCTTTTTACGATATTCATCATATAAAATCAAACTACTTCCTTGATCCGGCTTCCGCCTTTTGCAGATGTTTTCTTTCAAAGCATGAACATCAACAGAAGAGAGGAAAAAAAACCTCAACAGATACTCTTACATTTTTAAACAGCATCAATTTATGATGTACGATGTGCCAGAGGTTGCCTCATCCACCTCGACTTCAGCTTATGGTGTCCTACATCCCTTGCCAACTTCCCTCAGTGAAAGGCCATGAACTTGCTCTCAATCAGAGTGGGTGTACGCACATATAATTGGATCCAAAGTGGGAACACAGTTGTTTGCTACATTTGTCTTACGCAAAACATATCATCATATTGCCACATCAGATGCTAGTCTATTTTCTGCTGCTGTGGGTGTTTTCTCGGCCTCTTCCATGATGGATTTCTCCTGGTATCATTAGTGAGCATCAGTGTAAATGGCGGCTCTACAAAGAAATCCTCGCTCTTTGATTATGAGAGACTGACACCAAGACATGGTTTTTCAGATCTCCGAGACATTTTCTGCTATCAAACCCCATTGATGCTGCACTGGAAATATCCTGACACTGTGTCACATTGTGCAGATTTTTGCCAGTCATAGGACAAGAGGGAGAGATAATCCAGCTAATACAAAAATGGACCCAAATGTACGGGGACACAGCCAACAGCTGTTAAAAAGGGTGTTAAAGTATTTAGGTGCTTTACACCTACAAATGATGAAACACAGTCTTGAACTGTGGTCACTGGCTTGGCATCCTTCTCGCCTGTAACTCCGCCACCATCCCTCCAGCTCCCGATATGAAAGTCAAGTCATAAACATGTAGTGTGAACGTGATATGGCATTTATTGTAAAAATGTGACCGTTTAGTGGTTTATAGAAATGTAAACTGGCAACATTGTATTCTAGTTACTTGACTGGTTTGGCCTCAATTCATGCTCAAGTCACAAACCCAGATTTGGCGATGTACATTTCTGCAAACCACAGATATACTGAAATGTTACATATAATATGTTGATACTTTACGTTCCTTAAGCTTCAATTTATAACTTCATGTTGTGACAACTCTGTACTCATGGTCTGGTTAGGTTTAGGCACAAACATCACTTGGTTGGGATTAGGAAAAGATCCTGTTTGGCCTAAAATACCTGTTTTGGTTGTGGCAAACATGGCTCGAAATGTCCCAACATCTAGTCAAAAATATCCTGTGGTTTCATACTTGTAAAATGTAAAAACACTGTCTTAAACTGCGATGGCTTGGAAGCTGTTTTGCCTAGATGTATTGCCACTGCCATCTCCTCCATTAAAGGAAATTAAATCCCAACAATTTATTGGAACTGACTACTTTAGATTTGAGAAACAAGTGCAGAACATCAGACTGACAAACTGTTTCTTCAGATTAACATTAACACTTTTATCTAAAGACTCTGCTTTGGTCGAGGAAAAATCTACTATCTACTCGAGAAGTACAAATGATTCTTTCTATTGTTTGAGGTAGCTGAACCCTTAATCACCTGAAAAGGACAATTCTACTGAGCCATTTCATCATGTCAACCCAACAGTTTGTTTTTGCTCAAGGCTGATAGGTAATCAATATGCTATATCTGAGGGTTGAGTCTGGACTGACAGTTGATGCCATGTCCATCAAAAAACAGACGTGTGAATGACAAACCAAGGTCTGCATTTGTCTGTGTGAGAGTCACGTATTAATGAAATGAGGCAAACGAGGTGTTTAATGTCACACATTAGGTCAAAAATGCAGGTGTTGTGTCGGTATGAAGACAGTATCACTGCCAATTCACTATTGGTTTGGAAGAACTCACATGTCGCTGAGCTCAGTTAGATTCTATCAGTGCCTCCTAAACGAAACTGTTCACAAACTCAATCTTCATTATATTTGTTTCATGCTGCACACAAATCTCCTTTTTCTTTGTCACTTGGATTAAGCTTAATGAAAGTTTTATGTTGAATAATCAGCCATAATTATGTGTTTCACCTGTAATAGTCCATGCATGTTCTAACACTTCACAGAAGTCTGGAAGCCCTTTGCTGTCAACTCTAACAAGCCAAAATAACTGCCAATCACAAAAAATGTAAAGGTTTTTTCTGCTTGATGAAACACTCAAAATCCAATGTCCACCCTAGAAAATAAAAAAAAACAAATTGATTATAGAATAACAGCAATCAATCATCAATTGGTGGCATTTTGTAAGAGCTGATGGAAGACAACTGACACTACTGGGTCATCCCATGCCGACTCACCCAAAATCCAGATTTATTCCCAGTTCATGTTATGGAAATCTCAAAATCTGAAACTTTGCTAAATTCACAAGACCTTGCAAAATCCTATAGCTGTACTCCAAATACTTTTTAATTCATGAATGTCTGAAGTTTGGCCCTTAGGACTGAATTTCAGCTTCTTTGTGATTCTTTGCATTCTCAGCCTCACTAATCGCTTATTTTTCATTGGTTTGGGTTGAAATGTGTCTTGAACATCTTAGGACCCTAAATAGTTGTTGCTGAATGGTTACAATAATCAAATTAATAACAGGAAGTCATTTTTTTTACCAGAACAAGGAATATCTCATATATCTCATCTCAGAATATTCATATCTCCATTAGTTTTCACTTACTTGAAACCAAATTTTGGTTCTGTGTAGTATTAATGTAGTTAAGAAGTTATTTGGTCCTGAGTAAATAACTGAGTGCCACAGATCTTATAAATAAGCTTCAAAGCTGAAAAACCCAAGTTTCGGTTTATTTTGACTGTAGATTTCCCCAAGAAGGATTATTTTAATTCCCTTGAAAATGTTATAGTGCTACTATTTGATGATGTCAGAAATCAGTTCAGAGAGTTTGACATTATAAAAAAGAGTATATGTGTGCATTGTGGTAAGGAACCATTAAGCGCTATAACTTCTTGCTATTTCCAGAACCCAATGAAAAACAGGCTCAATAGGTATCACACAGATAGAAAACCTTGAAGTCAACACAGTACAAAGATCTATTTGTACAAAAGTACGAAAAAATGATCTAATTAACATATTTAAATATAACATCTTTGAATTGTTGATGTATATGCAATGAATATTGCCTATATGAACACTTTCGCATTATTAAGTTTCAGGGAAATTAAGATAATCCTTGTTGGGAAAATACAGTCCGAATAACCCATAAAATTGGCTTTCCAGCTCTGAAGCTATATTCATAAGATCTGTGGCACTTAGTTTTTTATGCAGGATCAAATAACTTCTGGATGTGATAGATCTATATTAATACTACACAAAACCAACATTTGCTTACAATGAAGTGGAAACTAGTGGAGATAAGAATTTTTGAAAATAAAAGCTATTTAATATTTATCTAAATAAAAACATCTTCTGAATGTTCAGGACAAATTTCAAGTTTAGAATCACAAAAACAACGACAAAAGTCATAACACAATAACATGAATTTTTAAAAGGAAATCCATGACATGAACATGGAGGCTTAGGTGAGTTGGTATGGAATGACTCTGTTGTTTGTTAACAAAGGCTTTTCTTTGAGTGTCTAAAGGTTTCATCTCATTCTGAAATGAATTCAATAAGTTTCCTCTGTGTGCACTTTCAGTGTCAGTATAAATTGAGATACATTTAAATCCATTTGTCTTCAGACTGATTTCGATGCACATCACATCACAGAGTTGTTAAATATCATCGCTTGGTGTCATATTTAAAGGACAATTCAGAGGTCTTTTGAATGTGTATTTCAATAGCACTGCTAAGCTGGCATCATATTATGCACACTAGTGATGATAAGCCTTTCACTGCAGTATATAATGACACATTTCCTGTGCTACCATAGCTTAAGATTACAGGGTTTAACATGTCATATGAAGTCCATGACCTGAGTTTAACCTCCGCTGTGTGTTTGTGTTTGTAAAACTAGATTGCCAGATAAACTCATTCAGATATTAATGTGCTCTCATTGGTCGTTCATGTCTATCATGCAGGGTCAGGGCTCTCACATGAGATCCCTTCACAGTAAAGAGCTGTAATACAATCACAGCAACACAGGGTGGTCCCGTTCGCACTTCACTTTAAACGATGACCATTTTCCCCTCATGTGATGTTAATTTAGTCTCAGCAACTCAATAAAGCTTTTTTTGATGCACAATAATTGCGGAGCACATTTTACAAGAAGTCAATTTGAAATTTGCATGAAGAATGGTGTGTCATGGTGGAAGGGTTTTGCAATAAAGAGACAAGCGATTGAAATTGAGATACTTGCGAGCGGCCGCAGCTTTGGCTCAGAGGGCACTCATGCGATAGAAATGAAATATAAATGGGGAAATAATGGAGGTTTATTCCGACAGTGTCACTGAAAAACCTTTACATTGCTGTCACAGGCTGGAAACGTACTTCTTGGAACAGGTACACATTTAGGTAAGAACGAGTTGTTCTTGACGAGTTGAATCATGTACGAGAGTGATTGTTCTGTATTAAAGGTTTCATACTTCAACATTTTAATCTGTTCTTTTAAGGACACACAGCAGCCTCATCTTCGTGGCAGATAAATGCCTTTTACAGCGGATAATAAATGCCGGTTTTCTGAATTGATATTGGACATTCATTATGTCACAATTACCTTAATTGCATTTGTACAGTGCCGGGTGACTAATGGGTTCACACTCATAAAATACTGCCTTGCTTTTTTTTTTTTTTCTGTTTTAGTGCCTGCAAATTCACAGAGTCAATTTAGATAAAATATTTGAAAATGTTTGAAAGGTAGAGGTGAAGCCAGACATGAATTTATTCTCGATATGGGAACGGGGCGAGCTCAGGCAGCTGACCTGGAGCCACGGCAGAGAGAAATTGTCCCCAAAACAAAAAAAAAAAGGATTCATATTTTAGTTCCTTTTATCCTCCCCCACTGCACACACAAACTCACAGCTGTTGGCTCTGTAAAATACTGCATGTGATGAGTCTGTGCATGCAGTTCTATAACTCTGATGAATAGCTCTGTTTTTGTTAGTTAGACAAATTCACATGTGTTATGTTAAGGCTCTGCATGCCATTTGAAAGTATGTTGATTCTTACAACGCTGCACCTTTTGCAACCTGTGTTTCTGCAAACCACAGATATGTTGCAACTTTACGTTTCTTTAGGTTTAATTAACAATTTTATCTTGTGATGACACTGTGCTTATGATCTGGTTAGGTTCAGGCACAATACCCACTTGGTCAGGGTTTAGATAGTGTTTTGGCTTAAAATACCTGTTTCGTTCGCTACAAACACGGCTGAACATTTTCTTGAGGTCTCCTTAAAAAATATCAGGTGGTTTCACACTTACAAATGTTGAAATGCATTCTCGAACTGCGGTCACTGGCTTGGCAGCCTTCTTGCCTGTAACTCCACCTGATCTGGTCTCTCTGTGATCAAAACTGCAAACTATTGTGTTTTCACTTAGTCACTCTAACACCATCTGCATAAGGCAACTACAGTATGGCTGAGGAAACTATCTGAGACACTTAGTTAGGAAGACATGTAATCATTAAATAAGGTTAACTCTTACTAGTGTGAACTTGAGCTGGTTGTACTGAAGGCAGATGATTATTTTCCCATTCATCACGTAGACTCACAAACTGTACCCTCCTTCTCACTGCTACACCTGAGCACCAGTACTATGAGGCTGATCACACAGATTTACTTTGTGTTCAGGAACCCTGCGGCGCAGCACAGATCTCAGTGCTCCCTGCACAATTAGTGGGGGGTTGCCAAGTGCATTTTTGGTATTCTGGTGGCCAGGTACCCTTGGTACACTTGGACGTGTGATGGGATCAAAAAGAATACATTATCATGTGTTATAGGTGGTCATATTACAGACTGTGACTATGATAAACAGAATATATATAAACAGGTCTGTCCCTGCCATGTCTCCCTGTCAACAGCTTGGGAATCCTGTGAGTTTTCCTGTAAAGGAACGTTTGTCTATTAAAGTTAAATCAATGTTTCAGCACATGTTGAAGATCCTACTGTCATCGTGATTTTTTGTGTGTAACAGTGTGGGATTTTATTCGTCATCACTATGATCCATCTGCAGTTAAATTCCACCGTATTGTCACAATGAGACTAAAATGGGATCAAATATGCCGTCCAGGTTTCAGGTGGCCAGATGCTGGGGAGAGGACTGGCATTAGGGGATGATCCTGACGGAGTTAAAAGCAGAGATAGAAATTGTAATTGAGTTTTTCATAGATTGTGTGATTTGTTTTAAATGTGTCATCGATACACAGTAGAAATATGTTGAGAAATATGTTAAGTAAGAACAGAGGTTCAGGGTTATTTTGCAACAGCCATGTGTATGATCATGGCCAAAGAACTGAAAGGGCCCAAAGACTGTGCGTCACTCAGTGTAGCTGATTTACTGTAGGCCTGTAGCTGTTTGCGGTCAACAAATAGCATGAAAACTGAGCACTAACATCGATGGATGAGCTGCAATCAACCAAAGGACCTATATGGGACAAAGTAGGACTTAGAGGAGCTGTAATATACTCAATAAGTGCAAAATACTGGCAAATAATGTCACAAAGAACACAAAGAGGGTTGAGCTGGCAGCTACTTTGGATTATATTCTCTGTTAGCTTCAACAGAGTTTGCAACGAAAAGAGAAATCAAAGGTGGAGTAAGAGGATGTTCAGTACTTCTTAATCTGTAGTTAAAGAAGGTATCACAGCAGGCCTTTGATCAGTCACAACGCTATAGAGCAAATGAAGGCTTACTTATTGTCAAGGTGTATTAAGTGTATTTTCATCCTCAGCATCTTTATCAGGCTCATATGTAGGGCTGTGAAATAAAGACAACACAGAAATAAATAGGAGGGAAATGCAAAGGGAAGATAACACAGAAATAAATACCGAATTAAATAACTACCTTTTAATGAATGGAGAAGTAAATAAAGGTTGAATTAACACAAAGGTCCAACATAAATACCAATTAATGTCACATTTATAATTTAATTAATGTCTGATAGTAGGTTTGTTGACTTTAATGGCATTTTCATTTATTTACCTTACAGAACTGAACACGTTCCACAGCAGCTTTTAAATATGATGGAGGCAGATGACAAAACGCTGCCAAGCACATGCCGACTGAATGGAAAAGTCCAGAGTTTCTTCCTGTCTAACAGTTAACATGCTGTCGCAAACCCAGAATGGGCTTTTACTGCCACCAGACAACTTCTCTGCTAGACTCTTCCTCTGCTCCGATCATTTTTTTTTTAAGCTCCAAGTTTTTTGAGTAAAATTAAGTAATATGTCAAAAAATATTGTGAACAGTGTGACTCATCAACGTTGTCAGGAAATGACTCAGAAAAGACACGCTGGAGTGGGGCTATAAAAAACACCCAGATGGAACTGTTGACAGGAGCAGCCCTTTGTGCAGTTTATGCAGCAAGGAATTTTGGTACCATCGAGTACTTCAAGCCTGAAATATCACCTCATTTTAAAGTTTTAATGTGTGTCTATTCATTGATTCACTCATTTACCAAAATACATTTACATTGAAATCTTTTTAAATGCTTCTAATATTGGTATGTGTGATTAATTTCAATTAATTACTCACACAGCTTGTCAAAAACAAAAAAAAATGGATTTCCACCAAACATGAAAGGATGATGGGTGTCGACCCAGAATAGACCCCATTAACTTTTGGTGTGGCTCCGTATCAAAGGGGTCACGTATGCGCTCTACTGAGTGCCATTTTATTTTATTTCATTATTCATTTTTGATTTTGGTAGTTTCAGTCGTCGATAGGGTTAATGTCCAAAAACATTCTGCATCCCATAATGTCTTCTCTTTAGACCCCACCTGCCTGGTAAACACCTGCCAACTGTCAAACTCCATGCTGCTAGTTTGCAGCTTTCCCTAAAAAGGGTTAGTCTCCAAACACAAGTCGAGATAACCCCGCTGACATCATCAGGTTCTGTGACTTGACGAAGCTCATCCAGCCACAGAAGATAGTATACAACTGTTTCAACAGGCCGAGTACACTTCAGAGTGTGACAGGTGCACACGTGAAGATCCACTTTAACTGATTTCAGGTTCTCTTTATATTCCCCCGATCATTAATAAATGGTAAATTCATAATTAATTCAACTTTAGTTAATATTCATTTCTCTGATAACAAACAATAAAATGCTTGATAAACCGTGGTTATTATAAAGTGTTACCAAACATGGTGCTAATTGATTAGACACTAGGCACTGGGAAAATTAAATCCGAGCCATTTTAATAGCCCCATAGGATTTTCTATAATGAAATGTTTGAGAAGCAATTAAACCGTTTTCCTGCATCTTATTTGTCACTGTGACCATGTTATCCTGAACGCAGCAGCCACTGTGTGCAGACCGGAGTAGAGCATCCGTCCTCTGGTGGAACTCTAAGTTTATCCTCCTCAGGTGACATATATAGACTTGCACATCCAGCCCATATAACCGCTGTGAAGTTTGTAAAAGAGAAGGCTGAAATTGATGACTTGAAATAGTCCGACGCCAAGACTGAGGACAATTAATCCTGCCTCACTGTTAAAGACGTCTCCCTGATACAATGGAGGATGCCAGGTCCATCTGTGGAGGGGAGATGTAAGAGTCATGCATACATGCAGACAGTGAAAGCTATGGCTCCTAATTCTGCTCATTAATCACCTGTCTGCTGAACATCCTCCAGAGAAAAGTGCCTGGTTCCTCCGAGGTAATTACGGCACTTGAAGGAACGCTCTCTGCTGCAAATGCTCATAAGTAGCCATCTTATCCCTCTCCTGCCCTTCTTTTTTTTTGGTCTACAGATTCCACGTCCTCTGGAGGAACTGCCTCCTCCTCCTCCTCTTGAGTCTTTTCTGCTGCAGCGCTCTTGCTCCTCTTCAGCTTTGTAGTCAGCAGACTTTTTTTTCTGGGCACACATCCATTTGGCATCCGATGTGGGATAAATAAATTATAGCCTCTAAAATCAATGCCCTGTCCATGATGTAGGCTGTAGGCTCAGTGCTTTGCCACCATGCTAGAATTATGTCACCGGGGCTCAAACAGGGGCATTTCTTGAGCCCCTGAGCTACGCTGCTGTTCAGTGTTTTGGGGTTTTGAATTATTTTTTACTGAAAATCTATTCCAGGCCTTCTGACATTTATTATTTGTCATAAGTTTTCATGGGTAATATTACTTTTACGGCGGAGACTGATGGAGGTTCTGAGGCACAATTTGTCTCAGAAGGCTGTTAGTTTGTCACACAGTATCCTGGTCTTGAACCACTTCTTCACCTTGATTCGCTGCGACGTCTGGAAGCTGTCTCTAATTTGTCTACAGAGCCACTCAGAGAGCCTAAAAATAAATCAAAAACTGTTGCAAAAAATGACATCTTTGTGCATTTATTTTTAAAGGCAGAACAGTAGTGATGCAGTCACTCAGTCTGTGAGTAAACTGTGGGTTGATGTCGGAATGAAAGATTTATAACCATCGGCAGATAGATGGTGCTTTTTTTAAAGTTGTTGTAGTAATTTCATAACAGGTTTTAGGGGGCCTGAGACTAGACGTGCCGAAAATACATCTTTGACTGTATCCTCAGAGTAACTCTGAGAGCTCAACAGTACACAGCAGGCTGCTTTCACTTTGCTAATGCTTTCTTTCTCTTTCTGTTGCTTTCCGTGTTCCCAGATGGAGATGATACCAGAGCCTGATCCTGACGATGAGGGGACGAAAATAAGTGTAAGTTGAAGAACACGTCACACATCCCTGCATGGTCATAGTCCCCGGCTTCTCAAATACACACTGTCACCCGAGGTTGGCAGCGTTTCATTCAGAGTAAACACAACAGCAGCTGATTTCCCTGAATAATACACCTTCAAGCAGAGAAAGGAGCTAATCAGTGAAATCAGTGGCACTGTATTATTACTGTCAAAGTGGTTCCCTTCCTGCGCTCACGCCCCAGCAACTGCTCCACCCCCTTTTTCTTGCCACAGTGTATGTGCTTTGTGTGCATGCAGAATGGATCATAATGACCTCACTGAAGTCCTTAGATAATCAAAGAGTCAAGTGACGTAAATGTCACATCATGTAATTTAAAGTGGCAGGTCCAGGATCAAGGTTATCCATAGCTAAATCTGTTTTAGTATAAATTAGGTCGTCATTTCTCTGGGTGATGATAACCTAAAGCAACAGCATTGATTGAGGAACACGCGTCTCTTACCCTGTCTCACTTCTTCTTTAGCAATGCAGCTACATTCCGGGATGGAAGTAATGAATTAAGTACATAAGGCAGGGCAAGATAAATCAAAATGTATATCTCTCTATTTTCAGGCTGAATGGCAATACACAGCATATACAGTAGTAAAATGGTCAGTGTTAAGATCAAAACAAATACAAATAAAATCTAAAAATCTAAATTAAATGCAAAGACAGGGTTCTCTTGCCAGCTCAAATAATTACAGCCACAAAACACGCTAAAATTAAAATAAATAATAATAATATTTTTTTTAAAAACACAGCAGCTGTGTGTACAGTCCATGAACTTGGCAACTAACGGATTTTCATTTTGAAATGAGAAAACCAAAATCGGGAAACAAGCTGTTTTCCTACGACCCCTTAAAAATCGGAGAACGAAAAAACGACTCATTATCTGATTTTCTTTGATGTGCCCATAAACAGGAATTTAAAAACGTGTGTGTAAATCTTCTGTCTCAATTTTGCGATGAGTAGTGTACCCATTATTATGGAACCCACCTACGTTCTCGCAAAGACACGCCCCTCCGGAGCATTCAAGCGCTAGGATTGGCCAGTCACCCATATGGCGTCATGGGATTATAAAACAAAGGTAGAGACTGGTACTTTAGCAATTATGCTACCCAATTTAGATTGTTTTAGACGGTTGTCTGTTAGGGGTCAGGTAGCCAAGCTGCTGGACTCTTAAATGTTAGTTTACTGAAACTATCTTGTCAAAATGCACACTGCATATATGTCCAGTCGCATTTCAAACTTATAAAGTCTCCAGGTCATATTTTGAAAATTCATTAACATCCAATCGAGCATACAAACAACAAAAAGTAGTGGACAAATACAAGAACTAGTAAGGGAGGGAGGGAAAGAAAAAGAACTGCCCCTCACCTGTTGTGTGTGTTCTCTTCATGTCTGTGACATATTCTACAGATGCAGGCATTAAAACTGTAGTGAAACACTGCTATGATGTCCATATGACTGTCTACAGGTTGTTTTCAGCTCTATTTTTGCTGAGAACCACACACCTGTCGCGGTAGAAATAGGCGAGGCTGAATCTCAACATGAAGCGCTGCTGCAGCCTCGCTCAACATGCGTGTGAGCCGCGTGACTCATGCAGCCAGTGTGTCCGCTCTAAGCTGTTAACATGGACGCCGGAGTGAAAAGCGAGATGTAACACCACACACAGGTGCTGCTCAGGCAGTCAGTGTGGCCAGCCTGTTAGAATGGCTGACTAGGCTGCTGTATTTGACCTATTGGGAGTGAGAATGTTTTTTTTTTGTTCGGTTGTGTTTTTCTGCACATGGCACTGGTGCTGCGGAGGTTAAAAGTTCTGCAGCACAGGCCACACAACTCACATCACACTTCACACTTCATCGATATAAACAGCACTGTCTCAAACTATATCTCATCTGAAAGTCCATATGCTGCTCAGCCATATTAGTTCAGTGTTACAGTACATTATTAACAGTTGGAGTAATGGACTAAACTTTAGGACTCAGGCTGTGTGAAACCATAGCTTTCCTTTAAGAACATCATCAACCACGCAGAGAGACCCATGTTAAAAATATATTCAAAGGTTCTACTCAGTGTCACAGAGGTCTCTTATACAATACACAGAAGGGCTGTTACTCTTTGAAATGTTGTGTCCCTGTAACATAAGTGAAAGGTTTGCACTTATAGGGGTCTACACAAGGCTGCCCTGGGACACATTTGGCATTGCAGAGCTCGAGACTGTACTGATGTTACTTGCATATGAATCCCTCTGTCCCAAAATGACTCCAAACTTTACTTAAGCAAATACTATATGTTTCCAGAGAGACCTAACGCCACCAAAGTAAGGTTTTTATCAGCATAACAAGAACATTTTATCATTAAAAATCAATCTGCAACATCATCATATCCAACACATCTGCACATGGTTAAAGTTAAAAGGGTTAAAAGTGGAGTGAAGCACAAAGCAAGATTATTTTAATATTGGATCAAATAGAAACTTTGCCTTCATTTTGTTGTTGTTGTTTCTGTCTACACTTAAGCACATGTGGGACTCAGGATGCAAACCCCAGTCTCCAGTGCCAAAGTCCTGTGCTTTGTTTGCCTGCTGCTTACCCCAACCTTCCTACGACCTCTGTGGACAACAACAACGTAGCACTCTGTGGAGCGGGGGAAAAAACATTGCCAGTGAACAGGATTCAGGGATACAGTTTATTATGTTTCCTTCAAGGGAATTTGGTTAAACAACAAAGAAGTTGTGTATAGATGTGAATTCTAGGAGACAGGTTTGGCATATGTCAGCAAAGATCTGCCATGTACCACTAAGTATTTACATATTTATCGGTCCCACCAGCACATCCAGTTGAGCAGTCCAGATTAACATGGATAGACAACTAAGAATGTATGCTGCTTTCAAGGCTGTACAGGCCACCGTGGGGATCTCATACATGATGTCTTCACACCTTTTCATGAATAAATAACAAACAGAAACAAAATACCAAGATTAAATTTCCTTTCATTTGACACCACCACAGTTGGGTGATAGGATCACATGTCAATATAGAAACATGTCAACTCAAAGATTTTTCTTTACCATATCCCACAAGGTATTAAATACTTCCTCATGTATTGGGCTATAGGCAACATAATAAGCAGGACTGCTTTATTGAGATATTGGATTTACAAGATTGATGCAAGTACCCTAATGACTGTAAAAGACATACATTACCAGCTAGCAGCTAAGCTTTTATATCTATAACCATTTTCTCAGTTGAAAACTTACTTCACAATGTAATGTGAAGGTTGAAGTTGCCATATAAACACACATGTACTGTGATCGAAGATTTTTAGTCCATCTCAAGAAACCAGCAGCACAATTTTGTGCTCAGGCCAATAAAAAAAAATCATATTAGCTCCAGTGCTGCTGGTATCAAAGGGTAGTCCAGAGGCCTCAAGGGTCACAACAGTGTTTAAATGTTCTGCAGAGTTTTTGTTATGAAACAGCTTAAATTGAATAGTGCTCCCCATAGGCAAACAAGACCATCAGTCGGAGGACTGGCTATTTCTATATAATTATTATGGCTATTCTTAATGTCTGTAACCGGGTCAGATTCTGACTTATCTGGGTTGTATACATCATCAAAATTAAAGCTATTTTCACAGTGCACTATTGAAGATATATTGAGGTTTGAGTTCAAGAGGTAAAAGAGTGAGGGAAGAAGCTGCAAACAAACGAAGTTCACGTTGTTTCACGATCATCTTATCACAGTTTTTAATCTTTGTGTTTCCAACTTCATTATATCACTCATAAATAACAACATGTAACACTAAAACACAAACAGAACAAATGGGCCCAACATACCAGGCACACCAGGCAAATATATATATATATATATATATATATATATATATATATATATATATATATAGCACCTGTAAATATCAACACTTCTGTATATGAGTCCAAGTCTGATGTGTCAGTGTCACAGTATAACAGTCATGTACTGTAGCAGGTTGTAGAATAAAGTGGCATGATGTGTAATGAAACCCTGATGTATCCCATCATACCGTCCACTGTTATGACACTTTGGTCTCTTTTAATTACTCTAACAGACTGTGAAGGTCCAGGGCAACGACATCTCACACAAGCTGCAGATCTCCAGAGTCGGCAAGAATGACGAAGGACTGTACGAGTGCCGGGTGACACGAGCTAACTACGGAGAGATTGTAGAGTACAAAGCCCAAGCCTGGCTGAAGGTCAATGCCACAGCAAGGCCACGAAGACCACTGCCACCCCCCAAGAAAAGCTCCCCGCTGCACCTGACAGACAAGAAGCCGAGAAAGTCCAGCTCATCTCTTGGCCAGGATAACATGAGTTCAGACCAGAGGTTGGCCTCCACCTCCACCTCTCACACATCCTCAGACACAGCTAAACACAACCCCGGCTCAGGTAAGGCCCCTCGGGAGTGTTACATAATAAGGGCACTGTGGAACAGAAAAAAGACTCATGTAGCCAGAGTTTTTACTCCCAGGATGGTCAGTAACCTTCCTGATATGTTAAACGTGTTCATGAGTCACCAACTGCGGTTAAAAAAGGTTGTTTGGTTGAGATTCAGAGCAACAAAGTCAAATGTAAAATGGCACTTTTAGAAAACAGACCCTAGAAGACCTTCACCTTAAAAAGATTTCCATGGTTCATAGAGGCTGATTATCTATGCACTGGATCCAGTGAGAGTGGAACCTTAAGTATCTTTTGCATCTGAAGAGCTAAAAAGACTTTGTGACAAGTATCTGGTCTCACTGATATACATATAAAGTGTCACAGAACAAGAATACAAGCTGGCTTTTCATACCTCTTCCATGCTTAAATCTTTCTGCCTAGACAATGTGGTTTTAAGGTGGCAGCAGA
Organism: Pagrus major; assembly: GCF_040436345.1. Lineage (NCBI taxonomy): Eukaryota > Metazoa > Chordata > Actinopteri > Spariformes > Sparidae > Pagrus > Pagrus major. Next base: position 7,392,921 of record NC_133233.1, read on the forward strand.
CGTGCCTCGGATCTTAGAAACCTAGAATACCATAAGCTCTTTGTTAACATCGCAGTCAGCTGTCATCTGACTGGTTGCACATTAAAAAGGTTACAACAAATGTCAAAGGTCAAAAGGTGAATATGATTTACCTTTGAGTGCAGCTGTGAGGCATCAAATCACAGCAGCCAGGAAGTCAAAGTCCTGTCCATACATTCACAAGTCTGTTCTTGCAGTAGTGCAGAGTTAACAAGCACATGTCAAGGGCTGTCCAAACTCGGCAAGCCTATAGGGGTCCTCAAGCTGACTTTCTGCCAACACATCCTCATACCTAAATGGCTGGATAGGTCGATTGCCAGAATGCCAAAGCGACATTATCACTGTTTCCAAAACAACATGATCGTTGCAGGTGTGCAGCTGTACTTCGTACGATCACAGCAAAACATTGTAAATTGGGTCGAAACAACTGTTACTTATGTTATTTATCAACGCACCTACGTCACTTACATAACTTTAGTGACGTATTGTCTTTGGCATATGTGACCATTGACTTTGACTTCCACACTGGACAACACCAGTCTCCTGAGTGAAAGATCTGTGCTTGTTTGACCTTACCGTCCATCACCGACTTCCTACCAATGCAGACTTTGTTGCTCGTTATACTTCTTCACCTGACTTCCTCCTTTGATGCTGTAATCATTACTATGGCCACTAGAGGTCACCACCGAATGTGAATATGGGTTGTAAAAAGCTGCTTTCACAGTTGACTCGTGGTCGTTTTTCTGATGAGGACGAGCTGCTTGAGATACAGACTGAACCGTACTTCACGTAGGACATGATCCACATAATTCCAGCCATGAAACAAAGGTTCAAGGTTCTTCATTTGCTACATAACCAGAACATTCAACACAATGTAAAATAAAAAGAAATAAATATAAAAGACACTATACACCTACAGAATATGGAAAAGGAAAATGACTTCTGATTTTGTCTGGTAAAGCTATAAAGCAGCAGACCTCTCTGGAAGCTTGTCAGTTGTTTTTATTTTTTCACATTTTCAAATAAGATCCCATCTACTTCAGTTACAGAGTGAGTAGGATGATGCAGAGTTGTTTCCTGTAGCTGAGGATTATTGCCAAAATGTGTTGTTTTTTTGTCCAGTTACCACAGATATCAGAGAAGTCGGTTGTTATATTTTAGCTTTTTTTGGAATGTTTCACTTCCTTTTTATGCAAGTCAGTCGCCTGCCTCCAGCAAACCCAAAACGTTGCTGCTCACCTCTTAACTAATTCCAGGAGAAGAGAAGACATTCCGCCCTTTCTTGCGTCTCTTCTCTGGCTTCCCTGGAGTTTTAAAATTGATTTTAAGCCTTTACTGGTAATGTTTAAAGAACTACTACATGGCCATGCTCCCGGCTGTATTTTAGAAATTTCCTTCCCCCATGAGAGGCTCTTTGGATCCTCAGGCAGGCTTCCTCTGGTGCTTCTCAAAACTCACCTTATTACCGAGGGTCTTCTTGCAGCAGGCTTCTCAGCTCTGGAACTTACTGTATGAGAAGGCTAGTCCAAAGTACTAGCACCAATTATTTAGTTCAAATCTGCTTCTTAATTATTGTCCACATTTACTTAAGACCTTGCTGTGGCTACAATTTGAACATTTCTGAATGTGTGCCCATAAGAAGTCACCGAGGGACAGTGAGAATAAAGGGCTGAAAGCAAGACCTCATTTTCAAATAATGACTCATTGTCCTACACAGAACAACACAATTAGAATGACAGATCCTTAATCACATAGACACGCTACACATACTGACTTTATGTCATTATTATATTTATTGAACTTGAACAAATGTAATTTATGCTATTTACTGCAGTATGTCTCTTTTCTAACGCCCAGTCTGTAATTACACTCAGAAGATTGCAAAGCATATCGATGTGACGCAGTCCTTTCAAAGATGTGTGCAGTCTAGTACCGATTGAGTTGTCCTGGCTAGAGCAAACATCATGAGCCTTGGCAAGAAATGGAAAACGTGCAGACCGAGCTCGTGGAGGATGATTTAACCCTTTCATTACTGTTGAGGTCAGCAGTGTTCCTCCTGGATTGAACAAACTTCACCTCTTCATACACAGCAAACAATCTGACCAATACAGTCATCCTTCTTCTTTTAATGCTTTCACTGTCTCATAGAAAACATGATAATTAAGGTGAAGTCATTTCTACAATACGATTTACATTTTTAAAATGCTCCAGGGGTTAATAACACAACTTACAACAGAAATGTATGCAATTTGTTTGTGACCTTGACTGAAAGAGAAGACGAGATGAGATCATTTTGTAATGATTCAAAACAGTTTTCAGTTTTGGTTTAAGCAACTCGCAATTCACTTCATATTAGAAATCTCTAATTAAGTCAACACAATCTTTCAGTTTCTTGCAGCTTTCGATGAGAGGAGCAGTGATATGCTGCTTTCCTGCCTGTCTTCTCTTCTGTTATCTATAATGACTTTTTCAGTGATCATTTTAGGCTTTGTTTGTTAGTCTATATGAAAAGGTGCAGACCATATGGATTCTGGTATATGAATGTGGATATCCATATGGATTTTTTTATCGTTCTGTACACTCCATGCAAGATTTCATACCTTCATTTGTTTTCCATTAACCTTCATAAGCAACCCATACGATCATTTTCTGATATGGTGATGCAAAATGTGGTCCGACAGAGAATATAAATCAGGCATGTTGGCAAAATCAGTGATGTCATTTTTCCGGTGAGGACCATCCGAAACAAACAGTAAAATCCTGAGCACTAATTTTGACTAACCTTAGATAAAATAACTGAACTGAAACTGACAATGATGGGCTGCATTATATTATTAACGGATGAGAAGTCAAAGCTTTATATAAAGGTACTCCTAATAAGTATTAATGGATAGGAAATAAGGCCTTCATAAGTCCTTATATAGTCTTATTAATGTCATTAAGCATCTTATAACATAATATATTATAATAAAGTCTTAATAATAGCATAATAAACACATTCACTGTTGGATTATAAAACATTCATAAACACTTGAATAAAAAATGTGTCAACATCTTATAAATTGCTTAAGAAGGTTAATAAAACCTTTATGATTTTCTTATAATTGTTTATAATAACATTACACATTTAGTGAGTTAAACTTACCTATAATGTCATTATTTTTTACTTCACAATGCTTTTTTCATGGCTTAATTAAGATTAATGCATACTTTATTATGTATTTATTAACAGTAAACTATACTTTTTACAGCTACCATATTGTTATTAAGGTTATCAGGGAGTCTGTAAAATGTTATCAAGTTCTCATGGTGCTTATAAATGTCTTATGATCTCACAATAAACATGTTCCAGATGCTATTATTAACACTTAGACAAATATAACTAATTGACATGTATGTGAGCTATTCTTGTGTGTTAGTATGTGCGTGGAGTTGACTTAATATCTGCATTTGCACTGCACTCATACCTTTTTCCACATCCAGATACTTAAGCTGACAGAGGACATCAGCTTTGCATCTTCATGGTGTTCCACTTGTTTAACAATATTGTAGGAGCCTAAGCAGCAATGTAATTCTTTCCCTTCGGAGGCTCAATTTGAATTTTCTCTCATTAACTCTGCATTATTTTTAATTCTCTGACTGTCAAATTATGTTATAATTGTACGCCTCCTCCTCATCTGTAAATGCCAAATCATTTGCTACCTGGTCACACGGTCCAAACACGAGTCGGCTTGCTCTGGGCTCAGATAGCCCTCTGCACCCAGAAGCAAACATAGAAAGATATTACTTGCCACTGAAAAGAGGTAAAAAGTTGAATAATCCCCGGGGCTGCAGAGTCGGAGATTATGAGGCAGCCAAATTATGCTGACAACTGTGTTGCAGTGAGTCCTCTGTGCGGTGTGTCTGACACTGATAAATGCCTCTCCGTGGCTGCTCAGGCAGCCTTAGCCACCTTCTCTGAGCGGCAGAGAGGTGTTACGGCTGAGGGCGACAGAGTTCTATTACTGCCATGCTCAGGTTGGAGGCAGATGAGCAACAATAGGTAAATGGGCTGAGATGAAATTAAACCTGGGAGAGTGCAGATATTTTCCTTTTCCGCATTGCTGCATCTGTAAACAATGAGGCAGTTTCCAGATGGGGGCCTGTGACTGTGGCTGGTGGAGCGGCTGCAGCAGCAGCAGCAGCAGCGGCAGCAGCAGCAGAGTGGTTTGTTCACAGCTACTCCCCACCAGTGTGTCAGCTGTTGTTAGATCACAGCTCGGCCTCCATCGTTCCTGGCAGTGTTGTTCTCTCAAAGCTCAGAGGTGACCACCACTGAATGCAGAAAAAAAAAAGCAAAGAAAGATGTCCCCTAAGCCAGACTTGTCCCCCCACCCCTGAGGCCAGCCTGGTTCCCGCATGAAAGAAAAAACAAATATGGACTCAGCTTGATTGCATAAGCACTCATCCAAACAAAAAATCACTGACCTTGTTTTTAAGAAGCACCATATTTTTTTAAACTGCCTCGACTGCATATGTCTAAGGAAAGAACACCAATGAGTCATCACTCCAGTAGAGGCTTGGAAACCGCAAGACTTCCGTTCATGGCTGCATTCATATTGCTCAAGCGGTCGCACGCAGCGTCAGTGTGTCATTTCAGGTTCATGTGGAGGCTGCTGAGGGTCCTCACACTCTTTTCTTTTGGGTCCATGTCAATCTGGCTAACGTCTGTGAGTGCCCAGTGGAGGAAAAGCCCACTTCCAACATCCACACGGCATTACATGTGACTAAATGTCTTCATGTCAAATGAGACTGAAACAGTGGCAGGCAGTGTCCTACTGACTCAGGCATCACTGCGTCTGTTACTGTACAAAGAAGACAACACAGGAGCAGCTTTAATATGGAGTCACGGAGTAGAACCAATGATTTCTATCAGCAACACTGTACGTGTCCAAAACTCACCTGAAAAACTATAAATTGACCGACCACAAATAACTTTTATGTGATTTCACATGTCAACCTGTGGTCAGTTATACCAGTGTTGTGGTACCCTTTAGCCCTTTTACAAATAAACACAGAACCACTTCATGTGAGAGCATTTTAGATTACCTGTTTCCAGCTCATAAAACTTAAGTCATCAAAATACTGAGAAGCACCAAAGGTTTCAGGGTTTTTCTTTATTCATTTTTGATTAATTGTGTACATTATTTACTAATTTGTTTCCGGCTGTGCCATGAGCCGAGTAGATGTAATAAGTTACTTCCACGCCTGGATGTCAATTACCATCAAGTTAACATTTAAAGGGTAAAATAAATTTAAAAAAAATAAAAGTAGTATTTAGTCTTCTGTGGCTCCAGAGGAAGCTGCATGTAATCTGCTAAATTATGTCCAGTGATGTAACTCAGTGGCTTTGTTGCATTGTGGGTAATGTAGGTGCCAGGTTTTGAAAAGCAGTCCGCTGGATTAGACTCAAAATTGATACAGCAGAAGCAGAGATGCCACCTTTTAATTCAAACTAATTAAATCCTCCTCTATTTCACTGTTGAGATCGGAAATGTCTTGTATGATGTGTGTAGCCGGGGAGTGTAATGTTGGTAGTACTCATCCATCGACCATTTTATATCTTTCACCTCTTCCCTGCGTGCAGAGTTTTGAAAATAAAATGTCCCCATCCAGGTCATTATGATGATAATCTCTCCTTTAAATCTCGATTACGCTATTTTTTAAAGTCTTAAACTGAAAAAAAAAAATACTTCTACTAAATCGTTGTAAAATAAAAACAATAATAGCAGAGAGCTAAAGCTTTTGTCCTCCTCCATATCACATCGTATGCACATCATCATCGTCATTATGTTAAGTGAAGTGCGACGCAAAATGTGATGACAATGTGCAGTGGAGTAGCAGGTTAATAGCTGTCGGAGAGAGATTGAGTCTTTAATTTTGAGCGTAGTGTATATAATGTAGTTGAGAGCACACTGAGCCTTTGAATATAGCCCACTCCAGAAAGTCACATCACAATAAGCAAAGATACCAATGCAGGTGCTGGCAGACCATTTCTATTGCAGCTTTCAATTAACTGAATCTAAAACTCTCAATGGTGTGAAAAGCACAAATCCCTCAATGTAGTGGAGTACAAGTAGAGAAGTGTCAAGTAAAACCCTTTTTTTGAGGAAAGAAACAGTGATACTGAGAGAGGAAAGATAAATAAAACTGTCCGTGGTGGGCTCAAGTAAGAAGCACTAATCAGCTGCGTGTCCCTCGTGTCAGATATGGCTTTACGGCTTGACACAGTTTGTAAAATGGCTGCAGTAATGTCGGCTAAGACACACATAACTGCGAGTGTGATCCCTTCAAATGTGGCGGATGGTATATTTGGAGCATTACACGCCGGACTGTGTTATCGCATTTGCCCTCATGCACAGATGAACAGTGAAGCTGCAAGGTAATGACATCCAGTTGTGTTTAACCAGTCAGTCAGCCAACAATCCAGCCATGGCTCAGGCGGCCGCACTGTCAGTTAGAGAGTGTATCAGTCGACAAGCAAATCAGAAAGCCAGTTTTATAACAGAGCCACCAGGCAAGTAGGCAAGCGAGTCAAAGAGACAGTCAGCTAGCCAGTCAGCCGGCCAGGGATCAGCAGGAATAGATGGAACTGGCACTAAGCCAGTTTGAGCTCCCTGTGGAGGTGCTGTGGTGATTCACCTCCCTGCCTCGCTGAACCTGACTGCCTCGCTGGCCTGGAATTGATATTCCACATTGCCGTTTCACTGAGCCAAAAACATTTTGGCAAAAACGTGGAGTGTTGTGTTAGGTTAAGTAGGACAAAATGAAGAGTATTCATTGTGGGTCTATTCTATCCCAGCATGCACCAAGAAAGCCTGAAAACGTCTCTACTAGCTCAGACAGATATTCTTACTCATTATGCCTGGAGATAAGTCAGTCTGTACTCCCTCGTAATGTGGAGGAAAGGCAGGAGAACGCATGCAAACTCACAGAGGCAGTTCTAAACCCTGAGACATCGTGGAACGTTAGGCATCTCCAATTCATGGAGCCTTTTCACCTATAGCCTTCATTTGTCTATGAGCTGAACAACCACAGAAGAAATCAGCTGTGAATTAATCTAAAATGACTTGTAAAGACATCCATGAAATGGTCTCGTCAAGGAAACTGTGACAGGATGTTGGTGGAGACGCTTTTAGACACAGTGATGGATTAATGAAAAGATACACCCGTGGTCCTTATGAAATGTATTTTTTTAGGGTGTGTTTTCAGCTCTGTTGCCAGACTTTTTTTTTCTTTGCTCAGCAATTAAAATGCATGGTCGTGTACAAAAAACACAATAATTCACAAATGTTCCTCCTTTGTTGTTTTCTAAAAATAGCACAGGAGCACAGCAGGTACCTGTACCTTTATTATGCTCGCTGGCAAGGTTAGTTTCAAAGTGGAAAACAGCCCACACAAAAAAATATAATTCAATAGCTGTGCATATGTGATTTATATATGCATTTTCAGTGCCAAGAATATAACAACTACAACAAATATAACATATGCATGCTCAAAGGTAGTGCAATGCAAAATAGTCTCACTCAATATGGCTGGCATTGAGGGAAAGACTCCAAATGACTCTGCAGGAGACAACTCCTGTTTATTACAACTTGAATCTTATCTACGTATTTATACAATTCAGAAGAGTTCCAGCTGTGAGGTATGTCTCCCCAGGTTGCAGGACAGTGAAGGGTGTAGAGGCATGAGGCAGAGATATAGAAACCATAACAGTGTTTGTTGGGTTATATGTCGGCAATGTGCCTATATGCAAATATATACCATATATGCACATGTTGAAACTTAACATTTCTTTATGTTGTAACTTACATTTATTTTTCTGAAAGATCATATTTTGGCTTGAAATATCTGGACACACCTGAACAGTGTCCCGAGGTCTTCTTAAAAAACAACCAGTGGTGACACGCTTACAAATGTTGAAACACAGTCTCGAACTCTGTCACTGGCTTGGCAGCCTTCCACCATCCCCTCCACCTCCTCATACAGAAGTCAGGTCATAAACATGTAAATTGAACATGATAAGACACGTATTGTAGAAAAGTCAGTTTGGTAGACTGTTCATGAGACGTACAAATGTGAACGTATCAGTGGTTTGCAGGAAACATTGGAAATGTTATCTGCCAACATTTCATCCTGGCGACTGGGCTGCGCAGGAAAGCGAAGCGAGGTAGTGACAGAGGCAGATGTATTGTGTGAGATGAAGGCAGAGGTGCATGCAGGTTTTCTAAACTTAACAGTAAGTTACTGTAGTTTTACTCGCTCACAAACACGGTCAGCAGTCGAAGCAGCAATTGCTGTGACACACAGCTCATGGAGGCAATTAAAGTACTTGAAAACACTTCATGCCTCATTGTCAGTTTGTAGCAACAATTGTGCTCCTTGTCTGAATTACACTGAGTTTTACAGGCATGATACCGTTTTTAGATTCAAAGTGAATGACAGGGATATCATTATCTCCAAAGTTCGACACAAATAATGGTCCATAAATACCATATACATCATAAATAAATGATGCTCATTATAACTCCGGAACTTTTTTGTTTTATATAACTCAGTGATAGCTGCCTGTACTGCAGACCACCTGCTAACTTATTCAGCATATTTTTTAATGGTGTCAATTTGCCAAAAATGCAAACACATATAGGAGCACAGTTGTCTCACTCGTGCAGACTCAAAAGCTGTGACAGTGATAGACTGCTAATGGGACCTGGTGTTGCAGCTGAGCAGAGATTTTAAAGGCTCTCAGCAGTTCTACAGTGGAAAAGCCCAACTCTGCAGCTACAAGCTACAGGCAGAGCCCAAAACATTTCAAAGGTAGAGGATCACTCCAGAATTCCACTGGTTGCATGTGCGTTGCGAAACCACTCCACTGCAGTTTTGCCCCGTGCTCCCTCGTCCATCAAAACACCCACCGGGTCCGTTTTGAGTGCAGCATGGCGCAGCGCTGCTGGACAGATGGAGGGGCGATACTGAGGAGTTCCTGCATGTATGTGTTATAAACACAACAACGAACAGACAAAAGGTTAGTGTTCCCAACCAAAGGATTGGGGGGACTTTCTTGGATTTGTCCTTTTTTGTGCTGGCGTCAACATCGAGTGTTTGATTCTGAAAATTAACCGGATGTTTTGATTTTGTTTCTGTGTCTGACTTCCTGTCTGCTCTGTGCTGAATTCATCTGAATTGATGCGCCGTGCTCCAGCATCTGGCAGAAATAGAAGCCTTGCATATCTGCTACGGAAGAGTCCGGGCTGTCGGAGCTGCAACGGAGTAAATACGCCGTGGCAGACCCAATTCGGATCTGGGGGTCAGTTCTCCTCCTGCCTGACTCAATTCTCTTGGTCATAAAATCTTACACTGGCTTACTGTGAAGTTAGTATGAAGGTGCACAGTAGAAATATAAACCATTAATAACAGGTTACACAGAATTACTGCTTCAACTCACCTAACACACTTACATAGTTTACACATACATAGTTTTCATACAGTTACTGTACAAACAGTTTTCCAGGGAAATGTGGAATTCTCAGAGTCATTTCGAGAGCCCTCAGCCTGATTTACTTCCAAATTGTGGTTCCAAACCTCCTCAAAAGGAGAAAAGAAGCAGACAAAAAATATTTCTCTTATACGAAATTATATTCAATTTTCTCTAACATTACTCATAGACATATGATATATATCATATATGCAACCTGCGATGAGGGATCATGTATAGAAACTTAACTAAAATAGGTACAACCCAAAAGGTTGGGAGCCAGTCGTGTCAACGCTCCAAATAGACTGCTGGCTTGTTCACAAGCTATCTGAATATCTGTCCACTCATCCTTCCTTGCTCTCAGATCTTTGCTATTACCTTGGCTTAGATTCCTAATTCTGTTTGTTGACAACAACAATCTGATATCTTAAAAAGAAATATCAGAAAATAACATATCAGACTGTATCAGAGATAGAAGGATAAAGTCTTGGCTTATCATCGTTGTCCCTGGTGTTTTCACAGTCCAACATCCAAGAGCAAAACAGGCAGTCCACATATGACCAAACATTAAAGAGTATAGGCTTTAACCTTTGACCTGAAGGTAAGAGGGTTTCATCACACCTTAGATAAGAAACATATGTTGTTGTAAAGGATAGAAATGATTACCTCCTCCAGAGGTTAATTAACTAAGATGCTGTTTTGCTAAATACACAGTGAACAAGCCATATTTTATCTAGTCTAAAATGTTGCCCCTGATGTAGTGTCAATATTTACGATAGCGATCAAATGTGGTATCGAATATAAATATTATTTGGGGTATTGTATCGTGTATTGTAAGTTAGAAATTCCAGTGTGTTGACAACACTACCACAGACGCCCTGAATAGATTGTTGGTTCTGAATGAATTTTTCTTACCTGATAAAATCATATCTACATTCACCTTCTCTCACCGTTTGTGTTTTCTCAGACAACCAAACTGAAAAATTGCTTTCCAAAGCAATAGAAGCCACTGCAACAGCAAATCAATAATGTATGAATAACAATCTCCCTGCTGTTCTCTACAAGTGTGGCTTGATCACCAAATTCTAGAGGGAGTCTAGACTGTTTAGAGTTGCTTCGATGGATTTTAAAAGTACATCTGGGAGATGTCAGAACTGACACCAAAGAAATGACCCAGCACAGCTGTGCCTCATGCGGTGTGTGACCCATTATACTTGTTTTTACTCAGAAGGAGGTCATTATGGTAGCTCTGTCGGCTGCTGTAATAAGTTGCCACTCCAGAAAAACAAATGGTTGATGATTTGTTTTTCTTTCATTTCAATTTAAGTAAGATCAACTAAAAATGTTTCAGGACAGGTTTCAGGTCCAGAGCCCTGGACTAGGTGTAGGTCCAGCTGGTCCTCCTGCCTTATCAATAAATATGATGACATGATTTTCCTTTACTCCGATGACAGAGAGAGAAAGTGGGAAGGGGAAAGAGAGGGAGGGAGAGAAGGAAAAAGAGAGTGCACAGGAAAGAAACTGCCCCTCCCCAGTCGTGTGTGTTCGCTTCATGTCTGTGACATATTCTACACATACAGACATTAAAACTGTGGTGAAACGCTGGTATGACGTTCAGATGACTGTCTACAGGTCGTTTTCAGGTCCATTTTTGATGAGAACCGCGTGTGTTACAATAGAAATAGACGAGACTCCGACTCAGGCAACCAGTGCGTCCAGCTTGTTACTGTCAGCTCTGCTGTTGCATAGACAGCATTAGCAACATGGCTTCCACGAGCAGCCTGGCTACTGTCCAAAACAAAGAATCCCAATTTGACCTCAAAACCCTGTCTTTGTTACTTACTGAACTAGTAGAAAGAATGCTCCTGGTAGTAAGAGGAAACACACCAACGGGGGAACAGACTTTGACACAACACCGGAGTGCTCTCCATCCAGTGAATGTCCGTCTGTCACTCTTGTTTTAACTGTTTCTATCACTCTCCCTCAACTCACATGTATTTTGTGGTGAATATTGTCACAGAGGGCTAGCATCATTCTATTTAAGCAAATCCCTGAAACACACCAAATCCAATTGGTTAGTCTCCATCTTAATACATAACTAATTATTAATAATTTGTAGTTCTAGAAAGTATTTGTGGCATCAGGACAGTGTATGTAGGATTGAGTCAATATAAACTACAGTGTGTGTGTTCATGGTAGTGAAGGAACATGTTACCCAGTGTAACACTTTGGCTCGGTGATGTGTTTGAATAGTTTTGAACAACAATGGAGCTCTGTGACACAGAGAAAGACCATTCACAGACCACAATTAAATATAGTATCAATGTACTGTATAACAACAATTACACAACATGACAATATCTTATTCTGAAGCATGGTGTCAGTATGGCTCCCATTATCTTTCATACATTGCAATTCCCACTACAGTACATTAAAAAGAGTAGAGCTGGAAGTGCTCCATATATTGCATCAATTAAACCTGATGTTACCAAGAGCCATTCTTACAGCCCAGCTGTGCAGGTGTTGCAGATTTCTGGCCTCTCACCAGATGGCTATGAGTGTGCATTAACTGTCCACCTGAACACAGTGTTGCACTGAACTGCTTAAATCATGAATCATGTTCAACAAACTAGAGAGAACATATTATGAATATTTTGCTATGCACTAAAAACACACAACAGACTAAGAGGAAACATTTCCTTATGCAGTTTAGTAAGTAAATGATGTGATGAAATCTGCTATGGTGCTGGGATGTGTTTGCCTCCAGTCCATAAGAAAAGCTGCCCTGATGCAATCTGCAAACACAGTGACCCACACAGTAACTCAATGAATGTAGCTGGAGCACAACAAAGCAATAAAAATTACATAAAAAGTACATTCCCTGATTGGGTAATAGCAATGTACTTTTGCCTGTAGTACAACAACACTGTTGTCCTTACAGTTCATACAGTAAGTTCAATATATCAAATATTAATTTAATAAAAAATTCATTTGTTTGGTCACAATGTCACAATCTTGCAGGAGACTCAGGCCTTGTTTTCACATAGCTCTGTGTTTATATGTGAGTCAACCTGAACTCTACTCATTCCAGTGGGAACCTCTGACATCTCCTCCCTGTTTTATTTATTTTATTTTTTCCCAGTGCCAATTATGCCTCAAGTATGTTGAAAATGTTAACTTTTTGCAGCCTATTTTTGATAAACCGTGTCCCCTGCCTGCCACAGGAAGTTAGCACGAAAACAAATTAGCTAACTGATTAATGAATGCAATACAGCTCTATGTATACATTTTTTCAAAGTGAAAAATTCAGCCAGATGTTTAGCTAATACATGCACAGAGCCCAAAGAATACTAAACACAACACCCACCCAGCCACAGTCTGTTCACCCTGCTGCCATCTGACAACAGACACAGAAGTATCTGCTGCCGTACCAGCAGACTACAGAGCAGCTTCACTCCTCAGGCTGTGAGACTCCTGAACTCATCATCAACACTCTAACATAATTAGTTTGGATCATTTTTTTTGTGTCTCTCTTCAAACTGAATCACAACACAATATTGTATTGGATAATGAATGATTGATGTGTAACATATGAAAGGTATAGGTTTCACTCTAGTCTATGTGTGTACTTCCACTGGCTCTGCTGCGTTGCGCATCTACTCCGTTGTAGCTCCGGCAGTTCGGACCCTTCCGTAGCAGACACGCAGGGCTTCTAGTTCTGCAGGATGCCGGAGCATGGCGCAAAAATTCAGCCGAATTCAGTACAGAGCAGACAGGAAGTCACACACCGAAGCAACGACACAACATCCGGTTCATTTTCTGAATAAAACACTCTGTTGACACCAGCACAAAAATCTCAAAAAAGAGACAAATCCAAATCCTTCTTCTAATCCTTCAGATGGGAACACTAACCTTTTGTCTGTTTGTTGTTGTGTTTATAACACATAGGTGTGATTCTGTAATTACCGCAGGAACTCCTCGGTCTCACAACTCCAGCTGTCCGGCAGTGCTGCGCCGTGCTGCACTCAAAACACAGCTGGTGGGGGTTGACGGACGGCGGAGCATGGAGCAAAACCATAGCGGAGTACATGCAACCAGTGGAATTGCCCAGTTACTCTTTTTAAGAAGGAATGCCCTGGTTAACAAAGTAAATTGATAACCGCCATCATAGCCATCATTAATAAATGACACATTTATAGTAAATGAAACTTAATGACAATGAAATGCTTTATTAACCATTTATTAAGCAACTGTAAAGATTTATAAACATCAGGTGCAATTTTGTCTATTAAAGACCATCCATATAATGTTTACTGATGAACTGCATAATATTTATTAACCATTTCTGAGGTATTATCAACATCAGCTGCAACTTTACAAAAGATGTGTGTCTACTGTGAATATGAACTGTGGTTCAATTGTCACAGAGTAGATTATTGTACAAAGCTGGATATTAGAGAATTAGTGCATGTTTTTCCCATGTACATCTGTATGTCTCTCTGCGCCTGTGTCTTGCTCAGACTGCTAGCTGGAGGCTGATTAATTATTCTCTGTGTGAAGGGTGTTTTGGCCCAGAGTGATTGCTGCTCCTCTGTGGCACTCCTGTTCTCTAGATCACCTCAAGCCACCACCATTCCTTCCCTTCATCCCCCAATCCCCAGCAGCCCAGACAATCCAGAGCTGAGCTGCAAGGAACAAAGTGTCCCCCTGGAAGATTTCCTTCTTAGAAGGTTGTCTGACACATGAATATAGTCAATGTCAACAGGATTTAGTGAAAATTTTATTTCTATTTCCCAAGTCCGCCCTTGTTTCACAGAATTAAAACTTTGTACTTCTTGTTTTGCTCACTTCTCCCTCCTTTAAAGCCCTGTCTTTCTCGCAGCCTTGCTTTCTCTGTTTCGGTTTTTGGACACAGAATTCTGCTGCAAAGGATTGTATTGGTGTCGTCTGTTACTCTCATCAGTTCAGGTTCAATATTCCTGAGACTCAGGCGAATGTGTTCTAGTTTGCAGTTGTTAGTCATGTCAGACGCTCAGTAAACAGTCCGAGCTGCCTGCCATGGTGAAGGCAGTTTGTCAGGGCCAAGGCGACGGCAGCTGCCCATGTAAATCCTTTTCATAACAGTTCAGAGACTGTTTCCTTTAAGGGTTAGGGGCCACACAAGTTTCCGTGTCTGTCATGTTTGTCAAAGATGGTGGAGAAGAAATATGTATATTCATTTTCATAGGCACAAGGTCAATCTTAGACCTTGACAGTTTTGTATGAATGCTGCACCATTTTCTATCAAATTCTGCAAATATGCTGAGCAGCTTCGACCAGATGAATATGTATTGTAAATTGAAGCTCGATCACTATCCATACATTAAGGTTCACCTCTTAACGTGTGTGCATCACTTTTGTTACAAATAAGAACCTAAAATAATATTTACAATATTTGGTTTAATTCAAACATATGGTGTGAAATGTGGAATGCAGAAGAGGGTAAAACACAATAAGTTAAAGAACAAAAAACAAACAAACCAAAAAACATTTTAGACACATTTTTTACAATCTCATGAACTATTTTGCATTTAATGTTATGATGTGGAAAGTTGTAAGGATGTGACGGTTGAAACAAATCCTTCAAATTAAAAAACAAAACATGTTGTTTGTCTATTTCCTGTAGCGCTACGACACATCACTTTTTCAAAGGGTCACATTTAATGCAACATGCTCTATCATGTTGAGTCCATCTGCATGAATTAAATCAGTAGTTCTAAACGTTTTTATGTTGCAACCTCTCACAACAATTTGGTCGGTGTTCACAACCCCAACCCCCAACACTGGGTCTTTAAACGCAGTGTTTCATGCACACTTACTGACCTGACTCTTATAAACACCCTCAATAAAATATATTTTCGGCAAATTATATTTGGTACAGGCATTGTAATATAAACCATTGTTAACCATTCTTAACTCCAGTCTAAAAGCATTTTTTTCCAGCACAACTATGAGGACCCCTGGGGTGGGGATGGGTAACAGGTAGATGTAGTAATAGATGGATAGATGTAGATAATAAGTAGATGTGCAATTTATTACAAGATATGGATTAATGGAAATGCATTACTTTTATGTACAGTGCTTGAATAACAAATTCATGTTTATGTAGAAGATCCCCTTAAGTATATTTGATATAACTGAATAAAAACATAAAGTTTATGTATAAGTCTGCATAAATGTTATTTAATCAGAGTTCAGTTATTTAATTTATTCACACTGACTCAACGTGATGAAAAAACTAGCTGTTTTTGACACTTTTTTTTCTGGATTGTGATAACCTCGATTAAAAATGGTACAGTTGTATAACATCATCTGATTACATATTGACATGTTGCCATACAACTTAATAATAATTACATTTAAAACATGTCTATTTCATACAGAGCTGCATTGGTCGATCTAAAGCTCGGAACATCTGTGCAGTGGTTATATCACAAACGTATGCTTCACTGTACATCTTTTAATCCTCTGTTTCTTCTCTTCTCAGGTACAAGAATATCCTCCAGCTATGGACTGGCTGTCCTCCTTCTGGCGTGTGGTTTGGTGAGGGATGCCTTGTTATAATTTGAAGAACTGATATGGTTTGCGCCCTGATCTTGCTCTCTCTGTTTGCTCTCAAAGTGAACGAGAAAATTGCCTGATTTATTTCCCCTTCCCCTCCCTCACCATGCGGACTGCACAGTTACCCAGCACATTGTTATTAGCCACTGTAAACACCAGTCACCTTTAAACCGGTTGGATTACCTTTTGTACAGCTGTCGACACCATCCGAGGTGCAACACTCCGGTGTGAAAACGGACTCTGTATCTTGTTGGATAACCCTCATGGAAGAATGACTTTCTTATGGTTTTGCTGTTCCTCTTCATGTGTTCATTGCTCAAAAGTGAACAAGAAAAAACAGAGAATCTACATTTGTGTAATATATATGATTCTAGATATATATCTGTTTTTTTTGAAACACCTAGAATTACTGTATGTGCTGTATACATAGCGCTCCATGTTGGCCATGGAACTTCATTGTGAAGAGGCACTCTGGCCCTCTCAAAGAAGCAAAAGAAAGTCAAGTACATGTTAATTTAGACTGTTAACATCAACCATCAGGTTGAAAAAAGGCTACATTTCTCATTTTCCTTCAGCAGTATTAGCCATCCAAATGATCTGATGTGCATAATTTTACATCTTGTTAGTGATACATATACAGGTGTGCATGCTTATTAGTCTGAAGGCTTAAAAGAAGGGAGCAAACGTTATTTGAGCTACGTAAGTCAACACTTGGAGTTCAGTGTTACAGTATGTTGAATTTAGCTTTATTTTTAATGTGCTAGCTTTGGTGTAAAAAAATGTCATTTTAATTTGTATTGCATCCTCAGTAGGAATAAAAAGGATGTGACGATTTATGACTCATTCAAAACCCTGATATGTGACAATTGGATGATTAATTTTAATTGACCTGCACCATTTTTTAAATGGCATGCTTCAGTTGCTGTGCACCTCCCTGCTATGTCTCATTACAAAGAGGTAAATTAGTATTCACCCACTCTGGATCATGGCTATTGCTCATTTATATTATGTTGATGCCGGCGCACAAGCAAATACACACACAATCGCACATTTGCAGATAGATGTTTAAATGGCTGGAAGGTGACATGAGATGCAGTGCAACATTTGCTTATCTATCATAGACATTGTATATGACCCATGTTTGGGAGAAATAAGTTAGTTTTGTTGAAATTTTCTCTCTTATATCTCACAGTAATATATTTTTAGTTTTATTTTCAGATGATATATTATAGAGATTTTTATCCACACAGAGCATTTATAAGCAAAACGCTTTGACAATCCGACACAAACACAGACAAAGGTGTTTTGGTTTCATAGGGCAACAATTTTAGATCATTACCATGACATAGTTTAACCTGGTAAAATAAATGGGATTCTGTTGTTGTTGTTAACTTTTGAGCTGAAAAGGAAAATGTGCACCATCCATCAGAAATGCAGATGTTCCGACTCAACCTGAAATATTTATGAATAATAGAGTAGTTGATTTATGTCTCAAGAATCATCCTGTACATGAATGTTATCCACCATGAGTATCATGCAGCCACAGTGCAGCAATTGCCCTGCAATGAGATCAACATTTTATTTTTTGTTAGACATTGACCTCCAAGCACATACTGTTTTTTGCTCATTTGATGCCCAGAATTTACACCAACTTAAAGGTCCCATATTCCGCTCATTTCAGGTTCATGCTTTATTCTGGGTGTCTACTAGAAAAGTTTTATATGCTTTAGTGTTGAGAAATACATTATTTTTCTCATACTGTCCATTGTTGCAGCACCTCTATCCTCCCTCTGTCTCAGTGACTGTCTCTTTAAGGCCCCCCCTCCCGAAATGCCCAATTTGCTCTGATCAGACACCGTCCACCGCGTTTCCGTCCCATCTCTGCCGGTGTTTTAACAACAACAGCCGTGCTGGGGGGCGTGGCTGTACTGTTGTGACATCACAACCTTAGCTTGTTTGAAGGCACAGTATCTGAACACAGGCTGTGTCAGTTTTTCTGTGAGCTGAGCGTTTTGATACTTTCACAGTGTTTATAGCACCTAGACCTGCTTTATACTCAAAAAACACATGCAAATCTACCTTTCTAAATATGGGACCTTTAAGCTAACATGAAGCATGATTATGTAGTTCCTCATGTGCTGTATGGTATAATCTAACATTCATACATGACGTACAGATGTTATTGCCAACGATTACTGTGCTGTGTTTTTCTCAAAAGCAAAATGCTCACCTTCCTTCAAGCTTTTATTCCGCTTTGCAGACAAAGCAAAAACGCCCCCTTGTATAGTCGTACTGCATTCCCAAAGAACTGTGGAGGGAAACTTGTTGATTCAGCACCGAAGTTTAAAGGCTGACAGAGTTTGTCTTGCTTTGGGATCAGACCAGAGACATCTCGTAATAAGCAGCTTCCAGCCTGGGTACAGGATGTGTGGGAGACAGAGGGCAGCCCTGTCCGATCCCTCGAGTTCCAAATAGCTTCAGGATGTATTTGGACAGTTAACCTAGCATCAGTCTTATATATTTCACTCTGCTGTGACTGGGAATCAATTGCTGTGTTTTTGAAATGAGACATGTTATATAATATGGTTCAGAATGTTTAGTTTTCAGAAAAAAGTACAGCTTATTTTAATGTATGAAGAATGGGATTTGGATGTGGATACTGTTGGAAATGTGCCACAGCACTTTGGAGAGAGTGTGCACAGTCTGAGTGGACAGTTTGTCCAACCCTCATGTAAAAAGTTAAAGATCTGTACAACTTGTAAATGAAAATAATCAGCATGTTAACATTTTTTTAAAAAATCCATTTAAAAAGGCAGAGGCCAGTGATGTTCTGTACTTGTAACAATGGTGTCATGTACTCATATTCAAGTGTTAACAAGTCCAAAGTGGGTTTTCATCTCTTCAAAATGAACTTGGATAAAATGTATTTGACAAAAAAAAAAATATATCTATATATATTAGAAACATCTCCTTTATAAAGCTTTCACCTTAATCTAGGGGACTCGCTTGGGTCCTTGCAACACATTGAATAACAAAGAAGGAGAGTTTGGAGCGAAGATTGATTAGAAACTGTAATCGGAGTGATGAAAAATGATGCTTGTTTGGGTCGTGATGGAGGCTGAATTGCTTACAAGCAACAAGGCCTCCGTTACCAAAGAAGAGAACAGTTCACGATGACGGCTGGAGCAGCGGTTCCTTCATCCAGGGATGCTATTTCAGAAACATCACACAACCATTTTTCTGTTCTGTTTTATATGCCACACTACTCATTCACTCTAGATGTATTTGTTTCTTCTAATGTATTTCATTTCGATGCGGTCCTGTCTGTTTGTTGAGCTGTCAAAAATTCTGATGAATTATAGTTCTCTTTTCTTTGGTATTGTGTGAGGCTTCTGTACTGGAACATTGCAACAGTTTGTATTATAATGACGATATCAGAATAATATTTAAATAAACCATTTTCACAGATTAAATTCAAACACTGAGGGGTTCCATCTGTGTGGCTGGTACCATACTGAGCTTTATAGCTGAACAAAGTGCTGACAATGCCAAAAACTGGCCCAGTTTCCAACTCAGAGGAGAGTTTCTCCTTTTTTTATGTGTGGGCTAAATCACTTTTAATTTGATAGTACTGTTAAATGTTACTCAAAATCAATCCGCCCTTCGCTTGTGACTGTGAGAAATGGGAAAGAACAGAAAGACGGGATGACCGTGTTATAAAACTAGAGAAGTATTCTCTGAGGTATAAAGGCTATGGTAAGAATGGAAGCTTTAAAACACTCTGATGCACTGCGGTAAGAAGTTTGAATACATTGACTGTAAGGTCCTCCAAAGCCTTTAATATAGTATTTAACTTACTTTAAGTCCTGACATAAATGCAAAACTCTTGTTTTGCTCCTTATTTTTAACAAGTTGAAGTAGAAGATTTAAGACTTCAGCACTCTACAATGTGCAGTTTGATCTTAAAAAGGACATTTATTAGGCACTGAACTGTAGACATCACATGACAAGCATTACAGATATGTAATATTTTGGGTCACAGGTTCCCCAAAGAAATAGAAAGGGTTGATGAGGTTGTTGGAACTCTCCTCCTCAGTTGCTGGTTATTGGCAAGAGGTGGAACATGCTGTCGTGCCCGACGAATCAAAGCATCACAAACATGCAACATGTCTGATATGTCTG
The DNA here is from genome assembly GCF_040436345.1 of Pagrus major. Taxonomy (NCBI): domain Eukaryota; kingdom Metazoa; phylum Chordata; class Actinopteri; order Spariformes; family Sparidae; genus Pagrus; species Pagrus major. The sequence goes on from NC_133233.1 coordinate 7,413,235, forward strand.
GTGGGTAGGTAGTATGTAAAGATACACGGTATCTTTGTGCATTAAAACTGGCAGTGTGTTGACCCTAGCTTATCCCTACGCATAACATATCTGTTTGAACTGCTTGCCGACACGTTGCATGCATGCAACCAGGATTGATCTGTGAAGAGTATTCCTCTCCAAAGTTCCAGACGCTACTGAAGGTGAGCATTCAAGTCGGTTCCAACAACGGGCTGCTGTCAGGTCAAGACCCTGGTGAGGATGAGGGGCCTTACAGATGAGCATCCCTGAGACACTTTCTGACACTTGTGCACGTATTCTTTGGTTTTGCAAAAAGACAGTTGCATCATCTGTCTGAGTGGCTGGTCTCAGTCAATCATGCAGGTGAAGCTGGATGTGGAGGTCCTGGGCTGATGTGCCAGCCCGTTCTCACTCCCATCACTTGCATCCCATGTGGGACCAAAAGTGAATAGTTTCTAATTTATATTACATAAGTAAGTTAATGTATGTAAATTATGTAAGATATGTCACATATGTTACGAGACATTATGAACATCATTATTTAACCTAAAGTATGATCTTTTCCTAAACTTAACCAAACGGCATCCGTTTGACCTTACTGACAGTCCAAAAGTCGAAACATGTCAGCTAGCTTTATTTTGAAAGTCTAAGTGGATGTTGTATATTACATATTATTGCTAACTTGACTGCAGAGCCTTTCATGTGAAAAACTGAAACTGGAGGGTAGGTAGTTGAAGCTTAAGGCCACTGATGAGGCTGCTATATTTGATGCACTGGGAGTGAGAACGTGCTTACATGTGGTCTGCAGGTGTGAGGCCGACTAGATGCACTGCCACATTCTTTGAAACGACATTGGAGATGGTTTATAGTAATGAAAAAAACATTCAATTCCCTGGAAACAGCTCTGGTATCTGGGGAAAAGTTAAACGCTCACTGACACAGATTTGAACAAATTTGTGTTTATACATCACACAAAATCTTGTGCAGGGGATCACTCTGCAATAGTGAGCCATTCGAAATTTGAATGTTTGCACACTGGCTGTGATATAAACAAAATAGATGCATTGCATAATAATAACTCATAAATCACAAAATCAAACAATCTAGAAGGTCAAAGCACCGACGTACAAAGAACTTTACACAATTTGACATGTGTGTTAAAACTGTAGGAGAAGGTAGACACTGCATAAACTGACTGGTTTATTGATATATGAACATAAAAATACAGGTAAGCAAAGAAAATGTATACATAAAAAAACAGGCACAAAAGCTGGCAGGACTAAATGACTGCCGTTTTACGTCAATAGTTTCCAAAGCAGTCCAAACCCCTCACAAATGATTCCATTGATGTTTGACTCGAGGGGGGAGAAAAGTAGCATTTTGCAGGTGAATCTGCAAATTGGTTTTACTGCAGGTCTCTTGGCTTTGGCAGTCAGCCTTCATCAGTGCAAACCTCAGGAAACAGGAAACTACCTCTCTGTTGGTAGGGACGGGCCTGTCAAATCTCATCATCCATTCATCTGTTTGAAAGACAAGCTAGAGGAATGGAAAATGAAGAGAGGGGAAAAAGATCCTCTTTGGAATTGAGGAGTGAATTTGGCAGCAACGGCTCAGCTAATCAGGTTTACTTAATCAGTGGATTCAGAATGCAAAGCAGGCGAAGTAGCAAAAGAGGGCGAAGGCGAGAGAGATAGATGAGCAACAATACAAAATTAACCCCTCTGCCCGTGTTTGTTAATTCGGCGAGCAATGACACAGTTATTCATGTGGAGGCAAAGAGAAGGCAAATCACCAGCCTGCCTCTGGCGCTCTAATCAGGCCACTGGTCCTTTTGCAGCACAGATAAAGAGGGATGGTGGAAATGATTGTATCGTATGACTAAGTCCATCTAAATGTTCCATATTAAAATATGTTGTGTTGTGGCAGAGCTGATGAATCACAGATAGCCAAGATCTGTTAGTCTTTTTACATGCTTCATCGAGAGATCGAAATAACACAGCAAGATAACTGAAGTTTACATTTCCAAATGCTCATGAAAAATGCATGCGTACGTTGTAGGGACAGAATCCATGCTGAGTGGAAGAGCCACTGTGACTCCAGCCTTAATGCAAAGCACCCCACTGGTAGCACTGCATGAGGCAGGCAATGTGTTCTCAACTGCTTCCTCACACCTCCAGGATGACATTGTGCATCAGATAAAATGGGGAAGATCTAACCATAAAAACACTGTGGGGATGCAGTGGCCTTAAGGTGTGAGAAATGGATGTGACTGCAAGCATATCAGCAAGAAGAGTTAGACACAAAGAGTGCTGTCTCTCTGAACAACTCTACAAAGGTGCTGTTGAGCAACAGCTTTATCTGCCTTAAAGTCTGAAGCCTTACAAGTAGCCCATAGGGGCTTATTATGCCCCTTGTGCTCACTAACAAGCATGCTCAAGTTTGTGTCGATGGAAATTTTTACTTTAGGAAGGTGATTTATAATTGCCATGAGCAAATGTCAAGGCAACCAGCCTACTGTGATTCAAAATGTCTTAAGTCTAAGTGTTAATTTGAGGCAAGGGATACCAAAATGTCATCTAACAAGTCTTCCAACCTCAAGGACAAAGCTAATCATCTGGCATTGATTTCCAGAGGAGACATCAGCCAGAATAAAATAATTTGGCAGTTAGCATTCATGCAGTCCACTGATACGTTCATATTTGTACGTCAGAGATAGATTATTGATATTTCTACAAAGCATGTCATATCATATTCACATCACATGTTTATGACCTGATATCAGGAGGTGGAGGGCATGATGGTGGAGTTACAGGTGAGAAGGCTGCCAAGCCAGTGACGGCAGTTCGAGACTGTGTTTCAACATTTGTCAGTGTGAAACCACTGGACATTTTCAAGGAGACCTTAAGGAGACCTTTTTGTGGTGACATGTCCAGCTGTGACATGATCTTCTCCTAACCCTCGCCCAGAGGTGCTGGGGCCCAAACCTAACGAGATCACAAGCACAGTGTTGGCTCAACATCAGAAAGAACATTTAACCTCAAGAAATCCAAACCTTTAACAAAAAGACATTATATGTGTTAACATATTCATCCACAAAGGACAAATTCAAAGGACATTCATTGTGGTGAGTGTTTTGGAGACATACAAGGTTTTTGGAGGAAAAAGGGAAATTTGAAAGTGGAAACATGTCAAGTTAAACATTCATAGTGAATTGTTTAACCCTTGCGGTATTGCTCGAAGAATGTGAACAGCTTTAATGATTTCTGGTAAGACCGATCCCCCCTAACACATACATGAACATCATAAATCAACAACACCAAAGCTTATATGGAGGAGGTTAGGGTGGGGGAGGGAATTGTGGGAGCAAATGGTGTCTGTGTAGTATTGTGTCAGCCTGAAACAGCCATGCACATGATCAGACCAGTCATTAGTTAGCTGGTGCAGTAGCCAAAGAGATGATGAAAGGGCCGGTGATTGTGAAGCATGAATGGCCAACTAATGCCAATCAGCCAATACAACCATGTCTTCAGTGCTTTGCCTGGACTAACGGAAATTCACAGATAGACAGGCCTTCATTTTTTAGATATTGATTAAGGTCAGGGGATGGCAGCCAATGTCATCCTCTGGGTACAAATAATACCTACATCTTATTTCTGCACAGATACCAGAATAAAATGTAGTCAGTTCATGTTTCTGCAAACCATTAATATCCTCACATTTATATGTGTCATAGGCTACGTTCCATATATTTGGGTCTAAACCTAACCAGATCATGAGCACAGCGTTGTCACAACACAACATTGTAAATCAGCCCTAAAGAAACATTAAGTTGAAACATAGAGAAGTGTAAAGTTTTAATGTATCTGCCAATGTTTATTCTGGAGATGGGGCTGCTACTTTAATCTGAAATCTTACCAGGTGGTTTTGAGTTGGTTTGAAGCACTTTCTCTCAAGAAGCATGAACAAACATACTCTGTTTCATATAGGGAGGTGGAGGGGAGCGCTGGAGTTAAATGAGAAGGCAACCAAGTCAGTACCTGCAGCTCGAGACCACATTTCAACATTTTGAAGTGCAAAACCACTGGACATTTTTAAGGGAACCTCGGGACACTTTCCAGCCGTGTTTGAGGTGACAAAACTTGGACATTTTCAATGGGAAGTTGGGATATCTCCAGGCATGTCTGTGGTACCAAAATTGTGTGTTTTTAAAGAGACGTGACATTTGTGTTTGTGGTGACCAAAACAGGTAATTTAAGCCAAAATGTGATCTTTGAAGTTGCACCATAAAGAAATATAAAGTTTGAACATACCTGTGGCATGCAGATAAGTACATTGCCAACATTTTTTCTGGAGATTGGGTTAATAATTTGATCTGAAATCATACCACTCAGTGCTGAGTTAACTTGCACTAAGTGTGGTATAGATGAATGGACCTTAAGCGTCATTTCTAATTTGAGGGACTCGGTGCCTGTGGGGCAAAAAAAAAATGTTTATGGGCAACTACCATGTATGAATTAGGGCTGTCGACATAACACAGTCATTTTGATAAATTAACAATAGAGAAAATAACATGTTAAAAATGATAACGCAGATTAATCGCGCTCTATGACGCCCCTTGACCTTATGTCACTGAACATGTTCCCTTCACATTCCACAGCAGCTTCATAAACATAAAGTCCAGAGTTTCTTCCTGTTTACATTCTTTCTCAAACCCAGAATGCTTGTGCGATTAATAGACAGCCGTTATACCATTGCATACAGACTGCTGTTACAGCATAATTAACATCATTAGCATGGATATTAGTATGGTTACAAATAGCATGGATATTAACAGGGATAGTGATAGCTGCCACTCAAACATGAGGTCCTCTTGTGTATTGAGGAGCTGCAGAGTTTATTCATGGTCGACTGTAACCTGTACTGTACATTTACTGCCACTAGACAACTTCTCTGCTAAACTTTCCTCAGCTCCGGTGGCTCTGAGCTCAGCCACCAACCTTTGCTCTACACTGACTCTCTACAAACCGGCCTGTTATTAAAGGGGCCACGCCACCATCTAAGAGTCCCTGGGTAAAACATTGTCAGGAAATTACTGAAACATCATACAAATACCAAAACACACATGGGCTTCAAAAAAACGCCCAGATGAAACTGCTGACCAGAGCATTTTATGGAGCAGGGAATTTCGTTGTCGGACTACTTCAAGCTTGAAATATAATTTCCTTTTAAAGTTATAATGTTTGGCTATTTCTTGATTCATTCAGCTAATAAAATCCATTTACAGTGAATTATTTTAAATTTGTACATATATTTTTAAATGCCTATGACAAATATTGGTATGCGTGACTAATTGTGATTAATTACACATTATTATGGTGGTTTATTAACATCACAAAGTATGCTATTAATTAGATTTATTTTTTTTAATTGCTTGACAGCCCTAGCATGAATGTGTCTCTCCTTATGATTATGTGGCACATTTTTCTTAAGAAGCAAGAACGTACCTTCTCTGTAAACAACTTGGTTTAACAAAATCTATGATCTGCCCTTAGCGCTGCATGAAAAGTCATAATTTTCTTGCTAATTAGGACATCCCAGCAATGAATAAAAATATCCTGCATGCTTTCACACATGCTGACCAGTACATCTGCCTTAACGGGATGAAGAGTCCTCTGACATCTCATTGGTGCTACTGGGATCTGGTGGATGGCAGAGCACTAACAAGCAATTCTGCTAAAAGACAATTTAAGAAAGGCGAAGCAATTGAAGGGCATAAACTTTACTAAAGTTTCTGTTGCTTGCCAGTGTGTGTGTGTGAGAGAGTGAGTATGTGTGTGAACGGTCCTGCATTATTTATTTGCACTCATTAAAAGTAATCAATTGAAACTGGCATTGATGTAAGGGTCTTTATTGGGCTTTCAGGGATCCGTCACTGTAATGTACCCTGTGACTTTCTAACCCTGCTTGATTGTTTTGTTTCACAAAACGCCCAAAGGAATGGAAATGTGTTTGCGCCGACCCATCAATGCTAAGCATCACTCAGTGCAGCGTGGGATTTAGGAAGCCCAAAGCTTTTTGAAGAAATCATATTGGCGTATCAGCCAGAAAATGTACAGCAGCGGGCTCAGGATGGCTGCAAATGACTGAATACCACAACAACGGCCATGTCAGCTTAAAGTGTGTGAATACAAAGCTCTGAGTTTAACCCAACATTAGAGACAAATGAAGCAGTATGAAGGCTGTTATGGAAATGTGCTGCTTGCTATAAGTGAGTGAGTGGGTGTGTTGATTAAAAGAGAGAGCCCAGGAGAATTGAGTGTTGAACGTGCGTTGACAGGATGCGAAGCCTGCCTCATTAAACTATAGAACTGGGGACTGACACGTTCTGTTCTCCTTACATGTCAACAAACACATTTGTTTCAATTCAATATCAGTCAGAACAGTTAGAAGGCGCGTGTGTGTGGGTGGGTGTGTGTGTGTGTGTGTGTTGGGGTCTACTGTACATCCTTGTCTCTTTGTATCCAGCATTCAGAGGCGATGCCATGCTGCGGTTCCAGATCTAAGTGCCATGCAAAATGGAAGACCCCTCCAGCAAAATCCTCCTTTCTCCTTCAAATCCTCACAGGTTGCCACGGGGGCACGGGTGAAGGAAGTGAACTGCATACACAGAGGACGTGAAAGTGACACCCTGCTGTCAAATCAATTCAAGGTTGTTCTGGGGCATCTCAGGTACTGAAAATAAATCAGTGTCATGAATGTGGAAGTAGAAGACAGGTCCCGTACCCCTCTCACTGTGTGGTTGCTTAGTGAACCTAAACACACTGTTACACTCAAGTGAATACAATGACTTTAAGATTTTATGACAAACATGCACCTTTGTCATTCGAGATGTCACACAATTTACTGGTTTATCAGGAAAAAACCTTTTTCAGAGCAGAGATTCATCAAACATCAAACATAAAATAGGTTTAGCCTAGCTTAGCACAAAGAGTGGAAGCAGGGGGAAACTTCTAGCCTCCAGTGCTTCTCCTGTCAGTAAGTACCTTTATGAGTGGTGGGGCACATTGATTGTCATTGAAACAGACCAAATAACCCATGTGCCACCAATGACAGACAAATAACTACTTCATTGATTTAGCATTACACTCCAATAATGTTGTTGGACTCAAGATAAACCTTTAGATAGACAGAAAAGAAAAGGATCAAAATAAATGCAGCAGCGCCAGATACACTGTCTATTTTCACCCCACACGTTCTTCTTTGTAGTCAAAACCTGGCGCCTAAATTTCCCAAAACGCAACTTGACTGGCAACAGTTTGGCCAGAGATCTAAATATGTTAAGCCATGACAGTTCAGTTGTCAGAATAAAATGTTGGCAGTTTCTGCAAACCACTGATACATTCACATTTGTGCGTATCATAGTCTATGTACCATACTGACATTTCTAGAATACTAAGTTCAGAGGTGGACAGGATGGTGGTAGAGTTACAAGCGAAAAAGGCTGCCAAGGCTACTGCAGTTTGCGACTGTGGTTCAACATTTGCAAGTATGAAACCACTGGATATTTGAATGGAGTCCTCATTTTCCAGCCATGTTTGTGATGACAAAAAAACAGTATTTTTTGACAAGAAGTCGGGACATCTCCAGCAGTTCGTGGCAGCCAAAAGAAATAAGTATTTTGAACTGAAACATCGCCCTAACCGAGTGTTTTTTTGTGCCTTTCAGTTTCAGCATATCCGTGGTTTGCAGGAATACACATTGCCAACATTAATTCTAGCGATTGGGCTGGAGACATACAAAGCTTGTTGTCTTCAGACCCGACTGACACAGACTCAAGTGACACCACTTAAGAACACATTTCCGTCTGGAGCCACGAACGGCTTCATACAACCTTGTCTCACACATGCAGTCGTACTCCCCAACACCTGTAAACAGAGTGATGTGTGAAATCTGTAGTTTCCAGTAACAGAATGTTTAACCAACTTCTTTGCTTGAGCAACTGTAATTTACCCCTCACCAAATTTGATCAGTTAATTGTGGAAAAACATTAAATCAAGGACAATTCCAAAGAGTGTCAGAAAATGGTCTTTCAACTAAAATCAGTTTTTAAGGCCATTTAGTCTCAAACCAAGCATGATTGCAGCCTTTGTAGCCGAAATATTAAGCCTCCTTTGATTTCTAATATCTCCCCGTTATGTGGAAGGACTGAGAGGAATGGCGATCCCACTGACGATCAACAAACCATTCTGCAGCCTCTTGCAGCTCTCAGTTGACTCAATGATGAGAGCGCATGAAGTAACAAGACAGAGAATCAGATATTTATGTCTCAAGCATTCATCAAACCAGCTCTAAAGCACAATATGTTGAGAGAGTGCATAACCTCCGTTTCAGCCCTCATTGCATCCACTTCTTCAATAATTCAGAATTGATTTTGAGATGTTACTCATCCCGAACACACCAGTCAATAGAGTGAATTTTATTTTCCATTAACTCCTCTTATGCCCTTTCGTCGGCCAGTCCGCCTCATTTCGGCGCCCATTCCTCCTCGAGCATCTTCTGAAGCAACGTCAGTTCCTGATGACGGTTGCAAAGTTCCATCACCTGCCAATGGACATCAACTGCCCTGAAGTCACTATTAGTCTGTGCATATTTTCCTTCATGAGCAGTTTCCCAGAGATTCGCTTACGAACACCACAACAACAATTAAAGATGGATTAAACCATAATACAGTTTGTCAGTGAGTATATTTCACATGCTCACATAGTTTATCTATGATACTCACTCCAGACACCAGCCATTCATCAACACTACTTACATATTTCCAATCGGAGCTCATTAAAGTGTTATTGGCTTTTGTTGGTGCAGCTTATTGCTGCAGGATAAGATGATAATAAAACTCATATTATATGTATAAATGTGTATAGCTTATATGTTTGTGCTGTGATTTCCTTGCAGTTAAATCATTTATTCTTCGCTTGTACATTTATCATGTCTGATCTCAGGTATAATGCAATGTTAAGTAGAAATAATTGAATGACCATTGTCAAAAAAAAAGTGGTGATTATAGCCTGCACAGCCCTATGCACCGTGATTAATCGGTTCGCACCTGATGATAAGAAATGACAGCAAAATCAAATGTGTTTATTGCTAAAGAAGCAGCCATGACAAAGCAATGAGAAAAGATAATACTCTATAGTCTGCAGGCTAATTAGTTTGATATACAGGTGAGCTTCTGTTATGATAAACGGTTAAAACAAAAATAGCCTAAAATGAAAATTAAACTTCAGCCCGGGGCCAAGAGTAATTTATCACAGATTCTAAGTCTGCGCCTGACTGTGAGCCAAGATGCACGGTGAAGGCAGAACAAGAGATAAGAGAATGAAAAGAAGCTTTTTAGTAAAGAAACATTAGGAGAGGTTGAAAAGGGGGCTTATGGCTCCCTGATTCACCGCTGCATTTAGCACTGATCCAATCATTTTAATTAGGTGAAGAAGAGAATGTGTTTAAAAAATAGAATGTTACACCTGAGTTGGTGCTGTTGTCTGTTCGTCCAGGCCGGCAGTTTGACTTGACTGCAGTGTTGCTCTGCGGCAGTTTCAATGCAGCCTGACGTGTCAGATCAGCTGTAGCATCCAATTTCAGGTTTCTAATGAAAGGGTGGGACGTTTTCCAGTTCCGCGTGCGTGCGCACCTCAAACCAAAGTCCATACGTTCCTACGGGAACCTCCGATGTGTTTGTGAAGCAGTTTTTTGTCCGGAATATTCTGTGAGTACGTTAAAAATTTGCATCCATAATGTAAGTGATTCATGACCATGCTTTACTGGTACTGTTTTCGTCTCGATACTGCTCCCTATGCATATAAAAACAGAAAAAATTACTCTTCTCCCATGTTACATTGGTTCATCAATCCATTCATAGAGAAATGCATTTCCTTCTGTTAAACACTAGGGGACTATGTCTGTAATAACAGCCTGCTTTCACTCCCAATGCATCAAATACAGCAGCCTGGTTAGTTGTCCTACATTGTAGAGTTGGACACTGTAACCCCTCTAGCATCATTTGTTGGACGCTCTCCCTTAACATAGCTGTATAACTAGTGAGAAAAGTCCAAGTAGTGGGGTTGTCAGGGTGGTTGGGTGGGTCATATTCCTGGGGTTGGCGTCCCGTGTGTCACTAAGGGTTGACAGTGATTTGTTTTAAAGTTATGTTGGGTTGTTCAGCACATGTTGCTCGAAACCTAAACAAGAAGTTTTGCTGCTTAAACCTAACCAAATCACAACCATTTGACAATGTTAATACCAGTCCAAAAGTCATAATATGCCATCATATATGAAATCTTTGTCAGCAAGCTTTATTTTGAAAGTGTAGCCAGCGTTGCCAGTAGTTTTTGTGCCTGACAGTGGAGCTTGACAGTGGAGCCCTTCATGTACAAAACTGACTCTCGAGAGGCAGAGCGTCTTGTTTTGAAGCTGAAGGCCATTGACCGAGCTAATCATTGACAACATGTTAGTAATTACAGACACAAGACAAAACTGTGTGAAAAGGAGGTGGAAGTGTCAAATGACATAAATCCCCATTGGATGGTTTTATGTATTCTTATCTCAGTGAAAGCCATTTTCAATTTCCCTGCTTCATTGATGTGAAATCTCATGTCAGCATTGGTCGAGCTACAGAGTGAATGAAGAGAGAGAGTGGCAGCATCCCGAAAAAACTGTTAATTAGAGAAATAAAACATTATTTTCTGATCATGTCACAGCGGCTACGTTCTTAAAAAAACAAACAATTCAGTAGGAAGCTGCCTCAATGCTGGATTCTGTGTGATTGTTTAGCTATATATATGGTGCATTCATACATTCAGTCAGAAATGTTTGTTCAGTTCCAGTTTTGGTGCGTTCAGAACATCCAGTGGAAGATATTTTTAGTCATAACTAAAATTCCAAATAGAAATTAAAGGTAAAATAAATACAGTTAAAAAGATTCTTATTGTACTGCACAACTAGGAATAATCAGGTCATAAACAAACCTAAAAAGAAAACAACATTAAAAGGTAAAATATATTAATGTAAAATGAAGTACAATTTAAAATGCAAATGCTGACATGGAAACGGTCAATCTGAAAGCATGTGCAAAGAGGAAATTGTTAACGGAAACAAGACAAGGGAAACATGAATTGTGACGCTCAGAATGGGAAATGGAAATTTGTTAAATAAATCAAGGGGTAATAATCAGTAGATCTCAGCAATACATATCTATAGACTACAGCTGTCATGATAATGAGTAAGATATATATTTTAAAAAAATCGATGAATGTAACAGGTGTGTAATAACCCAACTCATTCATAAATTGCACTGACAAAGGAATATTTTACTAGTTTTTGTACATTGTGCATTTTATATCCAGAAATTCATATCGTAAACTCTACCACTGACCACCCCGGGAATAAATGGCCACATTTTCACACCTTGACCAGACACGGTCCAGCCATATACCCAGTTTCAAGTTAGTAACGTTGAATTTCCTTTCCTCATCCAGCTCATACAGATACTTGGCTCAAGGTAATGTGAGAGAACAGACCAAAAAAAAAGAAAAAAAATGAATGAAGGTTATCTTTGAAAGGGCTATGCTTGCCAAAAGAAAGAAAGAAAATGTGATCTATATATTTCCCACCACTCAGATGACTCAGTGTTCCTCTGCTGGTTCCGTCTGTCCATCATGCTAACCTCTGTGTTAGGGTTTGAAGACATAACTTGGTCTCATGTGCGTCACAGCTATAAGTCTGAACTATTTAAAGCCACAGGTTACCAGTAGCTGGTGAAATTGTATGCACATTATTGCACACCTCCTTCTGCCCTGCTGACAGAAATATGTTAGATTCACTGTAGCTATGATTTCTTTGTCAGTTCTTTTCTTGGACTCCTTTAATAAGCCAATTTAGAAAATAAATACAGTAAATTAGCCAACAGTTGAAGGTGAGTCATTTCCTTCTGTCAGGCGCTGCAGGTAAAAATGACTCATTTGTTTTGTAAGATTCACCGTAGATATAAAAAACATACACACTGCTCTTTGTTTCTGAACCCCACTATTATAATAAGCAGTAACAAAAATGATTGAGTAATTCAGCTGGCTGTAAGTATATCCATGTTTTTTCTTCGGGGTCAGAAAATTCTAAAGCACAGATGGTCCTTACAGTGGTGACAGCAATCTCAATGACCTCACCTACAAAGAAGCCTTACCATAACAATGTCCTGCATCATATCAGTTATCCAAAAAATACATCTAAATCAAATATAAACCCTTTACAAAATCTGATTCTAAGAAAGCTAAAGGAGCAATAATTATTTATTTTTGTTACTGCTATTATTGCATGTCTAATTTATTATATAAAGTTGTGCTTTTGTACAGTAATCCATGAGGCCCAGCCTCAGACACTACGCTCTAATGATATTCTTGTTTTTGTTTTACAGACTGACAGTGACATAAAAATTAAGAATGCATTTATTAGACAAAATATTTGTTAATTTCCCAGAGTGCAGGTTTGATTTGACTTTTGACTCTAAAGCTCTAAAACACCATTAAGAATTACTACAAAACAACATATGTGATAAAAAAAAAATGTCAAATGTCCATTCTGACTTGATGGGACCTTGAATTTGAACTTGATGTTAGTTGTACTGTACTTGTACTTCTTTTGATTAGGCATTGACAGTATTTAAATTTTTTGTTTAATTTAATTTTTTTTAATAGTTTTATTTGAATGCATTGTTATTCTAATGAGCCATCAGCTGAATCAGCACCACCTGCTGCACCTGAGCTGCTGGACCTGCCCGCTAGCAGAAGTTGCAGTCCAGGAGCTTAGTGCGCAATCATCTGCTTCATCAGTAAATCAGAGCTAATACACTGCACACTGCGGCTGCTAAGTAACTGAGAACTATATTGCATATCTGTGCCAATTTATGAAAGTAAATCTGATCCAGAATTCCTGGAGAGTGATTGGACAGACAGAGGGATCCAAAAAGAATGAGAAAATGATGGCAGAACTACTTTAAAGGATCAGTACCCTGCCCCCACCTCACAGCTTCACAGCTACAACAGCGCTGCAGCATTCTACTAAACAACTGAAGTAGCTGGGGACTTGTTTTAAACTGTAAAAGAGCCAAATAGAAGTTTCCAGTGTAATCCAAGTCTCCAGAGGCCCTGAGATCCCAAATTGGTTTGAAAAGACGTTATTTATACTTTTGATGTCGAGCTCGAGCACACACTTTAGACGGGGTGCATGCCAACACTTTTAGCTTAGCAGCTATACAGTGAAGATTTCTGCTTAAAAAAAGGCGAAGATAACATCTTTTCAAATCAATCTGGGGTCTTGGGGCTTCTGGAGACTTAAATTACAGTGGACGAGCATATGGAGATTTAATTATTTTTATTTTTTTTTATTATTTTTTTTCTGCTTTGCTGTGAAACTCCAGTAATGTTTCGTGGACTACGAAACTTCAAATGACCACCATTACTTTAAGTGTCGGCCATTCAGAACAGGTAGAATGATTTCTGTTATAAGAATCTGTTGGAAAACTGCTTCAAACCTGTCCGACTGAATAGATTGGATTCAAAAAGACAAAAGTGAAAGACTTTCAAATGGAAATAAGGGCTGTGTCATAATTAAACTTTACAGATGAATCCAGCGGTGCATGTGAGAGCTATTCAAGATGTATTATATTGTTTGTAATTCTTAATTACAACAGTTTGAGCGGGGTTCATTTTTCCCCACTGCTTTGCTCAGCTGCCTCCTCACACTCGCTGCTGCTAAGATATAATTGGGGCCGTCATTTTGTTGCCGCGCAGCAAATGGCTACTTGAACAACTCCCTCTCACTCTCTGGCCGCCTGTCGAGTACGGCCTATTGCACTCGGTCTTTATTCCTTTTAATCATTGACTCCATTTCAGAGATAGGAAAGCTGACATTGGGAGAACCTTTCATTGCCATTCTGCGAATCTCATTGACTAGTATTGTAATAGATGTCATATGGCAGGATGGAGGACAGGCTGAATAGCTGCGGCTGAAAAGGACAGTAATATGTTTCCGTCCCCGTGAAGACGCTGAGTTATAGTGTGTATTATGAAGCCATTTAGCCTGGCGCACATTAGCTGTACATGACTGTAATGGAGCGGTTTCAACGATAAAAGAAACCGTTTCATCACATCCAGTAAATTAATGAGAATTTATATTTAGTATTGAGTATCTGTGTGAGTGTGAGCGGGTGTTTGTCTCACAGTGATTGACTGTTTTGATATAAAGTATGGATAGTTCCAGGGACACGAGGCAGGCTGGTAATTTAGCAAAACAGAAGGTTGATACCATGGGAACATAATTAAGGATAATTCCAGTGTGATTTGAGTGTTTGCTCATCTTTTTAATTTTGCATCCATTCAGTTTCCAGCATGTGCCACAATCAAACATGCTGTGTTTTAAGAAAAAGTGCTTTCCTATTATGTATTCAGTCCATTCCAATTTTGAAGTGTACAAAAACTCTCAGGATGTCAAATTATCATGTTGTGTTTCTTTCTGACTGAACTTCAACTAATATTCTTGCTCTTATTGGAGACCTTATATTTGAATCTCTACAGTAGGTTTCCTCTGTGGTTTTGAAAATGTTGAGTGCAGCTGTAAAGGGCATATGAAGATTGGTTCCAAGTCACATACCTATATAACACTGAAACAGGGTTTTCTTGCTATGATCTTTCCGTGTTCATACTGGCTTTCCATCAAATGTGGGGAAGCTTATAGAATATTCCCTTTTTATGTGTTCCTGGGAATTCTTTCCATGCTGAGCTGAAGTGGGAGAAAAGCAGTAGCACCAACTCGCCAGAATTAATGTTATGTTTCAGGGAACCACAGATATGTAGAAACTTTAAGTTTCGTCAGATTCAGTTTTCAATCTTATGTTGCACAACACTTTGCTTATGGGCTGGTTCGGTTTAGGCACAAAAGCCACATAATTATGAAAACATCATGGTTTGGCTTAAAATAGTCTACCTGATTTGGTTGCGCAAAAAAGGCAGGAACTGTCACAGGTCCCCTTAAAAAAAACACCTGGTCTTGTTGCCACAGAAGAGCGCCTGGAGATGGTTCACCTTCCCAAGAAAAATATTCAGCTTTGGTCGCCAAAAAAAGTGGCTTGAATTCTCCCCCCAGAGTCGAACTGGGGTTTCCTCTTGGCAGCTTTGTGGCTTATAATGACTCCACCACCATCCTCTCCACCACTTGATGTAAAAGTCAGCTAACAAGCATTTAAAGTGAACGTGATATGCAACGTTTGGTACAAATGTCAACCTCGGATGTATCTCTGATTTGCAGAAACATTAACTGCTAAATCTTCTTCATCTTGTTTGTTTTTGCCATTGTCGTGCAGCACTTCATGTACTTCTGTCTGTCATTGCTGTGGGATGATGTGTGCAAAGCTGATGTGCAGTGTTGTCCTGGAGACAATAAAGTTTAACTAACTAACATATCCAGGCGAGTGGACTGTGTTCGCAGTGACAAACCTGAGATCTCAGGACATGAACAGCTGCATTTGTGGCGACCAAAGCAGGTATTTTAAGCCAAAACATGACAAACCGTCCCTACCCAAGTGGTTTTTTTAATCAAACACCTAACTCGACATTGTCACAACAAGAAATATTAAGTCTCAGAACATCTGTGGTTTGCAGAAACCAACATTCTGGCAACGGGGCTGTCATAGCAACGTTTGTTTCACCGGAAATAACTGATAGTAAACTACCACAGTACTAACAGTTATTTCTGGTATTATGATGTTTAGTTGAGTGGCAGCACTTTGTCCCTGTGCCATGAATGTCACTTTACTTCATGCGAACACACAAATGTTACCAGCAAATGTAAACTGCTAATACATTTTAGTTGCATCATTAGTTGAGTTATTTTGCAGATTCACTTCTTGTACAACTGCGACCTACAACAGTTAACCAAAGCTGTGGGTGCAGCAGTTTAATGATACAATGGACAGCTATCACACATTTGTTTAATTTGGGACAACATGTATATTTCTTTTTATGAAAACATAACATTTCATAACATAACATCAAACTATGGGTGCAAGAAAATTTCCCTTAATTACAGCGAGCTGCACATTCCCATGTTTCTGTTCAACTGCTGCGCCTCAAATCTCAGATGTGAGAGGACTTCAAAGTGGCTTCCCTGCTGTTTCATGATATTTGTGGTGTCCAAGGGAGGTTAGATGGAGTGACCTGAAAAAAGAGCACTGCGACTCTGGGTCTGGCTACAGGGATATTCTAATTAACATTTTAATTAACACAAACTATTGTTAACTCCAGGCCATCCTTAGAGCCATGTCTGGGACACACTCATTACATTCCATGTTAGCCTCTCTGCTGCTGCCCTCAGACGTGCTACCTGTGAAAATGTCATCTTTCAGAAGCAAGAATAGATTGTGATGGATTAAATTCTTTGGCTTTTAACTGAAACATGTTGGAGAGTTACAGTCAAGAGCACTTTTGAGTTTTTCCAAATCAAACAAGTTGGATTTAGATGTTTTAAAAAAGGACATGGTGTTTATCCAAGTCATATACAGTACATAACACATGAACTGAGACTATTGCATGCAGTCATGTGGTATATAACCATGAAATGTGCATTAGAAATTAAGCATGTTGCACAGAACAAGAAGTCTTTGCAGTATCCGTGCTGCATATATATCAATGTTTGATGTATGGTGCTTAATCTTTAAATCCTTTACATGTGCTGTAATAATCATGAAAGGCACAGTTCACCCTCCAACACAATAAAATTAATTTTCTTTCCATCCATCATTGGCGATGCTGTGGATTACAGAGGCTTTGAGACATTTGCTCAGCCTGATCCGTTCATAAACATAAACAAAACAATCGTACAAAGAAACAGACATAATCTGTTTACAAGTTCTCACTAATGACTTTGTTATTAATGGTTAATGAAACATTCATTACAGCCTTAGACAGATAATCAATCCACACCTGCCTATCCCGTGACAGGTCACCAGTCTGTCACCAGGTTAACACATTTAAACAGACACCCACTCACACTCACATCAATGCCTACAGGCAGTTCCCTCTACTTCTGACCTGCATGTCTTTGTACTGAGACTACAAACACAAGACACAAGGAGGACATGTATACTCCACTCAGAGAGGATAATGATTCAATCCCAGGATCTTGTTGCTGTGATATGAAATTAATCTTCTGGAGTCCAGCTGGATTTGGTTTCAGTTTTCATCTTTTCTTTCATTGTGCCTTTATTTAGCACCTTTTCCCAAGTTTGCAAACTACTTGCTGGGAAGTTTGTTGGCTAAAGAGCTTTTACTTCCCTCTTCATGAACTAACTATAGAAACAAATGGTTTACAGTGGTGACAGACTCCCAATGGTGAGTAAACAGAACAGTAGAGAGTCAGAATAGATAGATCTACTAGAGCTATACAGTGTGAACCCTGAAATACATCAGCATTTTTGGTACCCTCGTCTCAAAGTCAGTGGGTTATTAATTTATTGTAAAGTGTTCATACTATAGTGTAGTAAAATGCATAGAGGTGATGATATTGTAGCCGTGTGACTTGGTGCAATTAATGTATAGCCTAACGTTAGCTTGCTTCTGGTGACTGAAGTTATGCTTCAAAAATCATGTCATAAATCAAGTGGTGTTCATCTGTGAAGACTATCTTGCTAAACAAAACGTTTAAGTATCATAAACTTGTGTTTGCCACGGACAATATTTACTTCAATAATCCGATATCCAACTGAAAAATCCTATTTGTGGAGGGAACCAGGGTGATGCTAACTTACAGGTTAGCCTACAAAAACACGTCATCCCTGCCGCTCTCTGTTGTGGCTGAATAGTGCTAGCCTGGCAGCCGTCAAGTTAGCGTTTAGCTCGCCAGCAGCGGCAGTTCACCAACTAGCCTGTAAATATAGTCTCTATGGTACTTTGCTTTCCTACACCATCAAAAACGTGTATATCATCTCAATTCTCCAATCACTGCCATTGACCAAGGCACTGGCACAGATCTGGCGATGGTCCCCAGGCGCTGTACATTGGCTGCCCACTGCTCCTCTGGGATGGGTTAAATGCACACAATCAGTTTCACTATGTTGCAAATTGAATGATTGTTTTAAAATTAGAGATCATATTCTTCTTCTTCTAGATCTTTTCCAAATGATGCATGGATAATTATGGCTTTCTGTTGCAACCAAGCCTTTAGTCTGGTGACACTGCCACAAAACAGCACACAAGAGGGAAGTACTGCAGTCATCAGGTGAAAAAATAAAGTTACTCAAAAGGAATGAGTCATTTTATAGTAGAGAAACTAAAATGAAAATGGGACATTAATCACAAATCAAACATGAACAGAAAATACAATATTTAGTCAAAAAGTGTCAGCTGCTTAGAGCTAACAGTTCTACCACTAATACTGATAAGCTTGTACAAGTGTGTGAAGAATGCTGCTCACATGACATGACATATTCAACTCATGGAAGGAAGCACATGTTTTATCATACATATGCTGAAGGCTGCAGTGTATTTCTATTTCTATACCTTACCTTTACATAACGTAGATAGTCGTGTATTGAAATCTCTGCACACAAAATGGCACCACCATTAGAGTGCTGCACAAACCAACACAGGGCAAACATAAACTGCAGGAAATGTACTATAAGAGTGAAAAAAAGCACATAAAAGAAAGGAATTGGGGCATACTGTTTCCTGAAAAAGCTATAGAAGAGAGGCCACAGCACTTGCCCATTTCATTCTTCAAAAGTCCTCATAATAACCCAGAGTTTACAATTCAGGCAAGTCCTTTCCTTATTTTTCTGTTTTCTTTTTGATACTATTCGTTATGACAAAGGCTCATGACTAGTTCCCATCATAAAGCTGATGGTAACAGAAGGCTTTGGTGATAAATAATACCCTCAGCAAGCAGTGTGGAGAGTCCCAAAGAGAGGCTTATATTAAACATGACTGTGTGATGTTTCCTCAGGTTAATTTGCTAACAGATGAGTTGAAGATAAATAAAATAAGGGTTTAGAAACTAAATGTCATTTTTCATTATTGATTAACCCACTGGTTGACTTCCAGTTTATCAATTCACTGTTCATGAAGATTATAAACAGTGTTGGGCAAGTTCATTTCAAAATGCAATATATTACATATTACTAGTTACCTTCATTTTAAAGTAATATATTACGTTACAATATTACTGTCTGCATAGAGTAATAAATTACTTATTACACTACTTTTTTAGTTACTTCCAACAAAATGCCCAATTAACATATATAGAACAATTAAGTAGCCACGATCTTTTTAAATAAAGGAATGATCTTGGACACAGGGATGAGCACAATAGACCTATTCCTTCTATAATGTAGCCTATAATGACATGACAAGACCAACATCTCTTTTTCTATGCCTTTTTATTTTAGTCCACAGAATAAGGAATGCATGGACATATGTTATTCAAGAACGTAAATTAAAGTGCGCTCGGCAGATAAGGCTTCATCATTAGGCCTACAAAATACAGCTCATTTCAGTCACACAGAGACTGAACAAAGAACTTATAGGCTCGTCTATATTAAACACACAGAGTCTATATTGATATGGTCATATTGGTGTGGATGGGTTCTTAAAAAACAACAATAAACCCTTCACTTCGGTCAGTAACGCGAATTGTAACGCGTTACTGACATAATTGTAGTAATATATTACTGAAATGTTATTAGTTATATTACTCCATTACCGCTAAAAGAAATATATTGCTGTACATGTTGCTTTTGTAACGAGTTACCCCCAACACTGGTTATAAATGCATACAATAACAGCTAAATGATTATTTTATCTTATAATATTATTTTATCTTCATAAAACAGCTGATCATTTGAAGTTTAATATTTTGTGGTAGTTTTTCAGTCAGTTAACCTTATTTCAAATGAATATTTATTTCAATATTTTGACTTTCTCTTTCAGTTCAGTACGGTTGCCAAGACAAAATGTTGGCATGTAACGTTTCTCTAAACCACTCATGCGTTCACATTTGAACGTATCACCCTGTTGTCAAACCATATTGGCATTTACAATATGTGTCATATCACATTTACATTTCTGTTTATGACCTGACATCCCCTCCACTTTGGGAGGTGGAGGGGATGTTGGGCGAGAAGGCTGCAAAGCCAGTGTTGTCAGTTCGAGAATGATTTTCAACATTTCTAAGTGTGAAACCACTGGATATTTGTAAGGAGACCAAAGCTGGTATTTTAAGCCAAAACATATATATTTCGTCCTCATTCCTTTGAAGACAACAATGTAAACATCTTGGCCAGAGAAGACAGATGGTTTGAAAGAGGAGTAAAATAATCCATCTATGTCAAACTGGAACGACCGTTTTTGAACAGTTCTGGGGTTCCCTCCCCAGACAGCTTAACAACCATTCACACCTGGGCTCACCTAGCCCTAACAACCCACATGAAGGCCGGTTGGGTCAGTGACCCACAGGTGGCCCTAACGACTCTGAAACTCAGAGCTCACAGGTGTCCTTAACGACTCTGTAAGGACACTCCCACACAGAGTTTAAAAGCCTGCAGCTCCCCTCCAGTTAGTTAGAACTGAAGAAGCCTCTTAGATGAGAGCTGAAACGTCTTCAAGAAACGGAAACACGTCCAGCTGCCTACGATACAGCACCTAGAATTACCATGACCTGGATGACTGAGAACCTTCATCAACACGTACACAAATTCTATTTATTCATTTAATTTTGTTTTTATTCTCAAGTTGTTTTTTTCTTATTTTAATCATTTTAAATAATATCTTTCCATTTATTACATGTGATGCTGTGTTTTCCTTGATATATGCCCTACTATGTCCCTCAATCTTAAGGGACATAGTAGGGCATATATCAAATAAAAAAAAAAAAACATCAGGTTATGTGCACCTGATACTCTTGACCTGTTTAAAATGGCATGATCTGTCACAATCAATGATGAAGGCATGCTTGTTGGTCTTCTTCTACATTACAAAAAAAAGAGAAAAACTAGAGAAAATATTCATTTGAAAAACCTTTTGGATTCCGCCTCCGTATAAAGGGTTAACGTAGCGACCAGTTCCTAAGACCTTCCACCTAAACAGCTTCTGGCAGTATAAATTAATATTGGATCAACATGTTGTCCTTGGAAATTAGTAGACCAGAACATTTAAAAAACAAATGGACCAACTAAAATAACAGTCTGGTTCAGAGGGCATTCTGTATTTCTGTTCTAAATAATTAAGCTGATATTCAATGAAATGAACAACAACTAGAAATATGCTTCAAGTGTCCCAGCAGTGTCCCATACTGAGAAGATGTTATCACTGAAGGTCACTGTTGGGGTCAGAGACGTCATCTGTGGGTAAATACAGCACTGCCCTGTGTGGAAACATCATCAGCACTGGTGGAAAGGTCATTTCTGTGGATATAGAATCTGGTAGAAATGTCACTGCCATGGTTAGAAACATGATCTCCGACCATCACCAACACTATTTGCTCAGGTCAGTCCGAACAGTTGAGTTGAAAAGATGAAACCTTGTGTGTCCCACCAGCGCTGGGCTTTCTACAGCAGTCAGGCAGCACAGTGATGATCTGAGGACTGAATAATTTCTGATCTTGGCTTTGGTTCAAACAGGGATCAGTCGTACTTGCTCAGACAGCACATCTGAGAGCAAAGAGAGGACTAGTAGATAACACAGAACAAACACTGAGAATAGAGACCTCTTCTAGAGACCTGGAGAGCAGTGCAAAGGAGTAAATGCTCGATCTGATATTGCTGTGTTGGTGTTACTGGAATATAATAATTGATGTTGCTCCAGGACCACAGTTATTATGATTTTGTAATTTGTGACTTGGGGAAAAGACTGAAAAAATACACACATTTGATGGTTACAAAGGTTGGGCAGGTTTGGTTATTAGCGATTAATAATTACTGATAGGAATTATTAAAAACAATATTAATATAATAAAATATTAACATATAAATGAATAATATGGAGCACCACCCTGGAATCAGGGACCGATAACCAGACGGGAAAACAGTCTCAAGAGAAGAATGTTCACTTTAAAATGTGTAATGTGTTAATATGTGTATAATATTTCAAATTAGAAGGAAAGGAAGATGAAAAGAAGGCTGGTTAGAAGAAAGGTTAGCAGGCTTCTCCTGTTCCTCGAGAGGATTGGAGTTAGCCAGTGGTATGGTTGCGGACTGGTGTGCAGAACGTGCCATTGAGCGCAAGGCTGTGTTGGTGGTGTTGTGAGGTGCACATGTGTATTGCCGTAAAAGAAACAGAACGAAACAGAAGTCAAACCAACACTTAACAGACTTATAGCCTATGCACCTTCTACCTGCCTATAGATGGGTTAATTCTTAGGGTTTCAGAAATTGTAATAGCACTCTCCATCCAGTGAATGTCCATCTGTTCACTCGTTTTACCTTGGCTTCTATCATTCTCCCTCTTCACATTTATCGCCTTCTCCAACAGTGGGGATCTTCTTCTTCCACAGTTATTCCAGTTGTTCCACCGTTACCTGGAGATAGTGACCAGGGAAAATAATGCCTCGAACTGTTTTGGTTGTGCAATGGCAGACTCGCTTCCTTTGTGTAATACAACCTTCATTTTTGGGGAAAACCCCTGCCCAGTGACAGACTGAATGGAAAGCAAGGCCTATAGACAACCAATGTATACGTGAATGATGTCATTTTCCTACAGCCACCACACTGTGACATCAGTATTTACTTGAGGATGATGAGTTAAAGCAAGGAAGTTGTTTATTGGCAGTTTAAGTTTATTTGTTTGGTACTTGAGAAATGAATTAATTGCATGGCCACCCTGTGGTCTCTGAAAAGGAAGCTCTAAATAAGATGAAAAGCAATGTGCCGCAACTGACTGCACAGTTTGAAGTCACAGTTTTTCTTTTTTGATTTGAATAAATAAAAATACTTCCTTATATCACCACTGCCTTCTGCTGTGGTAATTATTTCAAAAAATATTGTGCAAGATGTAGTTATTTGTTTCTCTCCACTCTCACACTATTTCAGATGTGACTTTCAGATGTTCACATGTAAGGACCACAGTAATAAGTGATGATGATACGGCTCCTCCAACAACTCCTCCGACTCCAGCCGCCTCCTCTGACACTCACAATGAGCGGATCACCTCCCCGTGCCAAGAAAAAGAATGTAATCCACCCAATAAAGATGTGTTTACAATGGCAGAGTGAGACAACATGCTATTTTCTCTGCTTCATATGCCTCTTATTCATTCTGTCCTACATTCTTTAACTGTGACGAGAAGTGCTGAAAACAAGCTGGTGTCATTTCCCCATACCGCTCGCCTGAGGCACTGACGTCAGGGACGCTTTGCAACTACTATTATGTGCAAAATTTGGAGCACATATTGTAACTGCTCATTAGTATTCTCTTCAGTTGAGAGTTCAGCACTTAACTATTCATTTCCTGTGGTTAATAGACAAAACTGGAAAAGGGTTCGGCTGATACCTAATCATCAAAAGAAAGTACTGCATCTCATGCTTTGTATATTCCAATTTATTTATATTTTTCTCTCTGCAGTATGGTTCGGCTGTTTTTTTCTTCCTCTACCAAACAGATTTAGTTATATAAAAGGAGAAGGTCTCAGAGGAAAGAAAGAAGAGGGCATGAACCAACTCAGGACCACATTAAAAAGCCTCACTAAGGCCTCCATCCGTATGCACTGGGATCCCAGGGGGGCGGTGGCAGCCATGCCACTAGGGAAGTGTCCTGTACTCTGTTCCAGTTATGAAACAGAAAGAAAGAAAGCACTCAGAGTCACAGAGACTCAGTGGATAGTTTATCCAGAATGTAATATGTATTCAACAGCAAAAACCACAACATACCCTCCAGGCAGAAGAGGCATGGTTGGCTAAAAGCTGCTGAAGCACTTTGCTGCTCATTTATAGTCATTGTGTTTGTCCCTATTGCAGATGTATTGAGGCTTGTAAAGAATCAACAATACACTGTTTACCCACCATGTGTTCATATGAACACACACATACACTGAAGGCCTGTATGACATTCCATTTGTCGGCATAAATAAAGAAGCAATTAATAGGACATATAATCTTGAGAAATGTAACATTGAAATAAATTCATCTGAGCTGTTTAAAATCAACAGACTCATTTGAATTAAATTAATTATGGACTGTTGCAGCTGCAGCTTGAAATCCACTCACAGCCTCTCCCCACCATTCCCTCGCCCATTCTCCATCTTCCCCTCACCTATGCTCAGATGACAACTCATGGACTTGTGGGTACAAACTAATATTGTACAGACATTTTATATTGATAGCTTACACTTGCAAGTAAAGCAGCCATTTCTTTTAAGTCTCTGTGCTCCCAAGCCAAAACTCAGGCTTGCATTGGTTTATTTTACTCTATTTTTACTTCAGCTGCAGTGTGTGTGTGTGTGTGTGTGTGTGTGTGAGAGAGAGAGAGAGAGAGAGAGAGAGAGGGCTCATTAGTTAAGTTTTGGAATTCAGCAGCTAAGCTACAAAGAGATTGTATCCTCATTTGTTTATATTTTTTTATTTACATTTTAAGTGATTTTAAAGGGTCAATCCAAAGACAGACATTATGCAATTTGTACAGGAATCAGAAGACAAGAACTAGATACATGTCCAGTGTGGAGGATTCAAGGGCAGATATGGAATACAATACTCACAATTGTGGTATTTATAGTGTGCATTTACCTTAAAATAATACCCCTCACAGACTGGACAAAACGCCACCGACACCCACTAACATCAGGCTTTGGTCTACAATGTAAATGTGTACAATTGATATTCATGCAGTAGTCACAGGTGTTTATTGGCTCCAGCTTTGATCGGCTGTGATAAAAAAAACAACATTCAGGCAGACGCGCTAATTTTCTGGCACAATGCGCTAATTTTCTGGCACAATGCAATGACACACACTGACATTCTGGATGTTACCGTGTAAATACTGAAGTAAAAGATATAAAAAAGTAAACACCATATATGTATTGTCACTGGCTTCCATGTCAGTACCCGATCGCCACTGCACATGTTGCACTGCCATGTTTCTATAGCAGCCCAGAATGGACAAACCGACCGCTGTACAACAGGATGAGAAAAGGGGTGTTCTGTTCTGTATCACAGGTTGGTGAGCCAATCAGCAATAAAAAGTGCCCACGGCACTGACCATATTACTTCAAGTTTTTAACAGGAGTACTCCAGCAAGTAGTTATTCCTGATACTGGCACTCAGGGTGACCGTAGTTTTCAAGGTTCATCCTCTGGGGACCATGGCTGTAGCAAATGTCACAACAATCCATTGAATGATTGTCAGTGGAAGTCATGTGGATTCACTGCCTGTACAAAATGTTCTGCCAATCTCTGCCAAGACATTATAGTTCATCTTCTAGGCCTTCACAAGAAAAATAAACAAAAAAATCACATCAATGTCGGCCTGTCTGTCAGAGCATTGTAATCCCTAGAACTGTGCAACGCCTGAGGAGAATAACCAAAATCACAGCGGTAGCGGCCGAGATATTCTGACTTCAATACTTCCTTTGCCCCTGCCTCTCCATTTTGCCATTCACACCTAGGGGTGTCCTGATTCTTGTTGGGATGGAGTGGTAGGGTGAAGTGTAAAGGTGCATTTATGTTCTACATTAGATACGCATACATATATATATGCGGAGCCCGTACTTCATCTTTTCTGAAAGCTTACGGTTACAGACAAACAGAGCAGTATCTCCGGTAGTCCTGGGGGGCAGTGTAGACAATTTTTCAAGTGAAACTTGACCACAGGATGAGAGGAAGAAGTTTTAAAAGTGGCGGCGCTTTTTAAGGAGTGGTTATCAGTTGGTGAGAAGTTTTAAACATCTTTATGATGTTACATTGCCCGGACACAGAGGCAAACAGATACTACTTATATCCATATGAAGGACACATGAAAGTAGGCTGGCAGAGACTGTTTTATCTTTTGAAATGGACATATCTATTTTTCATACATAAAGTGGGCTCCATGGCTCCATGGCACTCCAAAGGGAGTTTTTTCTCTTCAAACTGGGAACTCGTCGTTTCAGTCTATTGCGGTCCTTTTCTTTAAAACAATCGCTGTTGTTTGCAGAAGTCTCAGTAGCTAGCTGACTCATTAGATGACTACTGATGACATTTGAGGGTCCTGATGGGTTGTTCAATTTCATATGGGGGGGAGATTTCAACCACTAGCCCTTGTAAGTCTGTTCTGAGGTGCAAGGGGATACTCGTAAAAATGGAAATGGGACTAAGCCTTACTCCCTACCTTTCCCATAATGCAACTTGACAGGGTATTTCTTCATACATTCCATGGATGGTACATGTGTCTTTCAAATCACATGTGTGACTTGACAATGCCTCTCCAGGAATATAGACAACATTAAACATCTGTTTCTGAGTTGCTGAGTGTAAATGTAACGAATAAGGATGCTTAAAACCTGTGGAGTTCCCCTTTAAGACAGTCAAAAGTGGGATGCTACAAGTACTGCTTGTATAATATTCTGTTTTCCTTGTGCTGTGCTGTTTTCTTCAGCAAATAAGCCAGTCCATCAGTCAGGACTGTCCATATTTACTGCTACATATTTAAACTGGGGCTGCTAGACAGTCAATTCATGGCTCCAATACACAGTCATCCTCACAGATTTGATAGGTGACTCTGGCAGGCTCCGACTAGAATTTTCAAGTTCTCTAGAGGGCTGCTTTCAAAATTGCTTTCTGTTTATGACATCCCTCATCGAGACCTTTTATCATTACCTGTGAACAGGAATCAGAGAGACGAATGTGCTAAATTATAGGAGGAACTTTTGTGATTGTTACTGATCTGTAGTATAACTGGTGTCTAAAAGCAAAAGAGATTTATTATTCATCCTTTGGGTTTTAACTGTTTTCTGTCTCCGTGCACGATTCCTAATAATCGGATGCTATGTGTTCAGATGGCTGAGAGGACAAAACGGCTCCTCTGCAGATATTTGATCATCATTCATGCAGTGGTGTTTACCACTTTCCGCTGAATGATGAAATAATAAAATGTGGCAGGCCTCCACTAGAAAAGCTGGATAATCAAATGTTTGCATGAACAAGATGAGAAGAGATACACATCTGTAAGTAGATGGAAGCAAAGCAAGACAAGCCCGCACTTCTACTGCTGTAAGAAATAAAAAAAAGATAATTACTGTTGTAGAGAATACCTGATTATGTTTCGATTCAGGCCCCAACCTCTTCTTTCTCATTTTATATTTCCTTTGAAAATGAGGTCTCTTATGTCTTAAAATAACCTGAACCTGAGAATTGAGCCGTATCTCTTCTTCTAAGTTGGACTCCAGCTGCGTTGCTGAAAGGATTAGCATAGTGAATTAATATAATGCTCAGTCACTGGCTGTGTGTGTCAGTGCTCCACCTCCTGCCTTCAATTCCTTTCAAATCAACATTTTGATTAGCATTTGTGCTGAGATTTTAGAATCACACACACTTCTGCTTTGCATCGAAACCAACTTTATCTGTCCAGTGCATACCAGCTTATTGATCTGGAGGAGAGCTCAAATAAATGGTAGTCAGGGGTGTGTGTGCTGCTTGAGACTTTAAGACCTTCATTACTAGAAGGGATTATGTGGGTAGAAACAGAAAAAACAGCAAAGCTTTGGACAGTGTTGATCAGTCCGAACCAATGGACCCTAAGAATTCATTTACCAACAATGGGTTGTATGTCAATGGGTTAGGGTTAGAAGAAGTGACAACAATAGCAGCCCCTCAAGAGTTTTGCATATCTGCCGCTACACCATCAGTTATATCAAAACTATATGTGAGGGCAGGCACCTTAGAGACACACACACACACATACACACACACACACACACACACACACACTCTTACTGTTCATGAGGGTGAGGGCTGGCACTTGGATTAGGAGCACTGCCCCTTGTAGGTAGGGCTAGAGAAAGCTCCCCCTCTTCATAAGGACAGGTGTGAGCCATTAGTGCCTCTTTGTCTGAGGCCTGGTAGATGTGTGGTGGGACAGTCTTGTCTGTGCAGGT
The DNA here is from genome assembly GCF_040436345.1 of Pagrus major. Taxonomy (NCBI): domain Eukaryota; kingdom Metazoa; phylum Chordata; class Actinopteri; order Spariformes; family Sparidae; genus Pagrus; species Pagrus major. The sequence continues at coordinate 7,441,388 of NC_133233.1, forward strand.
AAGAGAACTGTGCAGAAGGAGAACTTTATTTGGTATTTTGGGGGATTTTGACCAGCATCCTTATACAGAACCGTGGTGCAGCCGTTTCCTCTCGGTCCAGTTTGATTGCGCTGTAGGCCCATGCTTGAGAGGTAGGCTGCTGACAACAGAAATTATTAGTGATGTGTCCAATTTAATTCCTTAGGACATGAGTCAGCCTTTTCCCTGAGTCACAGTATAGAGCCAGTCAGCTCCACCGGTGCCAGTGTCTGACAAGGCCCCAGACTGAGAAGGTAACCTCGACTGGTATGGTAACGTAGGAGGGTTATTCCCTCCGAGGTATGTTTGCCAGTCAATTTAATGGCTGCGTTTTCCCTTTTTTCAGATTTAGTGCCAGACTGCTGCTTTGCCTGGGCTGATGTGCCATGCGGCCTGGTTGAAGTCTCCTAATAGTTTTGAATTGCTGTGGATGTAAACTAGCTCATCATGAGCTTTCTATTGTCTTGTATTGTTGCTGGGACTGTTGTTTTTACTGTGTCAGCTGATAACCATGTGTGAACCAACCGAGTACTAATATTGTATTTTCTTTTGTTTGGTTGTCAGGCAGTGGGAGGATCTGCGGGGAGTATCCGTAAAAGTAGTTTGTAGATTTACTTCAATTGTTGCAGTGTCCGTTGCAGTGATTTGCAGTGGTAACGGTGTGCACGTGGTGGTTGCTATTGGGTTTTGCGATAGAATCTCCCCGTGGTGAGTACCCTGTCTGACGATTTATTTATTAGCAGGTAGTGTATTGTATACTCCTGCTTGTTTCTATTCATTGTAATAAGTCATCTCAGCTACCTTGTAGTTTTAAATATTTATTAGTGTTGTAGTATTAAAGGTATTGTGCTAAAACTAATTATTCTTTCTTTCTTTCTTTATCAGGTCCATTACCATCAGTTGATTTCAGTTTGCATAATTAGAATTTTGACTTGAGTGCACGTCTCCGGCTCTCCTTGTACCTGGGGATAAATTTGTTTGTGGGTTTATGCAGAGACCCTTACACTGGGGTTGGTCACATATAGAATATATTTCATTGGAAAAAGACCGGCATTGAAGCCTTTTCTCGATGAGGGATGCTTCTGCTTCTCTCCCGACTGGCCTCAGTAAGGGTTTGACAGAGATAGGCAGATGGTTCGTCCAATTACGTGGCAAGTGATTTTTTGAAAGTGCCTGCCCTTTTCCAAACGGTTTCTAGAACTGTCTTTCCAGATGGTTCCTTGTATGAAACCATGTGGCACGTCGGGTTAACAATGTGGAGAATTAGAACAAATGTAGTGAGGATCAAAAAAGATACGGTGGCAGACATTGTTACCATTCCACTACGGTCTATATTCTACTGATGATTAGCTCTGCCAAGGAGGTTATGTTTTCACCCGTGTCCAGTTGGTTGGTTGGTTGGTTTGTCAGCAGGATTACACATTGGATGGTTTAGGTTGAGACCCAGAATAGACCCCATTAACTGTTGGTGCAGATCCAGATGAAGGGACAGATTCAGGATTTGTCTGTCTCTTTCTTTAACATTGTGAGGTAGGGTGTTCTTTTGACATTTTCATTAATTTCTCAGTCAGTGATGCATGGATAACTCATGTGTGTGTAGGAGCGCTTGTATCTATGAGTGAGTACAGTTTGGTGCAGGTCCTAACAGCTATGGGTGGGTGAAAATGCTGAGTGATACAGGGTGAGTTTGATATTTGATCAGGCCTGATTGAATTAAAATGGACCTTGACGGATGTATGCGCTCCACTGAGTGCTTGTCCTGTGTTTTTAATTTGTTTGACTGGATTAAAAAAAAAGATAATAGTCTTTATTTATTTATTTGCAATTTATTTTATTCAAAGTCTTTTTAATCAGGCTTACACAGTTTACAGATGAATTAATAAAATGCTGCGTATGTAAATCTGACACACCATGCCACAATCTGGTGTCGATCCAAAAATACCAATACTACTAACCCCTTTTTTAGATCTATTCAAGCGTTAATTGGATTGATATAAAGGTCAGTTTCCTTTTCTACGTTGTGCTCTTTTATTTATATTTCATCAAGTAGAGCTGTCTAAAAAAAGTTCAGAGTGAACACATGTAAGCCTTCTCTTTGCTTCTCCACTGCTCTGCTGTTGTCGTGTTGTGTGCACAAATCGCGCATTGTGCATGTGCAGCTCGCCCCGGTACGCACCCTGACCACTAGTTTCATCCGACATGCAGTGATGGCTGAACGCAAGAGGGGCGTCGTTTGGAGCTACTTCGCAGCTGTAAATGAACTGTGATGTGTGCAGGAAAGCTGTTCACTGTGGCAACACCACAAACTTATTCAAACACATAAAAAAACATGAGAAAAAACAGAGCCGCAGCAGAGAAAGGAGGAAGAGGGAAATGCGTAATCAGTGACACTGAGACAGAGTTCAGTGGCAGAGTCTTTTCAGAGAGGCAGGGAACATTCAGGCACATACAGTAACATAAATGTTTTAGTCAGACTGATTTAAATATAGCACACTGTATTCAGACATCCAAATAATACATTGAGCCCGTTGGAACTTGTTATCTAAATGAATTATTTTAATGAAACTGAAAAAAAATATATCTCAAACAAAGTATGAAAGTGGCTTAATATAGTAACCTTTTTAAGTATACAATTATGTAATATGTATGACATTTTTTGTATGTATGCACTTTCACTTTACATTACTAAATACATATTTTTGTTATTTGCCTTTAAAAACTGTCCTGGAAATTGTCCTTAAAAAATATTCTGTGGTTTCACACTTACAAATGTTGGAACACAGTCATGAACTGCGGCCACTGGCTTGCCAGTTATGTCGCTTACCTCCGACACCATTCCCTCTGCCAGCCGTCATGAAAGTCGGGTCATAAACCTGTAATGTAAACATGATATGACACGTTTTGTTCAAATGTGAATGTATTAGTGGTTTGCATTAACATTAACTGCCACCATTTTATTCTGGTGCCTGAGCTGTTGGCTAAGTTTCGGAAAGGAATGTGTTTTATTGAAATGTTAATAATAAATCCCTTTGTAAAATATGTAACCATGACCATTACCTTTTAAAATCATCACCACAGTCCAACTTGAGGATTTTGACCTTCATTATCGTGCAACTTTTGATGGTGCAGTGAAACAGTGTTCCTCAGTCACTTTTGCCACACATATTTTCCCAGCTGTAACAAAGACTCAGACCACCTCAGCCTGCCCCTTCTCACCTCACACATCTGACTATCACAACATCACTATTCAGCTGGTGAGGAAACAAGGCAAGGCATGAGTAAGTGCAAAAAATGCAGCGTAATTGCATCTCAGCAGATACAATGAGCCTATTCATGGTGAAAGCCATATTCACAAAGTCTGAGTATCAGGTCCTTTGTCCCTTTTGATCTCTTTCTCTCAGACAGGCGGAGGAGGAACAGGAGAGCAGAGTGGTTTGGAAGAACTTTGGCGCAAACAACCGTGACCCTTTTCACAATGTGGACTGTGTTAAAACTTCCATTTCATAATAAAAGTGGATAATTGCCAGTGATGACTTCATGTATCTGACAGGAAATGAATGGAATTTGATCAATCTGAGCACATAAGGTGAAGACAGGAGGGATAAACACCCTCTCAGTCACATCTACACACAGACACATTGTCCTCCTGGGGGGCACTGTTATTGCAGAGGCCTGTCAAGCTCGGGGACTGTGGAATATCCATTGTGCGCTTTGTTTTGGCGAGATCCATCTGAGGTAATAGTAGCATGTGTTCCGTCTTTTCCTCGGCACGCATCTGTCTGAGGTGGTGCGTCGATTTGATGTATGAAGCTGTTTGCTGGGGCTGAGCTAAGAAGAATGGAGCCCTGCATCACTTAGCATCCCATTGCCAGACACAGCCCCACCATTACACCTCCCAGAAGTATCAGGCACACCCTCGCTTGAGTAATTTTGCCATCTGTTGACAATGTTTACACGGCGGGTGATTTGTCATCACAAACAGCAGGGCAAAAATTAACAAGCTTATTTATGATATGAGTTGCATTTGCACAATGAAAATAGCATCGGTCATGTAAAACAGTCAGAATACCATTATGCGTCTGGGTGAGGTGGCAGAGGAGATGCATTACATCGCTTGAAAGTTAATGTTGTGTGGGCGAGTATCTAATACCTGTAAATAATAGCTATATTTCCAAGGCATCAAAAGATATGGTGCTATTGATAGGATATATTAGTTTGAAGAATAGAGATGGACTTTTCCTTCAGCGAAGCTCAGCTCCCAGAATTAAAGTCCTGGGAGCACAATGCTATTTGCACTTTCCCCAAGAATGTAGCTGAGAAAAGGTCAAACAACAAATTGAAATCTTGGCCCAATATTAGATGTAGAGTGAGAGCTGAAGTGTGGAATGACTATGAAAAAAACAGCGAGGGAGAAGAATGGGGAGGGCAGGGGGAGGGGGCGAGAGAAATCATGCACAGTACGTCTCAATGGGCATTTGAAAATCCTCGCAGCGCTCGAAAGTGTCTTCTAAGTTATGGGCTCGCTCTCAAATGGTACATTCCTGAAGGGAAAGAATCTCATTTTGTATGTATAACTTTGAAAAGGTCACGAGAAGAGCAGACAGGCATGAGAGAACTTGAGAACCATCAAGAGGCGGGAGGTCTGAAGAGAAGATCAGAAAGAGGAGAGGCAGAGCGAGCTGTTCCGATGCCCTGATATTCTCTTAACACCTAAAGTGCCTGGAGACACAGTTACATTGTGTGTGTGTCAGTGTGTGCATATAGATGTGGCTGTGTTCTTGCAGACATGCATACAATATTTATCTGTCATGCATGAGGAAGAAAGCTCAATGGGATCTCAGTGAATAGAGTGAAAAATGAATGCTGTTATCCCCTACAGGTGTACTGTGGTCTTTTCTCTGATCTCACTTTTAATGTGACATTTTATAACATGATGACATGAATACTGACCCGAGGACCCTCAATCACCTCTGAATCAAATGTTTGGTTCATTCATTTAAATGTTTAGTTTTGTATTCATCTGTACCGGGATTTTATCTTCACACCGGTATGCAATCCGAATATATTTTCCATATATGATTGATTTGCTTTTTCGCTTGGATTGTTGAGCTGGTGTTGTGGTTTGTAGTGGAGAGGGTGGTGTTGCGATCGGGACGGGCTGCAGGGTGGAGGTGTTCTGACTGGTGGTCTCGGACATTTTGACCCGATTGTATGTGTTTTGTATTTTTGTGTTTTATTAATGTAGTTGCCTCATGCTTGTGTCATTTTTGCTGTATGAAAAAAAAAGTCTGAAAGATTGATTAACATTCTAGCTTTTTATTAGTATCGGTGTCTGTTAAAGGAGCAGTCTGTAGTTTTGTTGAAGAAATGTTAATGAGCAGAGAAAGATCTTCATTGGCTGATTTTTCTTCTGCCTAAACAAACTAAATAAACAAACTCTCTTTGCTTTCATGACTGAATAAACTGAATAAACAAACTGACCTTAAAGGACAACACAAGTTCATACTGTTTGACTTTGTTTATATGTGGCGGACCCTGCCACCTTTCTAGCTTCAAACAGTGTTGGGACCTTATTTTCCTCTGAGAACAGCTTGTTTATTCACTTATGGAAAAAGTTTGTATTATTACCTCATTAATATTGTAAATATGAAAATTCTGAGTTTGAATTTTTCTTCTCCAAAACTACACAGTGGCCCTTTAAAGTGTTATGACAATATTTTCACCTTGTGATTATATATTACAGAGCTATGAAGAGATGACACAGGCTTATGTTTGAAAGTAGTCATCCTTATATGTATTAAAATGTATTTTCAATAATGTACTTGCAGTGTTGAAAATACCAAATGATTTATTCTCTGTATGCTGACAAATCTACCAATTATTGGTGTTTTTCATATGTTGTAAAATATATTTTACTATATATGATTTATTAATAACTGGAAAATATATTTAAGTAATATATTTCTGAATACTGGACATGTCAGTATATGTTACCATTGCATTTTTAAAACTTAAGTTTATATATTTTGTTATACATTATTGAAGCAAAATGATATACTGGCATGTCAAATATCAGTGGAGTCCTTTCATATATAACATGTATTTTTAAAATATAACATTTTATTTTCATAAACTGCACGACCAAATCGCCACACCAAATGTTGACAATGTCTGTCTCGGTTCAGTTTTCTATTTTATGTTGTGACAGCACTGTACTGAAGGTCTGGTCAGGCTTAGGCACAAAAAAAGATAATCTGCTGGCTTGATTTGAATTTTGGTTTTCATAAAAACTGCTGGAAATTGTCCTGAGGTCTCCATAAAAATAATCCAGTGGTGTCACGCTTACCATGTTGAACCACAGGCTGGAACTGTGGTCACTGGCATTGAGAAAGCAGTCCAAAGTAGAATGGTCAGTGAATACATAGCCTACAAGGGTTTTCCAGTTGTAGTCAGGATACTGAAGAAACACACTGTATTTAATGTGCTAAAACATATATTACGGTAATGAAGGTATTGTAAAATCCATGTCTGATGGTGATTCCGACATTTTATCCTGACGACTGGGCTGAAATTTCATTGGACCAGTGCTTCCCATCTGAGGGTGAAAGATAAATCGTACTGGTCACAAGATGAGAGAAGGAGAAGTCTGTTCTGCAAAAATGATGTCTATTTTAGTCTTTCTAATCATCCTCTAATAAGACATAGAAAAAAATCTTTTTTTAGTCAAACTGATTGCAGCTCATATCCACACGGAGGACATGACCGGTAACAACAAGAAAACATGTAACAAACATCCATTACAAGTATAAATATAAGCTAATTCATTAACTCATTTGAGCTCTGAAACCCTGCTCGCTTTATGTTTATTTGTGTCGTGTTGTTATATGGATTGATGACTGATGGCTGATCACGTTGTAGGCCCTGACTGTCACGTGCTCTTGGATAAATATATTCTGCACTAACACAAACTAGTCTAACACACGTCAGAACAGTGCATCGTGCAGCTGCATCCATGGTTCTGTGATTGCACAGACATTGATTTTGTACGGCTTGGCAAACAGAATGAGTTTCTTGCACAGTAAGCTTAGAGGCATTAGTTACAGTTTGGGTGTCATCTGGTCTCTGATGCAAGATGAACCACATTCTTGTCTTGAATACTCATCCAAAGAAAGGTATAAAAAGATCAACTGAAAGCTTGATGGGTCAGCCGCCTGACTTCCAAATTCCTGGTGCCTTCTGAAAGAATTAACAGCAGCGCCGTGTTTGTTTTCAGTTTATAATAAAGTGGGGCTCAGTGTTATCTCACTCTGACTAATATGCAACTTTGCAATCTGCACACCATCTACGAAGGACTGCTGAATGTTACTCCGTCACAGGATTTGGCCTGCTTGTCGTTACAGTTGTAGAATGTATTTCTGTCACATCGTGGATATCTGCTGGCAGATAAACCCAGGCAAATAGGAGTCAGCTTGATGAAAGCAAAGCACATCTGCCAGCGAGGTTCTGCCTTTCATAATTTGGAATCTTACTGAAAAGATAAGTCTTCCTTTCTGCAGCCGGGATAAGCTGTGAAGTGGGCTTTTCATCATTCTTTAAAAAAAAAAAAAAAAAAAAAAAAAAAATCCCCCACTCTCTACCGAAGAGAGCAGGAACCAGGACTCGGCAATTCCAAAAAGCCAAAGTTTTACATAAGGACTGCGGCACATGTCGCAGTTGTTCCTGTGTGGAGCCTCTCAGGAGAGATACCGCCTCCAAATGAGAGCTGTTACAAGATGTGAAAGTCTTCTGTACACAGAACAACCAACCTAACGTCACTCTGGTGAGCTGTAATAACCGAGAAGAACCTGGTGATTATAATCCTGCGTAAATACACCAACATGTGTAATTTGTGATTTAAAAATGTCATTTTGAATGTCAGTTTATGACAGAGGTAACTGATCCCACTCTGATTCAAAGCCCTTTTCTTCTCTGACATGCTTATTTAACTCCAGGCGTGACTCATGAAAACATCATGTATCTGGGACACTGGTGATATTCCTGCATGTCACTGTTGTCTACAGGCACAGAACACAGAGGCCTTGGGAAATGATTGTTAACTCACTTGGTTTCCTTTGATGATTCATTGATCCAGTGTGACAGCTAGCCTCACCTCTAACAGCTCGCACTGGCAAAGGCTGAGAGACACATGTTGTCAAAGAGAGCAGAATTTGGTGAGTTATCACGATGAAATGTTAACTGTGCTGAAAACATGTCACGTGTCACATGTGCCATATTGACATTTCTGTAATACTGTGATATTATGTTCACATTACTTGTTTATTACCTGACTTAGTGTGTTTAAGCTATGGTCTACAATTTGAAAGATTGATCATTATTATTAACATTATTTAGATGGTGGTTATGGCCCAATAGTACGACCTACACAATGTAAAGAGCAAAAGGAACCAAATAAATCCATTCTCTCTAGCGCCTGCAAAACTGCAAAGAAATTGACCAATAGGAGCCATGCGGCTCCTATTGGTCAATTTTCCCATCCAGTCCCCTCGCTCACTCCCCTGCTCCTGGTCACGGCTCGTCCCGACCCACTTCCGCATTTGAAACTACAAGCAGACAAGAGGTTTGTTTTGCCCTGAGCAGTTCAGGTACGGAGGGAAAGCAGAGCTTGCCCCACCGGCAAAGTCTGAAAGAAAGCGAAAGTCTGTCACTGAAAAGACACAAAGCGGAGATGTAAACAAAGAGGTCTCAAACCCGAGTAAACATCGGGTCATCGTTTGAACGGTGGCGAAAGCTCCGTGAAGATATGGACCTGATGCTGATACAGCGGAGTTTCTGTTGAACAGGTAACCTTTCGTCTTTATTGTGGATGTTGTGACACAGATAACTTTCATGCCGATGCTGGCTTATGACTGTGAAAGCTGCTGTTAGTTTTTTTCTGTGTTATTAGACGGCCTCGAGACAATTTCTGTCTCTGCAATACTGTCAACACTTGTTTACTTGTTCGACGGAGACGTTAGCCTCTATGTTAGCATTGTAAGCTAACAACAAGCTGACATTGCTATCATGTTTACACCAAATCAGCCTATTTATTTGCTCGTGGCAGCTAAATGAAGCAGCAATGCAAGTAAGATGAATGAAACCCTCCGCTTCACGTCGGGGTTTCATTCATCCTGTCCGGATTTATTTCTCCATAAAAACCTCTCGCCCGGTCACTACTCAGCTGTTTTGCTAACCCTCCTCCCGGTCTTGTCCGTTTGTTTTCAACGAAGCCTTTGCTAAATCAATATGATGGATTATCATATACGCGTTACGATGTGTGTATTTGTGTGTCTTGTCTGTCATAAACAAGAGATTACGGTTTACGGGCACGTTTGTGCCGCGGTCGTGGTGCTACTCAGACAACAGCTGGGACAGAGCTGGTCCGAGGCTCATGCAGGTTTATTTTTCAGTCACAATGTGGAAGCGATCGTTATGATTAAAGCTGACGGCAGCATCTGTTAGTCTCTTGGCCCTAAATAACTTTTAGAAGTGGCTAACTTAGCTGTTATAAATAGTAATAGTAAGTCATAAATAGTAAGTCAAGTCAAGTCAAATGTATTTATATAGCACATTTCATGCGACAAGCGTAAACTCAATGTGCTTCAAAAATAAAAACAAAGATACATTGTATAACATAAAATAACATATAGGATAAGAAAATATTACAAAATATTACAAGTATAGAAAACATTTAGGACATTATAATAGTAATAATAATAATAATAATAACAATTCTTAAAGCAAAGGAGAAAGACAGAAATAAAACACACGCTTTAAACATAACTAAAAGCTCGCGAAAAAAAGATATGTTTTTAGTTTGCTTTTAAAAGTGGACACTGTTGTAGCAGACCGTAGTTCATGTGGAAGAGAATTCCAGAGAGTAGGACCATAGTGGCTGAAAGCGCCATGAGCTGATTTGGAGTTGATTCTAGGTATAGTGAGGAGACCTTTATTTGATGATCTAAGGGATCTCTCTGGTGTGTATTCATTGAGCATGTCAGCAACGTAGGAGCGAGCTAAGCCATTACAACCTTTAAAAACAATAAGAAGTATCTGCTGTTTATACAATTCTTTGTTTTACTGGGAGCCAATGAAGAGATGTTAAATAGGAGTGATGTGCTCAAACCTTTTGGTTTTTGTTAGTACTCTGGCTGCAGCATTCTGAATAAGCTGGAGCTTATTTAATGTCTGCTTTTTCAGTCCAGCAAAAAGAGCATTGCAGTAGTCCAGTCTACTGGAAATAAAAGCATGAACCAGCTTTTCAGAGTCTGAGTGAGACAGGAAACATCTAACTTTTGATATGTTTCTAAGATGATAAAAAGCAGTCTTAGAAATATTAGAGATATGCCTTTGGAAGGTAAGATCAGCATCTAAAATCACACCCAAGTTTTTGACATGCTCACATGGTTTTACAGACAGAGGAGTTAACAGGGATTGAATATTTTGCCTCAGAGCCTTAGGACCTACCAGAAGAATCTCTGTTTTGTCCTCATTTAGTTGTAATTTTTTTTTTTTTTTTGTAATGACTTACAAGATTTACGTTAGTTTGAACGTGCATTGTAGTAACTTTACCTGTGAATCCGACATCGTTACTAAAGCTGGCGCTGTATTTGGTTTCTGCCGGCTTGTCGCTGTTGTTGCTTGTTGCGGGAGGGGGTGTGTCACGGGAGGCTCCGAGGGGAGAGCGGTACGAGCTCGGAGGGGAGGGATTAAGGAGCACAGAGGGGAGGGGTGTGTGTGTGGAGGGGATGCTTTTTTCAAATCTTTCTCAGATCGTAGACCATAGCTTTAAGTGTTTTTGTGCCTAACCAGACCATTAGCACAGCGTTGTCACAACATAAAGTAGAAAAGGGACCCTAAAGAAACATCAGGTTTCAACATATCTGTGGTATGCAGAAAAATACATTACCAACATTTATTCTGGCAGCTGGGTTGAATATTGTGTATATGACCCTTGAACACAGTCTGTCATCAGGCGGCATCTAATAATTTCATATGCAGCTCATCTTTTTTGCATTGTGTTGTCTGCAAGTCATAAGGTTCAGAGATCACATGGCTCTCTGTTAAATATTCTTTTGGCACGACACAGTGTCATTTACCATAAACATATTCAACTTTTTATTTTCCTTATGATCGACATAGAGCACACAGGGTAACTCAGCAGGACATGTGAAAGTGTTTTGAAGTGCATAATGTAACTGCAAGGTTACCAGATCTTCTCTTTGCACTTCCATCAATGTTTCTGGGTTCCTTAAAGTAGCAATTTGTAAGATAGTTCTCTTTCACAGGTTGTAACATACTGACTCTTTGGTTGGTCACCGGTCTGACCTACCAACCCAATGCATCACATGCCATTTTTCCACTCCATTTTCCACTGTGCCGGCCCCATCTCCGGGCTGCAGTGACGTCTCACGACTGCAGCCAACCCATAACAAGTACCCGTCTCTCCCTCAAATCGATACTCAACTCATGTCTGTGCAGGAAACCTGAGAGAAAGAGGTTTCTAAAAGTCAGTGTGTTCAGCTCTCAGGACGAGAGAAACTACAGAGATTCAGTTAGAAGCTACAAAAGTACTGTTTGTTCCTTAAAACATCTGCTGTGTTTTGCTGTTTCATCGTGTTCACTTTCAGCTGTGTCAGGAGTCATGTTTAGTTACTGCTGCTGAAAACACTTTCCTGTAATGCTGCTTCATAATAAAAGTTTACAATCACTAAATAGCGGGGGGCTTTTATTGTGAAGAAGTTATAGTATGGAGTTATAATTGTTGCAAAACTATTTGCAAATGCGTATCTCAATCTGTGTGTGTGTAATCAGATCTGTGTGTGCGTGTTCAGATCTGTGTGTGCGTGTTCAGATCTGTGTGTGCGTGTTCAGATCTGTGTGTGCGTGTTCAGATCTGTGTGTGCGTGTTCAGATCTGTGTGTGCGTAAAAAAAATCCGTATGTCTGTATTCTGTATTCTGTAAATGCGTACATAGATCTGTAAATGTCTGTCATCAGTTACAACTCAGGCAGGAGCTCTCGATTGGCTGTCTTTTTACACGTGACTTTTGCTACACTTCTGCCGTGGCAGATCTGCAAATGTGTAGAAAAGATTCGTCTGTAACTTCAGAAGCTGACAACTAAGTTAGGGTAATGATCATCTGTTACCCCAACAATGACACGCTTAACATCACTGGGTGCTACGTGCCAACTCGGTGTGTAGGCTGTACTGCTACTGCAGCCAGGCAGCGTGAGCCTGTGAGCCTGAGCTCAGGGCAAAGGAAAAGTGACGTTACAGACGAATCTTTTCTACACATTTGCAGATCTGCCACGGCAGAAGTGTAGCAAAAGTCACGTGTAAAAAGACAGCCAATCGAGAGCTCCTGCCTGAGTTGTAACTGATGACAGACATTTACAGATCTATGTACGCATTTACAGAATACAGAATACAGACATACAGATTTTTTTACACACACACAGATCTGAATACGCACACACAGATCTGAACAGGCACACACAGATCTGAATACGCACACACAGATCTGATTACACACACACAAATGATAAAGCACGCACACACAGATCTGACTACACACACACAGATTGAGATACGCATTTGCAAATAGTTTTGCAACAATTATAACTCCATATTATAGGAAATGAAACGTGTTTGTAACTGAATTAGCAGAGCCACTTTGTTAGTGTTGATTCTTGATAGCACTGCGCGGATTGAGACAAGCTCGTCATTGGTTTAAGACACACCTTCAAGCAGGTGGACCAGCTGTGGTGGAAATGCAAATCCCTGCCACGCCGAGTCAGACTGACTAGAGCCAGGCTGGCAGATGTGATGGAAAAACAAAGAATGTGTGACAACCTGTGAATCAGACTCAACAATCTTTCTCAGGCATCACTTTTTGCACCTTTAACACTCTAAAAAGCCACTATTTTTGTTGTTAATTTTCACATTGTTTACGGGTTCCACTTTTCATATACACGGCCTGTTCTAAGCCAAGATTTTACAACGAGGTCAAGTGTCGAGTAAGTCTCATTTTTCACGTCGTGTCCACTCACACATTGACAAAAATAACCTCCTGAATTGAGTCAGTTCATGTAATAAGCTCAAAGGTCTTTCTTGCAAGAAACGCCGTGCCTTTGCCTCTATTTAGCCGCTTTTCCACAATGAAAAGAAGCCCTCTTTGTATGATGAAAGCCTCGACAGCTCCGTGGTGCTGGTACTCTTTCTTCCCTTGGAAAATAAATCTAGCACAGATTTCCGTGGCCTTGCTAGTCCACTGGGAAACGAGGTGGAGACAGGGAGATCGCTGGGCCTCAGCCCATGGCCGTGTGCTTGTTCCTAGCTGTCTTCCTATGTCCAAACATCCTTGTAGTCCGCTGGACAACCAGGATAAAGGTCACTTGCCAACGGCCATGTCAGCACTGCAAAACAGCAGACACAACCAGAGCTTCACACAACGCAGCTTATGCTTGACTCAAACTGCCATCTCACAGTCATACCAACGGAGACAACCAATCAGACGCAGAGGGGTTGTCTTGCAAGCAAAGCAGTGGGATTCATAATAATGTCATAAATTGTTTTATGACTGAACATCTACAAAATTAACAACAGCTCCAACTAGTAACAGAATATCTACATAAACGTCATGCTGTTTCTCTCATCAAACTAAAGGAATAATAAAATAATGAACGGATCATAAAAAAAACGTTAAAAAAAATAATTGTAATTTCACAAGTTTGTCTTTATTTACCCGGGCAGAACACTGAAGAACTTGTTATTTTTAATGATGACCAGGGAAACGTCTCATGAGAATAGGAGGATAGAGAAAGTGAGAAAAATAAACTAATTAATCAATTTCAAATAATTAACAGACATAAAACATGGTGAGATAAAAGGAAAGATGAGAAGACACACAGGGTTCAGCTGACAAAGAAGGCTTTCTACCTTTTATATAGCTGATATATATAGAGCTTGCTTATATAACCGGTACCCTCGGTATAAACTTCGCCACTGATGTCAGCTTATGTATTTATTTCTGTCTGAAATGTGCAGTGAATAACATCAAGCATATACAGGCATTTAACAGGTAAAATGTGTCGGCTGTGTGGGTTCAGCTGATGGATTTAAGGTCCTCGGGGGTTATCTTTCCTCAACGTATCAGTGGTTTATTTCCCTCTCTCCTTTGGATCGACGTTTCACTGAAATCAGTGGGTAAACACCAAAAAATGAATACATGACTGGGGTTTCAATTTTAACAGTGTCAAAGTTGAACACACAGAAGCAGTGGTGGGGCGTGAGAAGGCAGAGTGTGACATGTATTCCTGTTGATTATCATTTTTATAATCAATGTTTAATCTATTCAGATCAGGATCACTAATGTAAGACGCAGAAATATAACAAGAGATGCATTTATTTTGTTTAAGTAGCCACCAATAACAGACATTTACCTGCTTTCATGTGCGATATCGTTACGTTAATCGATTGAAATTCATAACCTGTAGTTGATGCACACCTGAGGGTAAGAAAGGCTTGGATGTAGTGAGCGATGATGACTTGATATCCCAGAGCTCTGATAAGATTTGTTGAGTTCACGTTGTAGACTTTCTCCCTCCTCAGAACGCAGAGCAGAACCGTTGTGGAACATTTATTGCAAATTGCAGTCATGTTGTCTCCTCCTTCTTCTCTGTTTTTGTTGGTGGACGTGAAGCAAATATACATGTGCATACTGACACTTAGCAATACTGTGTATTCAACATCGCTAACAATTTATTGATTGATAGAAATTAGTTGCAAAATCGAAATGGTGTAACGCCTGGATAATAGTGATGTCCCGATATCTGCCCAATAGTTTATCGGCCTGATCCCTCGATGTGGTGTGATATGTGAATGTGATTATCCAACGACATTGTGCCCCAAAACATGACATAGATACACCTTCTCTGTCCAGTAACATTATTTCTGTCAAGCGACACTCATCATAAGTGCCTTACCGTGTCCTGACTGCATGTGAGCTAGCAATGCGACTTAATGTTGTACGCTCGCTGTCCACACTTAAATATGCATTATCTTACGTCATGTAAACAAGCCAAGTTCAGTGGAGATCAGATTGGAGACTTAACAACTCAAGTAGGTGAGTTTGCTAAAATATGAAGCCTGTCTTCCTACATTTGCACTTTTTAATGAGTTGCTGTGTTGTAAATGACAGAAAAACAGCCAACAGCAGGCAGAGATGGTGTGCTTTAATACCAGAAACTTTCAGCGCCTCGCCAATCTCCGTCCAGCCAGCTGGCACCATATTTAGGGTTTTGTAGTAAAAGGAGACGTTGTATAGATAACTCCTCATTTCAACTGCATGACGGCTCAAGACAGCACATCGCTGTGCTGCACAGTGCTGCCTCGCTGGTTGGGACACTTCAGAAGGAAACAATGAAGTCAAGCTGATTTTGTCGCTGACGCTCACTTGCGTTGCATGCAGTTAAAACAAGTGTCAAGCGTCCCATCATAAATCAGGCTTTAAACTTTATAGCACAAACTCTGCTTTACAAACAGGGGCTGAATGTATCATGTAAACTGAAGGATCCTCTATTTCATCCCTCCAGAATTTCTGGAGCGCATCTAACCATTGCTGCTTTGATTTAGAAATTTTTTATACTAAAAACTAATATACAAATGGATGTTTTATTTATTCAATTCTTGCATTCTCTTGCCAATCTCCCGATTTATTTGCAGTCTGTGTCAGTGTAATGCCTCATGATGTTGGAACCATGAAACCACGTCATGACTAGACTTATTTTATTTGAATGGCAGGTGCGGTAACGAAATTATATCCATTAGATTATATTCAGATTCTCTCTCCTGATGTGAATATACTCCTCTGATTCTCTTTTGTACCTGCTCTCTTCAAATTTCTAATATTTCCAATCAATAACGGTCATCCGTATCTTAATTGAAGGTACCCTGTGCTTGTCTGTGCTTTACATTTACATTAAGTATCGATGGATACACTGATTGTGTGTATCCTTAACAGCCTGGACAGGCCACAGGGCGCACAATTCCCGGTGGTCTGGACGGCAGATTGGTCAGGAGCGTCGTGCCCATGTAAAAACTTCAAAATGAAATGTGTAAAAGTGAAAAACAAGACAGAGCAGCTGCCGTTACAGACGACCATCAGCCCCCTACCTGCTTTTTACCTGCCGTTTGATCTCTGCCTGTCATCGCATGTGATTGGTGCCACACATGCAGACATCAACACAATGTTCAGTCAGTGTGTAGAGTGCACATGGCCGAGCGGTGTGGTGAAAGAATGGACAGCACGGATGAAGGAGAAAAATAAGAAAGACAGAGCGCATTAAAAGGAGACGGGCTCTGCAGGAAAGTGACATTGACGTGGACAAAGGACATGGTTAGTGTTTCATGAAAACCCAACATGCTAGCAGAGGCACCCTCAGTAAGTCATGATATCACATCTTCCATTCCCTGTGGTGAAACTATATTTTATATAACTCATAAATGGCATCAACACTTGATCACGCTCTGTAGAAAAGCAGGAAATGTGTGTGGATGGTGATAACGTAGAACGGGTATTCAATTAAAATCCAAAGAGGTCCAGTTAGGGAACACTTCCTCAAGCGAAGGTCCGGAACATCATAATGTCATGATTCAGTATACTGAAGGAGCCAAGTACCTGTATCAACGTCTGTATGTAGTCAACAACTGACTGTCAAATAAAGTACAGTTGCATATTTCAACGATATTGCCAATTCTCACATTGAACTGATTTTGAAGGATTTAAAATAAGTATGTGAATAATGAATAAATGTTCTGTACTCGTTTTGAGTCAAATAAGGACTGGGTTTTAAAATAAAATACAGAGAGATTTTGGAAAATGTGCCTCTTAGAATAAAAAATAAATATTGATTTTTCCTTTTTCTCTATTTTTACTCCATTTCACTTCTTAGCAGTCACAACCAACTTTAAAATAATCTCAGCACATCTCAACAACTGTACAGACTTTCTTTCCCTCTTATGTTTCACTCCCACACTGTCTCCGGTTCAGTGAGAGAACAGAGCTCTAGCTTTACCTGCCAGCATTTGATCTGGGCTGGAATGGTGTCAGGGTCAGTGTGTAGCTTGGACGATATTGGTTTTAATAGTGTTCATACTGGAGAAAGCTTATATTTTCGTACCCATCATTTATATTTGAGTGGGTATGTTTGATTTGAAGACTTGTGCTATTACTGGCGCTTCTCATTGCTGCTTTTCATAATCGCCACAGAATCAGAACATATGAAACGTGCTGGTTTTGGACTGCCTGTTGGAAGTATTAACATGTTAGAGTCCATTCTTGATTAAAAGCTTTGTTTTTGTTGTCCAATTTTCTCTTTTTTGTGCACGCCATGTAAGATATCTCTTCTCTGACTCTTGTATTCCTACCACAGCTGTCGGTCTGTGTGTTTTTTCCACTCACCTCTCACACTTGTCAGAATGGGCCAATTTAATTGGCTGAGTAAAGTCATGTTAGATGCTTTAAGTCTGTGAGTTCCAGGGCTGCTGCACCTGTGCCATAAAGGCTAGAAAAGCTCTGCCAGTTAAAATAGAAACGCTCCCTCAAAATGTAATCATTCTCAATATTTTATCATTTACAGCTCTGTATAGGACGCCGTTTGGGTGCAGACCAGGACCACGGTCCACCTATTAGACCTCTGACATAGAAGGAATATAAGGAGGAAGTGCTTCAGTTATTAGAGCTACCAGAGCTTCATGACTGAAAGGCATGGCAAGTTTATTTATACACCATTCAGACATAAAGCAAGTCAAGGTGCAAATACAACAAAAACAAAAGCAAATTTAAGACACAATATGTCATTACTGCTTCTATTGGTCCCTCAATTGTCTTGTGTAGGGAGGGCCAGGCGGAGTCGGGGGACGTAGCCACTACTCAGCTCAGTGCCAGCCAGCTCTGGAGGAGGGAGTCGGCTACAGAGCCAGACTTTCTAGAGAAATAAACAATGTGAGTCACATCAGAATCTGCTCTGATCCGGGACTGTTTACATACTGGAACAGAGCTCAGAGATACTTATTAACTTTTGAGATTAAAAAGTGTATTTATCCTCACTCCTGTTTATCAACCTGACTGTAGCAGTGATCTGCAGAGGTGACCTCCAGTGTTGGGTGTTTATGTTCTGTAATGTTGACTGGAGCTGGAGGGGAAATGTACTTTACTTCATGAACGTAACGTTACAGAGAGGAGAGGGGAAGAAGAAGAGAGAGAACCAGAGTCTGTGCTCAGTGCTGAGTTTAGTCAGAGGTTGACCTGAATTAAAACACACAGACACACATCACAGGTATATTAGCTTACAGCTAATATACAGTAAAGCAATCTGTCTGTTCGGGGCAAATGAACACTTGTGTGTGTAACGCAAACAAACACAGATAATCCCGCGGTTGGCCTGGGCTGATGTTGGATTGCCTACTGCCTGAATTATCATCCCAATCTGGCCCCTGATCCATACTTCCTTCCTCATAAAATATTTGTAAAGATTTTTTTTGTCTTACTTTTGATTTCTGTAATCTTTCCATACATGTTCAAGCCTTCTTTTTCTTTGTTTTTGCATGTATTACTGTAGCTCAGAGGAACAGTGTGAAGCCATTAGCAGGAATGGAAATAGCATCCCCTGTGGTCATGTGTGAAACAAAGGACACTGAGCCTTTAATAAATCTGTTCCATAGCTCAACCAGTGGTCAAAAACTCCACAGGGTATCTTGAATTGAATTCACATTGGAATGAAATGAACCTGCATCATTCATTCCCATATGATGTGTTAGACCGTATAGCACATACACATGCCTCTTAATGTCACTGTGCTTTGAGTCCAACAGTAGCCTACATGTGGTTTTTTGCAGCAGTTATTCTCTAAAGCTGAACTGCAAAACAGGAGTTAAGATTAATAAGAAACTTACAGACTTTCTTCAACAGCATCAAATGATCGATTATGACATCTCTTGACGTCTATGCTTTTTATTTATTTTATCTATTTTTTTTCTAATTATTATTTTAGACGAGAGAATGAATTTCATACCAAACAGGTTTGGAAAACATCATGTTTTGGCTTAAAAACACCTGGTTTGGTCGCCACAAACACGGCTGGAAATTCAGACTTACAAATCTTGAAACACAGTCTCAAACTTACTTGGCAGCCTTCTCATCTGTAACTCCACCAACATCCCCAAACCCTTCCTGATATGAAAGTCTGGTTAAAAGAGATCCCCTGTTTGTAAAGCAGACTTTGTGCTATAAAGTTTAAAGCCTGATTTATGAAGGGACGCTTGACACTTGTTTTAACTGCATGTGACCTTGATACGACACTTTTGTTTTAATGTCAATAGGTACAGCCTATGACCAGCCTGTCCTCACTCCCAATGTGTCAATTACAGCAGTCTGGTCAGTGGCCCTGCACTTCTTAAAGCCACCCTATAGTGCAGCATTATAAAGAGCGAGAAAAGTCCAACTCGGAGGGTGATCGGGCTGGTTGGACGAGTCGTACATTGGACTTTACCCCAGACACAAGGTTTGCGTCCAGAGTGTGACTGCAAGTCAAGAGTGAGTGTAATTCATGTTGCCTAAGTATGTTAATGTAGGCAAGTACGTCACTTACATTATATGAAATCATTTACATCACTTACGCAATTGATTTTACTGAAGTCACATGGCTGAACATAGTTATTTCAATTCAAAGCATATTTTCCTGAACCTAACCAAGTAGTTTTTGTGCCTGAGCCAACCCAAACGTTAACAACAGTCCAAAAGTCATGATACGTCGTACCATGTGAGCTGTGAGTTTTATTTTTAAAGTCTAACCAGACATTGCATATTACCATATACTAATAATTATGTCATCATTGCTAACTTAACCTTCAGGTGCAAAACTGACACTAGAGGGGTAGGTAGAGGGCCATAGTTAGAAGCTAAAGGCCACTGAACAAGCATTTGAAGGTAGTGAGAACATGTTGCCTGTGTCACATACAAATGTGAACATATCAGTGGTTTGCCGATACGTTAACTGGAAAAACTTTCTCCTGCCAACTGCACTGGTTACTGAAATGTTGAAATGTGATGGATGGACACCCATCCCTCCTTGGTATCCTTTGGGTATCACTGTTGATCAGGAGTGATCTTAAGCTCAGAAAAAAATAGCAGCCTTGAAAACTGTTAACAGTGAAATCAGGAGAAATACATGATCAAGGACAAGATAGATTCAAAAGATGTTTCATTAATTAAAGAAATGTCTGCACACTATTTTATTCATCAAAGACCATCAGCAGTAAGTGGTGAGCCAGCTTGATCAAGCAACTACTACTGATGTCAAAGCGCTGCCTGCAATTATTGCACATATATGGTATCACTCCGGAGCAAGTGGCACCTCCCTCTCATGTGGAAGATGAGCGTCTCCTCCTTCATGAAAATTTCACCAACATTTGGTAGAGAGAGGCAGGGAGCGAGCGCTCTGTGCATCATCGATTCTGTCAGAAGTGTCTGTATGCAAATGACTCTGTCAGATAATCTCCAAAGTCAACTCCTGATATTTAAGCCTCCTGACAGACCGTCAACCTTTATCTCACACACTTTTAATACCCTCTGTTTTACTATGTAGACATTGCTGCACTGAACAACCGGAAAAACTTATTTTCTTTTCTTTTGTTTATATTTAGGACAAAATATTGATTCAGAGATTTGTGTAAAAAGACAACCCAGTCGCCAGAGTAAATGTTGCCAATGTACATTTCTGTAAACCATGGATATGTTGAAACTTTATATTTCTTTATGTCGCAGTTAATGGATCATTCCCAAGTCGTCAAACTGATGTTCTGTGTTGGCGTCCGACTGAGCCGCCAACCTTAAGCGTCAGTATTTTATGATCCTGGGATGAGACTCAGCCATCAACTATCTTAACCCAGGAAGACACATTTTGTTGGATAAAGCAGTTTGTCTTTTCTTTTACAGCGTCTTTGGTTGTACTAACAGACACGAGTGTTTGTACCTCTTTATAAGGTTTTTAACACTCTGGGGCGTTGTATCAGGCTCTTGAGTTAATTGAATGAATTAACCTTCTGCCCTGATGGTGAACACTAATAAGTATTAGTGTGTACAAAGGTCAAGATGTAAGAAAATAACATTTTCCTGAAAGTACAGGAAGCAATGAATGAAAAAATCTATTTTTTCTGTCTCAGACACATGGGATGTGAAATGTGTGTGAATTTCCATGAAATGATAAATGTTACAAAAAGTGACTTCCTGTGTCTGTTTTCTGTTTTAACTTTTTTTTTTTAACATTTCTCTGAATCATCACTTTACTTACTTGGCATGTATTCATTTGTTCTTGTCGACACAAATGTTTCACTTCATCTTTCTTCCATCTGCACTAAAGAATGAGCTGCTGAATTCAAAAAGGTGTTTCCTCTTTCAGCTCTTGCTGTCTTGAACTGTGAAAGTTCATTATTGATCATGGAAATAATGATTTGACAAAATGATCACATAGTTACATGATGACATGTTGAAAGATTAGGAAAAAGATGGAAGAATGCTTGTGAGACTGTTTTGTCAAAGAAAGAATGTCTTGATGCATCTTACTTCAAAAAGTGGAGGAGTTATAATTTTAGCGGTGTGCCATCACCCAGTTTGGCACAATATTACACTGTCAGCATACAGTTTCCCTGTCATGGTTTCTTTTAATGATCGAGATCATTAAAAGTGTTCAGTGTTCCACTCTACAGAACTACTGGATGGTTTGAAGGTGAAATTTGTAATAAATGGCCAGAATTCAAAGATAGCATCAAAACTAGGCACTTACTTACACTACACCAGACTTGGTAAGTAGCTAAGTTAGCCATGGAGCTAATTGACCCTATTAGCTGGCAACCAAGGGGCAACAGGGCTCAGTCAAACTGCCTCCCAGTGAGCACGACTGGACACCAGACTGGGACTGAACACGGCCTCCGAGAGCAACAAATGTGAGTCTGAAGACAGGAGATACAGTACAGAGGTGATTTACAGCAGCTCTGACCAGGACTATGACTCCAGGTATAAGAAAACATGGCAGGCGGGGACAGGAGAGACATGAAGCGGCAGACGTCCAAGACAGAGTCGAGCATCAGCAGTGGGTGAAAACGGCGTGTAGAGCCGTAATATTTTCACATTTTACTCTGTGAACTGAGGATTTATTTGGACCAAACCAGAGGTGATTGTTGAAAGACAGACAGTCACTGTTCTGGTGACTTCGATTCAGTTTATATCCAGTTTCAATGAAGTCTGTTTTATGATGAGTTAATGAGGCGATTAAGCTCGTCTTAGAGAGAAACTTGAGTTCAGATGGTGTACGGTTGTATTTTTCTGTTCAGTAAAGAAAGAAGGGGTAAAAATATATCCTTTTTCGACAGTTTGTGATTTTATTTTGTTTGATTATTAGACCAAGCAGTGAATTCAGTTGGACATCTCTCACAAAAATGTCGTAGCTCACTTCTCACCTTACTTTTTTATACACACAGACCTGTACCTTTGAATTTTTGTTGTTTTTGTTTTTGAACAATCGTTTTCAGTGCAGCAGTTCATCTTTTCTACTGATGACTCAACCAGTTCACCAGAGGAGCTCCAACGCTCAGTCACTGAACATTTCTGTGAATAAAATGAATGGGGCTTTTCACTTCTGAAACCAATTGTGCTCACAATTGCTCCTCCCACTTCAGAATGCTATCACAGTTTATTGTCGCTCTGCTCAGTGCTACCTAATTTAAGACCCGTGTTTCACAAAGAATGGGACGGTTTCATTGGCCTGAAGTTTTAAGGTAAAGGTTTTTCTATCTTTGGTTCTGACCATTTCTTTAATTGCATTGATACCTCTGTTTAAAATATGTTACTGAATATGTTCTGTTTAATTGGACAGTATTCCAATCTTCTTCTCACTGTTAATGTACTGTGCTTCCAAATGACTTTCCACTGTGTCTGCTCTCTATTAGTCTCCAATCTCTCCATTCTTTCCAAAGTTAAATGTAACTGGTATTTTAGAGAAAAGAAGCATTGCAGAAACATTTAAAGAAAAAGAAAATAGACTCCTTATCTGCAACATGAATGGAAGGTCTGACTCATAGAAGGAATATGTAACACTGTAATGCTGTTTTTCCCCTGAGGGACTGTAGGCCAACTGAAACAAGGCAACAATAAGCACTTTCACCAACTAGATATACTTTTATTTGATGCTTTCAGACTTTGTATAGCACGCTCTTTCAGCCCCTGCAGCTTTCACTAACCTCAAACAGTGGGGACAATAAACATATGAAAACCCCAAAAAACACAAGAAAATATGCAGTAAAACCTAGTCGAAAAAATCACCAGAAGAAGAGTCGGGCTGGCCACCTAACCATAAATCATTCCAGCGATCAATAACTAGAAAACCCATATGGGCCTCTGCCGCAAGCATAAACAAAACAGAGACAACAATGAGGCATAAAGTTTCACTGAATCAAATAGTGAGCTGGTAACATCATCCCACAACTAAAGCAAATGGAATTAGTGTAGATGGGCAATATAGATCAGCCGTGACAGTAAACACTTTGAAGAGCTTCTCTGAAAAAAAATAACAGTGACATGTTTCCAGTTCAGCCACCCAAAGTACCAACAGTCAGATACATGGGCTACATAGAAAGTTTTGGGGTCAAACCCTGAGCGCTGTGTTTTCATGAATCAGTGGTCAACCATGATAGGTACAATAAAGGACACACAGCAGGTGCACACAGGAAGTGGCAAGGAGTTTTGAGTGATGAGTATGTCATGATTCATGAAAGAAGGTGGAAGGAAGGCAAGATATCAAATATTTGCTTATTCGGTGCCATGACACTTTTGAAGGTTAACTTTGGTATTTTTTTTCAACCTGTACCCTATTTTTCCATGTTTTGTGTCCAAGTGACTAATGGGGACAACAGTTTTTTAAATTGGTCCAGTATTGAACACGGCCACTACAGCCAGCGGCTGCAAAATGGGCTGCAAAGCCACCCCTGTGGGCAATTGAAATAAAATCCCAGAAATAAACCCTTAATTTACTGAGAGAGGGCGGGCGGACATCAGAGTAGCAGGGAGCAGAAACAGCTTGTACAGAATCTTTTCACATGCAGTGATTTAAAGGCTATTTTGACCAAATCACAGTCAGTATTTTTGGAACAGTAGAAAGATGAACCAAGATAGTTTTTTGATTTTGATTTTGTTTTACAGCCATGACACATTTTGTCATGGTCCCACTAGTCGACCCTTGTCGGTAGTTTTCATCGCCAATTGAGCATGTTGAATCGGTCTATCAGACAATCAGTGACAGATGTCACTCTGATTGGCTGTTCGGCTAAGCAAATCATTGCACAAGAAGAAAATGGAAAAAGAAAAGGGAAAGCACCTTAAGCCTGTCACTTAAAGATCCATGATTTCACCCATTGTATTTCACCTGACCAGAAGGGGCTATATTAGTGAGAGTCAGAGCTGGCCCTTGTCATAGGCTGTAAAAAAATTACAATTTTTTACCAGTGCTATTACTACTATTATTTCTAAATATTATAAGCCCACAGCAACATCACTTCATAGCAAAGCCTATTAAATAACGGAGAGGCCTTTTTTCTGGGTTCCTGGCTGGCTCGTTGCACTGTACCTGCCCTCTGTGAGGGGGGGCGGGGTTGAGAGGTGAGTTGCCTGAATCTGACCGGACCGTGACCCCAAGACCAAGAGAGAAATTTATTGATACTGTAGCGGAACCACAATGTCCAAAAGATCGAAACCATCCGGCGCCCAGGGAAGGAAAAGAAGGAAAGAAGAGGAAGAAACACGTGAAAAAGAAAGAGGTACAGTAACGTCAATGTGATGAAGTGAATGAAACGAATAGTTTAATGCATCGTAGTTAGCATTGTTGGAGCAGAGTGTTAGCTTGCTAGCTTACTTCGGACATTAGTAGCATTGTTTAATAATCAGTAAATAGCTGAGTCGACGTAAGTTAATGTTACTCCACCTTAAATTCATCAGGGACATTTGTAAAGTTAACGTCAGGCCTGTTCAGGTGTTATTTTAACCTGTTGGCTGTGTTTTCCTGCTTGTATGACTTAAAATGCTTTTAGATTTCCATCCCCTTTATAAGCAATAGGGCAGTTGTAAGCCTTTGGTTTATTGTGTCACAGTTTATGTTTGTTAAAGTTTACATCAGTGTTAAAGTGCAGTTAAAGTGTATTACTGTTAATACTCCATACCTTAGCTTTCCCATATCATTCATAGGCTATATATATATATACACACATATATATATACATATACACACATTTTTATTAAAATGTAACATCCAGTGGTCACATATACTTCTTTTCTCTCTTCAGATGCACTTTTAAAATATTGAATACATACATGCAGTTTCTGTGTGAGTGTATGCGATGCAAAGGGGCGCCAGATAAAATCTTGCCTAGGGCACCATATTGGTCAGAGCCGGCACTGGTGAGAGTAGTGTCAAAACCTGCTGATTTATCATAACAATGATTCTTCCAGTTTTTCTTTTTGTTTGACGAATGGAGTGGTACTTCCTCTCACACAATTTTCAGAATAAAACACTCCGTGTTGACATAGCAGAACACTTCTGCAGGCAGAGGATCAGAAACCTGGACACTGTTGTGATCATGTACAGGGATATGAATAACCAGGTTTTTCATGCTCCATGTAAACACTGTATCCAAAATCTGATAAGACTCAAAAACAGGATGCTGGTGTGCATATAAACACACCCATTAACTTGACTTGAACCCTAACCCCCACTTTGGCACTATGGGAAACTCTACTCAAAGAGAAACAGTTTTGACACAAGGACCAAGACTGAGATAAACACTGGTCGGCAGATTTCAGGGATGCTGTCAGTCTACCTGCAGTGTAACCTACACTGTAATTAAACCAACACAATCATTGTGTCCTTGCTTGTTTTGACTTTACACCTTTTCTTCTAATATTTTTTTTACGATTTTCTTCTACCGCTTTTCCCCCCATCACCATTCTGGTACCTCCAGTTCATATTACCATTCTGCCTGCTGACCTTTATCTGTCATACCATCAAAATATTCCAACTTTGATCTTGCAAGTTAGTAAATCATTGCATATTTCTATATCCAGAGAGGTCTTGGGTAGTTAACTACTGCTCTGACAGCACTAAACCCTGGGATGTGCTACATTCTCTCACCAAGATAAAGCTCTCTGAATCAAAAAGCTTTGTTCTAGAAGCACAGTTTTGTGCTGAGATACCAATTTGCCCGCACAATAAAGCTTCAATAGACCAGTTTGGAATGCAGCCAAAGGACATAAATGGTTGTTTTTGTCATTTGAACAACTGGGCATGGCACAATATGAGATTGTTTTCCACTTTTACTTTTTTTCAAGACATTTTTTTTGCAGTTGCTCTCTTCACCACCATGTATGTGCAGTTTATTCACATTGATCCACAGCAACAGGTCCTCTCTGGGTGTTCATAAAAGAACATGCTCAAAAAGGCTCTCTGACTGAAGTAAAGGCAGCACAAAGCACCTTGTTTTCAGAAAATTGAAGCATTTATTACAGCTTCTAATGGAGCCACATAAATAAAAGCTAACAGAGAGCAAAAAGATTTCTATCAAACAGGCTGTAACACTGTATGCAGCATGGATACAATGCATGTAATGCTCTTCTTCAAGTGCTGAGGATGAGGTCCGAACACTGTACAGTACAATGTAAACTTAACCCTGTCAAAATCAAGAATGCAGTTTAGTCGTATTGGAATGTACATTTTGGGAGACAGGGTCGGTGCTCGATATTTCATCTATTTACTGGCAGGGAGGATTTTCTTCTCTTTAGTAAGACTACATACCTTTGGTTAAACAGCTGCAGTCACAAGTGAAAATTATGTAAAAATGTTACAAATCTGTTCACTTCCCAAAATTCATATGCAACCTGGCTGAGAGTGGGATTGGATCACAAGAAGGAAAAACAAATTGTCATTCCTGGAGAGATTGCTTCTTGTTCAAAATATTAAAAAAATACTAAATATAGTGTAATCATAACTGGGAAAGAATCAACAAAGGCACAAATCTTGCTCACATTACCCACCATACATTCTGGTGCCAAGTTCTCATCAACTTTTGCATCCTGACTGGAAACACGGCCCAGGAAGGTTCTACAGCGGGTGATTAAAACCACCAGAACATCACTGGTACCATCTACAGTGCGACAGTGACATCAGTGAAGTGAGATGTCTGCACAGAGCCCAAATATACTAGGAGGCAACCCCCACCCAGCCACAGTGTGTTCACCCTGCTGCCATCTGACAACAGATACAGAAGTATCTGCTGCTTTACCACCAGACTACAGAGCAGCTTCACTCCTCAGGCTGTGAGACTCCTGAACTCATCAAAACTCCACCATATTTTTTTTTTCTTGTGTATCATGAAGGGACTACAACTTGCAGTCCATTGTACAAGACTGTGTTGTAGATTTGATATTTTAAATCAGGATTTAATAGGTTGCCTACAGCATTTCACCAGTGTTACAATGTGAAAGTGGTTTCATGTGGTGTTGTTTCCACAGACATATGTCATCTGAATCCGCTGCTCTCCTCAGCCTGACAAATAAGATTTAGCCTAGTTTAACTCTTCTGTTCTCATTCACTCTCAATGCTCTTGTGGCTTGGTGGAAAGGGGAGCTACGGAGTTGCGACAACGCCACCTGGGGTAATTTCACCCCCAGGAAATTCTAAGCTAACTTTTAATGAATAAGGTCACACAGGTTCGATGATACCACGGGGCAAGAGACGGTTTTCAAATTAAAGAGCACACTTTATTTAACACATAAGTAAATCAGCAAAAATAATCAGAAGTTCACACACACACCCACACTCACACACACACACACACCAGTCACCTATAATAATATTATCACATAAAAATTAGCACCCTGCAGGAGCAGAGATTAAAGGGCAGGGCCGGTGTTTACAAGGCGGCAGGGGCAAATCAAAAGTAGAAAGGTCTGTAAATTAAAACACCTGCGACACTGCACTCACACACACTGGACACTCGTGAAGGGGACCACCACCATGGATTAAACTGCTGCCTCGGGCCCACAGCACCTAACCAAAACTCAAAAAAACAAGTTAAAACCCAGCTACATCAGACACACAAAGAAATGATCAGCTGGGAACTGGGTGACAGAGCCGCGGGACGGCAGACAATTGCGGACTTACTGAAAGAGACAGGCAAGCGCATCCAGGAAGGGCTTCTGGCGGAGCGATGCGTCCCCCCACAGCCGATTGCGTTACAAAGAGCGGAGATCGCGTCACCAAAGTGCCCGTGTTACGCACACGTGAACAATGGAAGACTAGCAGAGAGCATTACCTGAATGAAGAGGATTGTACACCCGCAACGGCCACGCCGAACCACCGCGATAGACCAGCCACAGCCACCAGAGAGAAGCGGAGGAAAAGGATGAGACAGGTGTGTCTGCACCTCTATATGTAAGGGCGCATTGTGCCGCCCCTCGATCAGGATGCCCAATAAGTTGGCACAGTGCCATATAGTGGCAGGGAGGGTGACGACCTGTCACACTCTCATAGTATATTCATCAGGAAATGTCAACTCTGTCATCAGACAGAGTTCACATCTAGCTGGTGAACATAGAGGAGCATTAAGAAGTTAAAGAGCCAAATATTTTACTCAAAAGTTGGTGGAGACAAAATTGGAGCTTGAATTTTGGTACTACATTTATTAAATGACTAAATGAATAATCATTTTCTGTAATTGCTGGATGGTTGAATAAGCAACTGGTTCCTAACTAGTTAGCCAGATCATCTTAAAAAGATTAATATGCTGTATGTCAGTGTTGTGTTTACAACTTGTTCCTGCTGCCTCAAAGTTGCAAAATCAGTGATTGCATGTTTAACCATATAATAGGTTTAGGTTATGGCCATCAGTTTTAAGTATTTCATTTTTATCTGGGATAAATTGTTTTGTTGGCACTTTCTCATGGCTGGTCTTTACTCAGGTTTTATGATTTTTAAATGCAATTAGGCCTTAAATGCTAATAAGTTGAATGAAAGCAGAGAGTGGGAAAGCAATAGTTTCGGTCAAAGGTATTGGACTAGCAGTTTGATCCATATCTGGAGTCCATGCGAGGCAAGAACGGCTGTAAAAGTACAGACAAGGGGAATAGCGTTGAGAAATCTATCAGCAACACATCAGTCCTTTTGTTTCTCCTGTACAGCTTCCTGTCATGCTGTAGAGAGCCTCCTTGTCTCCATCCTGCCTGTGATTTTTATCTCCACACCGAACCCACACACTGCTGAGAACAAATGGACATCAAGGAGACAAGAGATAACCTCAGCGATACATCATTCCGTTTGTATTCCCAGGGATAATGAAAGGAATTTCTCTTTTTGTGAGATTGTACAACACCAATGACAACGCCTTTTTCTGTTAACCCTTAAAGATCCGGGAGTGACGCACTCCAAACAATTAAACACATTTGGTGGAGACTCTTGCAATGTTTGGCCATCATATTAACTTTTATCTTTCTTTGTATTGCCGTCATATAACAAGCCTTTGGCCCAATCCCAATACAACCCGTACCCTAACTCTAACCCTTACCACTCAGCTCTACCCCACCATTTTGTGTGTGCGCATCTAGGGGTAGAGTGTCCTGATTTGTGTTCGGATAGAGGGGTAGGGTAAAGTGTTAGGGCCACATGGCCATCCAAACAGAGGATTTTCAGAGGCGCACTTCAAACTGAGGGTTATGAGAACTCTCTGTTGGTTCAATCAAATTCTGCTCCTTAAAACAAGCATAAAACAATTGTTACTAGTTTGTTGCTGTCTCTGTAGCTAACCATGTCTGCATGTTCTCCTGGGGGCCTGCGTGGGTTTTCTCCAGGCATCCTCCCATCGCCCAGAGACACGCAAGTGAGCTCAACCGGTCTCTCTAAATTTTACTGTAGGTGAAACCGTAAGCGTGAAAGGTTTTTTGTCGCTATACTTCAGCCCTGTGATGAACTGGTGACTTGTCCAGGGTGTACTCCGCCACTCGTCCAATGTCAGCTGGGATCCGCTCCAGCCCCGCTGTGACCCTGCAAAGGATAAGTGGTTACAGATGATAGAGATGGAGATCTTTCTTTGCATCATTCTTTTTTTCAAGCGATATTCATCACTTTGCCTGTTTGGTAGTATAAACTGTCAATGGGAGCGCTGG
Source organism: Pagrus major (assembly GCF_040436345.1). Taxonomy (NCBI): domain Eukaryota; kingdom Metazoa; phylum Chordata; class Actinopteri; order Spariformes; family Sparidae; genus Pagrus; species Pagrus major. The sequence continues at coordinate 7,471,704 of NC_133233.1, forward strand.
ATTTGATAGCTTAAACTGTTCTGCTATTGCCAATGTAGGTACAAGAACAGGAGGATCCTGCTCGCTGTGTGTTCCTCGTGCAGCTTTAAGTAAAGAGACATCAGCAAACTAGTATCAAATGTTTTACGCTTGTCACAAAGAAAAGGACCATAATACATTGAAATGACAGTCAGTTTGAAGTTTGCTCATCTCAGGGCCATGTGTCCCTAACACTGCTGCCTTCCCCTCCCCAGCAAGAATCAGGACAATCTACCTCATTAGTAGGGGAAAGGGTGTTTTGGGATTGGGCCTTTGAACTCATCACCCAACAGAATCACAAATGTGCAACTTCATCAAGGCCGTTCACCTCTTTGCAAGTTCTACAGCCTACAAGCTGCATTCAGCAAATGACTGAACCGTGTTTAAATCATGATCACATCTTCACCTTCATCTGTGCATTTTCCCCTGGCGGACCCCAGACGGACATCTGGCCTCAGCGGACTGCCTTTCTCTGGACCCCAGCTGTGTGTGTACATCCCTATACGTGTGTATACGACCACAACATCTCATGCAACACTTATTCAGGCACCCTGTGTTCTAATGATTTTCTGACCATCTATAAACATATTATGCATGCAGTTGCATTCATGAAAATAATGTAATTATTTTTAATTTAAATATTGCGTCTATATTATGTCTGTTTTTCCATCACCAACTCTCAGCCCTTTGTCTGTTTCTTGTGTTATCTCCCGCATACGGTATTTGCATTCACTTTTATTGATACACTTTCTTCATTGCCAGTGGACATTTCCAGTTTATTATATTGGCTTCGAATTATATTTAATCTCTTGAAATTCATCTCCCCAGATGAGATCTATTGATGCTATTAGTAGCTGACACGCTCTTGAGTGATTATTAAAGTTACCTCGACATCAATCTCCATCAATAAGAGCTTGGACACTCCACTATGTTGCAGGCATTTCTTTGAAGACGGTTATCAAAATGATCTCCACAGTACGCCTGTGTGCTCCTTTAACACAGGTTTTGTGGACAGTAGTGATTAGCGACATTTAAATTTAAATTAAAAACTCCTTTTTGCCCCTGTGTGAGATTAATTTCCTTTATTGAATTTTTATGTCCTCTATTAAATTTTGGAGAACCTTTTACGGCGCAGTTACTGTAATTCTGGACTAGTTTGTGTCTATTCGTACTTTATTTTATTTTACTTTAAAGCAGCAAAGCCACTTTGGCTTTGAGTGACAACTTTAGGATCATATTTAATGCCCCTTCATTCCCCCAAATTCTCTGGATCATTTGCAAAAAAGACATGGCTTATAGCAAGTGAAGTAGGAACCATAAGGAGGAAACAGAGAACATGTCTCCTGGTGAATAATGGTGTGTTTTCTTGTCGCTTGCATTTTATTTTTTTTTGTGCTGAAACCAGTGGAGGCTGGTGATATTTATCTGAAAGGGGGGGGGGGGTGCTCCAAGTTTCCATATCACAGCTATCAAGGTTTCTGCAAAACACTGATACTATCACGTTTGTATCTGTCACAGGCTGCACACCATACTGACATTTCTACACATTCACATTACATGTTTAGACCTGACTTCCATATTGGGAGGCAGAGCGCATGATCACTGGATATTTTCAACGAGACCTCAAAGCGTCTCAGGTATTTTAAGCCAAAAAATGATGTTTTTCTAGCAGGTGTTTTTGTGAAAACTTGACCAGACCATAAGCAGAGCACTGCCACAAGATAAAACTGAAACTTGAAACCAAAAGAAACATCAAGTTGCAACCCAAAGGGCCGCACTGGGTGTCTGACGTGCCTTCTGAAGTACACCTATTGTTTTAAATCGCCGAACACAAAGCATTTTAGATTAAGAAATATAACACCTGACGCTGACTCAGGCTCTACAGCACAAAAACTGTACGTAGCCTACTCAACTCAGTTGAAGCACAAAAATCAAGGAGAAATGATGAAATAAACACAGTCTGAACAAGTCAACAACATCAGGCAGGCATGACGCTCTGCTTCTGAAACGCTTCCAGAGGGATATGAAGCTGCATGAAGGACAGAACAAAACAGCAGCACACATGCCAGATAACAGAGACGTGCCCAGTGGAATCAAGAGGTAACCGTAGCACATGTTCACACAGCCTACAGTACGTAACAAGAGCAGCATGTCATCAGAGAGGCAGCAACTTCAGTTCTCCACCTGTGTCCTCACAGGATGAGTTCAGGTACAGAACTGAGTGTCGCCAGCATTTTGGCAGCTAGCTTGAGTGTAATTTTGTGTGTGAAAACAAAAGAAAATAAACGTGAAGAATAAAAATAGGCTTTGGGTTGAAGCACGAGACACTGCACAGTCGACGGCAGTAAGCTGACTAACTGACTCAGCCATATCACCTATACACGACAGTATATATCTAACTAAAGTTGCCTAATATTAACTACCACGAGCTAGCCAGACCAAGTAGGACAAGACATTTGACCTATTAAAGCAGGAAAAGCACTGGTGCAATTATTAACACTAATGCTGGCTGCATTCCATTTAGGTGAGCACGCTCCAGGGATCTGGAACTTCACACCATTATCACTGTTATTTCTTCCAATCCAGTACATTTTGGAGGCAAGTACTGTGCTTTTACTTGACTGCACAAACTTAAGTGAGTCGTTACTTTGCAGATTACAGACTTCATGAAAGCCAGAGTAGCACCTTTTTGAACTAAATGTATTTTTTGGCAGCAGGATTTAAATATAGCCATAGTATATACAAGCATACTAATATTTGTATAATTTGCTTTTATTTATACTTTTGATACTTAAGTACAATCAGAAACTTTAAGACTTAAACCCAAACTATGCGTTTGGGTGACTTTCGTTGGTTACTAATACAGTTTATAGGTGCCTACCTTGCCCACAGTGGTTTCTGTTATTTAGGTATCAGCATTGCTCTCTCTCTCTCTCTCTCTCTCTGTAAAAATAACATTATGGAAATCAAATCACTGGAACTCTCTCCCCTTCTCTCTGATGGGCAGAATTTCTTCTATTAAAATGAACATTCTGCCCCGACTCGTTTCTTTGCCAGTCTCTTCTGAAGTTAGAAATAAAAAAAAAAATGGGCTGGTAAGAACCCGAGAGCACGTAGAGCAGAACTGTAAGGCAGCAAACAGGGCCTTGCCTTGCCTAACCTGTTTTATTGGGCAGCCACACTGAAGGATTTCAGGCCTGGTAAAACTCTCCAACCTGAATTGGTGTGTACTGGAGGAAAATTCTTCCCGTCCATCATAGCTAGCTGCCCTGGTCTGTGCCTCTTGTTGTCCCACTTACATTAGAAACCCAGCTGAACTTTCCCCTTTGAAAATTTGGAAACAATTCAGGCAGCATTTCAAACTTTCCGCCCCCTCTCCATGTAGCCTTATTTGTAATAATCACCTATTTCTTCCTTCTAAATTAGATACAGCTTTCTCTGTGAGGAGAGTGAAAGGTCTGACTCATTTTTCAGATTTATATTAGGAGGGCACATTTGTCACCTTTAGTAATCCCCGTGCTTGGTATAATTTGCCCCAATCCCTTCTGTTCCGGTATTTTCAAGCTCGGGAACATGCTCACACAAAAACTTTACATCTTCGCCTCAGCTTCCAACGGATTCTCTGGTCGTTGTGATGCTTCCGCTCCCTAAGAAATGTGTTATGATCTCTACTTTATATGAACTCACATCATCTTTGAGTGTGGCTTCTCTTGTGGAGGTTAGGGGGAGGTGGGAAAAAAGGAGTTTGAGCTTAATTTGACTGACGGTTGGTGGGAAAAGTCAATAATTAGGGTCAATTCTACATCTTCTCGTGCAGGTCTAAGTTAATACAGTTCAAGGTCCTGCATAGGATTAATTTGACAAAAGCTGAGCTAAGCAGGTTGTTTGCAGGTATTAGTGATGAATGTGATAGATGTGGCTTTTCACCGAGTGATCATACTCGTATGTTTTAACTTTTCTACAATTAGCAGACTTCTGGTCTTGTTTCTTGAATATGTTAAACAAAGCCCTTGATATTACACTAGAGCCCAGCCCCTTGATAGCTATCTCTGGGGTACCCCTCACACCAGTCAGCCTTTTTAAGAAACAGTCAGATGCTGATGATTTCGCTTCACTCAAATTCTGTTACTACGGAAAAACTCAAATCGTCCTTCCACCACATCCTCTCTGTCATTAGAAAAGGTGAAGAGGTGAGATGCTCATCTGCCAACTTCTACAAACGACGGCAGGATGTCATCTCTTATGTAAATACTCTGACCTCTCTGGACCCCATCTCATTTTAAATGCATCTCATTTTTTGGAGGAGGCATCTTGAACATCCTCCCTATAGTATTTTCCTCCCCATTGTATTTGATATTTGTAAAATATTGGTTTCCGATAAAAATACGTGGGGGAAAAAAACAAAGCAACAACTTTATAGGTGACAGTATATATATGGTAGGCCTACATACGCAATTTGGTGACATCACATAATTCCCTACATATTTATATCCACTGTTACCTGAGCAGAGGTCTAATCAGCAAGTTGTGTGGGGCCGTTAAGTGGTTTATTTATTTTTTATTTGCCTTGACTTTATTAGATAGGCCATTTTTTGTAAAATTTGCATCTATTATTAATTTTGTATCTAGAATTGCTTAATTTCTTCCCGCAAAGTAATCACATGTGCACATAATTACATCTCCACCAGTGTGCCACATACCAGCGGCTCTACTAAGCACTAGTTTTTGTGAAATGTTTTGTCTTGATTGTCCGAAAGCACAACATTAGAAATATGGCTTTTAATTATTTATGTATGATTTTGCATTTTGAGTGGTGTATGAATTGCCTTTCCTCATTCAGCATGCTCGATTCAGCGAGCTGAAATGAAGAGAGTGTTATAAGAGCAATATCTCTGCAAATGTATTTCCGCCCATTTGGTTTTTATTTTTAATTTACATCTCAAACTAACCTCAGCATGGTGCACTGTTAATTAAGTCTGATTTTGCGAAGACATATTTATAATTCTAAGTAAATAACACATGGCATAGTGTCATCTAGCTGTGGTAATGACAGGATTTACAGGAAGGACCAGACATTGAAAATCATCACAGTGCCGAAAGAAAAAAATAATCTTTAATTTGTGAACGATGAACTGAAAGGATACGTTGAACTTTAAAATGTGCAGTTGATATAACAGTGTAAATATTACCTACAGCTGTCTGAAATACCTTTTGTTCCCCTCAGAGACTGTTTTAAAAAGTGTAGGGAACAGTTATAACATCATTTCCTCAGTCTCCATGAGGCAGACGGCTGCATCACTGTGAGTACAGCTCAGTTGTTAAAGCAAAGGTTTGCCAGAGCAGCAGGGGACTGGACTACATGGAGGGCAGTTATTTTAGGGGTCAGACGACTGTCAGTCCAGCCACACTGCTGCAAAAGTATTTCTTTTTTTTCCCTTTTTTTTAATCCTGCAAATAGCTCCGCTTACACTAGACTGACACATCCTGAAGAGTGTTTGTGGTCTCAAATCCATCACTCTCAGAAATCCTTCTCTTAGCCCAGCAATGTTACACTGGTGTTTAAATATTTCACACTGAGCTGACAGTGACAGACTGATTATTTGTGCATAAATTGCAACCTACTGAGCCAACAAAAAGCACAATGCTGCCTCTAGGTGCCTGTCAAACATCAGAATTATAATTTATAATTAAATGTACAATTAAATGATAATTGGTGTCCCAGACAGCTTAACAACCATTCACACCTGGGCTCACCTAGCCCTAGCAACCCACATGAAGGCCGGTTGGGTTAACGACCCACAAGTGGCCCTAACGACTCTGAAACTCAGAGCTCACAGGTGTCCTTAAAGACTGTAAGGACACTCCCACACAGAGTTTAAAAGTCTACAGCTCCCCTCCAGTTAGTTAGAACTGAAGAAGCCTCTTGGATGAGAGCTGAAATGACATTTTTGTTATTGCACAGAGAATTAAGTACTTTAATTCAGTCCAGGTAGCGGTTCCATGTCAGTATCAATTTAAATGTGAACAGCAGCCAACTCCACATATTCAGTATATAATCTTCTTATAGAAGAATGAGAAAATGACACGAGACCAGTGTGCTCAGCCTCAAGTCGAAGATACTTCTGAAAATTTCTGCTAATTTGAAGTGTATGTAAGGAAAAATTCATATCTCAGAGGATTATCAGGACACCTTAACACCTGATAATCAGTTAATTATCCTGTCAGCTTTCACAGTAAAAAGACAGTTTCTTCTTTGAGACATGAAGAATCATTATAACAAGAAATACATAAGAACAAAACAAACACTGCTGAAAGATTTGGCACATGAAGGTTAATACAAAGTCCCTGGCTGCTGATGGTAAGCTGGTGACACACTATTAGCCTGAAGCAATTCCACTGCATTGACACATAACTGTACACGAGTGACCCTAAAGGCCACATTTCATTAGCAGCATTCCCCCTCAGAACACTTTATCTGTGTCGTAATTGTTGTGGGATTTGGTGAGGCAGGGGCAAAGGAGCGCTGAAAATGAAATTGATGTTCAAACAAGGGAGCAGCTGTCAGGAGCAGCTACCTGGGGGGTATTTCACCGAGGAGACTCGGGGAAAGCAGGACTTCTATTGATGAAAGTCTCACTTAATTAAGCGTGACTATGTCTTCTGCTTTAGTTCAGTTTCATGAAACTAACTAGTGACTCCTCCGGTCAGGATTAATGAAGCCATGACAGAGTTGTTGGATGTTTGCATGCTTTATTAAAGCAGGCTGAGCAGAGCAGAGAATGCTTTCGTCACACTGCAAACGAACACATTGTGTCCTTCACAGCCAGATGCAGTCTAATGACTACAAGCATATATAAGGAGCAAAAACAGGCAACAGCACTGCAGCCTGATTACGAAAGTCAGGGGATGCACTTGGGCATTGGAATGCTGATCACGTCAATTTGTCTAATCAGTCTAAATTGACTTTAATGAAAAAGACACTCCCCACTCTACAGCTTTATTTACGCTGCCTTTCTCAAACATCAGCTCAGTGAAGTGGGCAGGCTAAATAAAATAAATTGGAAGTCCAAGAAGAATGAAACAATCACCAACCTTTTTGTCATGTGTAACTAAATAATACTGAGGCGATACAATAACACATCCTGCAGTATGGTTTCCTGTGGTTGATCAGGCCGGGCTGACGATACAAATTTAGAAATGATGTCCCCATTCGGCTCGGATCGGTCCGGTCAGTTGACGTGGTGCCTTCAAGTTCTTTTAGTGAAAATATAGTAGTTACTGTACTGCCTGAATGTACCTCTAGTTCTGTGTATGTAAGTAATCATAGATAGACATATATATTTTTTATTTTATACCTATGTAAATAGAGCGATGCCTTTTCATGGTCATCTACACTGTACATGTCTGTAATCAGGCTCGACAGGCAAGCTGCAACCATGTTAACAACTGAAGCACAGGGTAACACAAACTCATTCATTCGTCTTACATTAACTGCGTCAGGCTTGAGTTCAGACGTAACAATCGAAACACCCGTTGTGCTCAGGTTAGGCTCGGTAACTGCTGTCTTTGTGTTGTTCGGACAGAAAAATGCTCCTAAAGCTGCACTGTGATTTACTCTAATGCACTTTTCTTGGAAAAATGATCCCACTGAATGGCCAGAAGTAAATTACTTAGATATGTACAAAGACTTGATTGAATCACCACATGAGATCATCATTAAACCAACCAAAGATCATAAACAAGCCTGGCTTAGTGAGTGAGTGAGTGAGTGAGTTACACCTTCGGCAACCTTCGCCTCTACACTGTGTAACTATGGGACAGAACATGGCAACATGTGCCAGGTTGGTATAACCCAAGTGCTGGTTTTACTATCTAACCCAGAATGCTGGGTTGTTCATTTGACCCGACCTAATGAGTGATATTGACTCTACTGGTGGGTTAAATATTTTCCATTCACAGGGTTATTTCCTGTCTTGGTTTTGTTGTGTAATCTATAATAATGACACACAGTCCTACAAACACACACTATAAAAAAGAGGCCACTGTAACTCCTTTTAATGACATAGATTTTGGGAAAAACAAGTTATTCTGCATGAATACAAACATAAGGAAGCTGAGAGCTATTGGATCGAGATGGCAATTAATTACACGATGTTGACATCTCGAGAAAACAAGCTGAGCCACAGGAAAAGGCATATATTGAAAAACCAATCGCTGGATTTTGTGAATCAATATCAGATCATTCAAATAAAGATAGAATTGAATCAGAGAATCAATTTCTTAAACCCAGCCCTCCCTACAGGGGTGCCAATCAAGTATTTCATTGGCGTCTTGTATGTACAAAATCTATCTAAAGCATCACTGATCAATCAGATTGATTTAGAGGGCATATCATATGAATGGCATCAGTTTGTTACGATAAGAAAAGCAACAAAAAGAAAAAGTAAAATAGTCTTGAATGCAGTAAAATGCAGCAGAATCACTGGAGCCATCGGTACCACCAGAACTAAACACAACACAAAGCCACCCAACCCCAGTATGAGTGAATGTCGGGATGTTATTTTGAAATCCTTTGCAAATAAGGAAAATCCCTTCATCCCAAAGTACCTGGAATATTAACATGGAAATGTTTCCAACTGTTTTTTTTTTAACCTACTCCCATTTACCACCAATCAGCACTACTGGTAGATAGCACCCCGTTGATCACATATCAGTAACATTGTATGCTAATGTAAGGTGTAGCCAAAGGCAAATTTCAATCACAGTGGACAGTATTGTATTTGTTCAGCCACACAGTGTGAGTGCAAAATGATGATCCAGCAGTGAGACTGAAGTTTAAGAGGTAAAAGCTTCATGGCGGCAGAATTTACCAAAACAGATTTGACTGAAGCAAATCTGACTGCTTAATCTCACTTTGTAAGACACCCTCTGGTGTCAGACGCAGCCCTCATCTTTTCATTTCCCGCCCTGCCACTTCCCTCTTCCTTCCTCTCTGTCTGCCTCTCATCCTCGACGACTAGCTGTCTGTTAGGATTGACTTATGACTCCAGCTTAACTCTTGGCCACAGTAAATGTCCTGCTGATAGTTTTGCCATAATATTGCAATTTGTCTTGCCGGTCACGGTGGGCACTTTTGGAAGACAAGTGCATGTGAAGAAGGCCCAGAGGAGCGCGGGTGCCAGGCAGGTGAAAGATGACAGGCAGCGTGTCTCTTTCATTCAGCCGAGCACCTCGGCTCGCCTTGCTGAGCTGAACAGCAGGTACAGACACAGTGGCACTTCACCTAAATTAATAGTTGACCTGCTCTCCACGTTGCCGAGTGAAGACTTATGGCCGGAGCGCCACAGCAGGACAGGCAGCAAACATGGCTAACAATAGGGCGGTGGGATGTTTGATGAGGGGAATCAAAGCAGAGGCCAGGAGGCTGAGATGGATGGATTAGCTTTGTTATCAGAAAGGCCACGGAGGCGCTGCACCGGCCGTCCTCAGTGGCTTATCATCACATCCAACTGGCTAATCCAATTTCTGGCCTTCTCTGTCCCCATCCTCCATATTCAGTGATGTTACTAAATCTGTAGGAGCTGACTGAAGTGTCACGTTTAAGGATATTACAGCTTACCGATAACAGAATTTCCCTTGGCCCTGATACTTGTGCACTTTATTGGACCAGTTTATATAACCCTTAGATGCATAGGCCGCTGGAATGTACTGTAAATATTTAAAATTGTCTTGCTGTGTAAAATTACTGCATGGCGATGAACAGGACAGTTAAAGTGGGGTTCACATCAATATACCTGGCAGGAAGAAGAATTAACGGTTCCCAACTTGTAGAGGTTTTTTTTGACCCACTTAGGGAAAGTTGGGCTAATATAAAAGTAAAAAGGGTAAATAAAAAATTCAGTGGGGTGACCAAAAACAAGGTTTTAGGACTACCTGGAATATGACATGCTGAAATATTTATGTCACAGTAATAGTGAGAAGTAGCAGGATCATATTTGACCCACCAGACGCAACCGAGGGTTAACCCGAGGCGTCATGCCCAACCAGACTTTTTTTTCAGATGTTTTATTCTTTTTATTACTATTCTTTTATATTAAATAATGTAGTTGTGGCCATTTTATGTTATGAGTCAAACACATTCTTCTAATTATGTCATAGATCACGCCTCAACATGTCACACACCCCTTTCCATATAGTTGTCTGCTGTGCATCAGCTAAGTCTTAACGTGTGTTGAAGACATCAGTAGCATCATTTGAACTTCTTGGAACATGAGACAATGAAATGCACTTAGAGATACGGGCTTAATTGTATTTAATAAACATAGGCAAAGTTTGCTTTACAAGCTAGTTGGCTAGTACCAGCTAAAGTTAGACATCCCTCAATCTGATTTACTAGCCTTCTGGCTTACTAGCTAGTCGTGCGTTGCAGTGGATGGTCATTGCAGTTGAGGCAGAGTGGACCCAAGATATGACCACCCCCACCCCCCACCCCCCCACCCCCACAATCTCTACTTATATCGGAGGTGTGGACAGAGATTGTGTACTTAGGTTAGAGGTGATGCTGGACCATTCAGGGAGGCTGAGTTTGGAGTTTCTGCTCAGTTGGAGCTTTTATTGTCAATACTGTTGGCCTACGAGATGTCAGCACGTTCCATTCATCTTTGGCTTTATAATAAACAAATGATGTGTAGTGGATATAAGGTGGCAGATTAATACGATAGAATAACTGATTTAGTATGTATGTCATTGCACCATGATTTTAGATTTCTCTCAGGAAGGACCCCCATGCCCCCTGCTCTAATTAAGGCCCTCCAGAATTTTGGCTTGAATTTTGGACGCCACAAGAGTTAACATATAATGAGAGTATTTGTATTGACACATTGTAGTCAGTTTTAATACATTTTCTCTCTCTCCAAGCAGATTAATACATGTTTCATTAGCAGTGCTCAATCTTTCCAAACTTTGCCTCATTATTTTACTCCTCTCTGTATCTCATAGGATCAGCACACATTTATTACATTTGATTTGCTCTCAAAAGAGCTCTTAAAAGCATATTTGGGATTTCCATAGACATGAAAAGAACAATGTAGAACGTTTCAAATCCCTGAGAGGATAATTAATTTTGAAGAACTGAGGTTTTTTTATCGAGCCAGGTTAGTCATGCGAGCATGAAATCGATATGACGTGTAAATCAAAAATAAATTAGGTTTTCTTTTGTTCTCTGTGAACAATCATTTAAAATTAATTGTGGAGTAGACTCCATGCTTTAAAGTAATGGTCCAGCTCAGATCCAGGACTGCTTTACATAATGCATATAGTGCAGCCTGGATTTAAAACAATTTACTTCTGGGGTTAACCAGGCTAATGACATATTCATTTTCTGCAAGGGGAAGCTACACAGTGCACAGAAGTAAATGAGCTTTCAATTGTCCACTGGCACCCCTCCACTGCTCTATGAGCCTTGTCTTGGTACGACAAAGGCTGGGAGGGCTGAGATTTAAATGATAATGGGATTGATTCCTCATCTTTGAAACTATGGTGTGAAGCTCTAATTAATAGCTGGTGCCATCTGGTCGATGCTTTTTGAAGGGCATGATGTAAAAAACACAAATATAGTCATGGAGACTGCTCAACACTGAACAAATGAAAGGGATTTTTTATCTTTCACAGCCCTGAAACTGACTGCAGATTTGATATTCTATTGATCCCACAGGGGGAATTCACTCCTCTCTTGCCCTTTTGTTGAGGAGGGCAAGTCAGCAGTCAGGGTCATCTACGGATAAGTTCCCCTTGAGCTGGTCTGGGTTCAGTGCATTGAGTGTAGAAAACAACCCTGTGATGTCAGTCATGGCTATCTGAAGGCATGTTGTGAAGCCTGGACAGCTCACTGCCATCAGGTTTTGGAAGCAGGAGATACTTGTCTGTGAATCTTAATAACTGTGCCGTGAAACATTTTCAAAATATCAGAGATACATCACACAAAGTAAATCTGTGACCCCAATCTCTGATACTCTAAATTGTAAATCGTATTCCTCTGGGACCAACAGTTACCCATGACACGCTTCGATGTTTAGATCCCCAGAGACATTCATGTGTTTTTTTCAGAAAAGCATCCTTCCAGCCTAACTTTGAAAAAGGTTCTGAATGGTAATACTGGAAGGTGGTTCATATGCCTTTTTTCCATCACATCTGCCGGCCTGGCTCTACTCAGTCTGTCTCGCCATGGCAGGGATTTGCATTTCCACCACAGCTGGTCTACCTACTTGAAGGTGTGTCCACAGTGCTATCAAGAATCAATGCTAACCAAGTGGCTCCGCTAACTCAGCTACAAACACGTTTAATTTCCTAAAACTTCTTCAAAATAAAAGCCCCTCGTTATTTAGTCATTTAAAGCTTTTATTATGAAGCAGCATTACAGGAAACGTTGTGTTTTCAGCAGCAGTAACTAAACATGACTCCTGACACAGCTGAAAGTGAACACGATGAAACGGTAAAACACAACAGATGTTTGAAGGAACAAACAGGACGAGAGAAACTAAAGAGATTCAGTTAGAAGCTACAAAAGTATTGAGAGCTGAACACACTGACTTTTAAAAACCTCTTTCTCTCAGGTTTCCTGCACAGACATGAGCTCAGTATTGATTTGTAGCACACACTTGTTTGAGGAGGCGGCGGGTGTTTGTTACGGGTTGGCTGCAGTCGTGAGTCTTCACTGCAGCCTGCTTGGAGGCGGGACGGGGCCAGCTTGGCCCTATTCTGAAGCAGGTCTATCCAACTGGTGATGGAAAAGCAAACCGGCACAGCTCAGTTTGACTCGCCGTGGCCAAAAGTGGTGATGGGAAAACGATAGTAGAGTCCTGTCAATCAGTGGTTCTCAATCTTTTTCCCTAACGGACCCCTTTTTTGTCATTGATTAAACTGAAGACCCCTGACTGACATATTTTATGGATTTTTCATATGATATTCAATGTATAACCATTACAGAGCAGAACAGCTGATAAACTGTACAATTAATCCCAATAGTCAACACAATATCTGCACGACGTTTGCGTAAAACAAGCAATGAGATTAGTTTTCTTTAAATTGTAGAAATGTATATATAATTGTCTCTTATGTTTTTTTTAAGTGTTGGTAGAGGAAGCGAATAAACATTTCAATGAGCTGCAGCAAAGGAATCTGATGGTCGCGCAAAGGAACGCCGTGTGGGAGAAAATCGGTGAAAAAGTTAATGCTGTTGGAAAAAACAGGCGAACAGTGGATGAAGTGAAAAGGAGATACCAAGACATCAGAAGAAGAACAAAAGAAGAATTGGCGTATAATAAAAGGTCTGCAAATAAAACAGGCTTCCATTGTTTCGGTGTCTCCTTCTAGCAACAGTAACCGCAGCCATGTGTGCGCAATTACGCATACAAACCGTTTGCACCTCCCTTTGAGACGTGTTAAATATAGAAGCAGTTTCTATTAGCAAAATTGCTTTCAGGTTTGATAAATCACTTTGCGTGTGCTAAATTAATATATTTACATTTTCTCCACCCAGAACACGCACAATTGCGTGTAAGCGCCCCATATTGCATATTCATTGCTGCAAACGTACTAACTGGATGCAGACGCGCTATTTTGCACCTTTGACAGACGCAACCCTTTTTGCGCACTGTTAGTAAATCAGTTTGTACAATTTTTTGCGTGTGCAAGGAGTTTGCACACGTTTTAATACACGAAAACCTTTAGTAGATCCGGCCCTAAATCACTGTGTGGTACATATCTATAATGGAAAACTAGCCAGCTGACTATGTATCATTGAATCATACAGGCCAGTTATCTGTATCATCGTATGGCCTTGATGTGTAAGGCTGGATTCACATTGGATCTGGCGTTGTGGCAAAAACGCAGGTTTTCCCATTCATTGTAATGAGGGCAGTCCGTTTTGACTGCAGTGCGGACGGCAGTTGTTTTTTTTTGCAGAACCCCCTGCGGCGAAAAAGTTGAGTCAACTTTTGGAGAAATGCAGGCAACGTCACGTCACATTTCTGGCAATCAGACTATGACTGAAGCCATCTTTCGATGATCAGCAGGGGTTCCCAACACGTCACACACATGGGCCATGGACCAACCTGCGGCGTTTCACCGCACTGCCAGATCCAATGTGAATCTAGCCTAATTCACAGTTTTGTAAGAGACTCTGACATACCATCCAGCATGTAAACCATTGGAGAAAGTGTAGAGATTGAGGCTAACGTGGCTAATATTATCAATACAACAGCTGCTGCTGACTATACATGGCATTATATTGTAGGCCCAGTTTAATATAAAACAGAATTGTATGATACAATAATATAAAACAGAATTGTATGATACAATAATATAAAACAGCTGGGGGATTTTATTTATTTATATCTTTTTAAGTTTCCTTCCCCCCTTTAAAATCCAAAGGCCCTGCGACCTTCTGTGAAGCTTTAGTGAAACTAGTGGGGGTTGGGAACCAGTACTGTAGATGTATCATACCTGCAGCCCCAAATTCATCCATTTTGCTGGTCTTTGTAGTCTTGACGCAATGAATTGTGCAAAAGGGGATAACAGCACACAATTTAAGTCTCTCTCAAATCCCCCTCCCCATACCACAATACCAATATTGTAAGGGTAATGGACAAGCATATCGACCCTTTCAGAGTGCTCCAGTAGGAAGACTGAAGTTATCCTTCAGTGTAATTTACTGAAGTTTCGTAAGTGATGTGACTGAACATAGTTAATTTAACCCTAGTGTGTGATCTTTTCCCTAAACCTAAACGAGTAATGTTTGTGACTAAACTGAACCAAACCACAACCATTTCACAACATTACTAACGGTCCTATAGTATGGTATGTCTAGGCAAGTGAAATGTTTGTCAGCAAGCTTCATTTTGAAAGTCTATCCAGATGTTACAAATGTATTATTGCTAATGTGACTGTGGAGACCGACTGTAAAGGGTCAGGTAGAGCCTCATAGTTTGAAGCTTAGGGCCACTGACCAAGCTGCTACTTGATGAGCTGGGAGTGAGAACGTGTTAAAAATGTATATACTGCGATCTCTGCCTCAAGCGTGTCTCTACTGGCCACACCTTTCAGCCATGGTGGTGCTGACTGATTCAGTGACTTCAGGACACTATCACGGCTCTTTAAGCTCCACATTTGTTTTAGTTATTCATACTAACGAGGGCCGCAGGCATCACAAGCTGGAAGATGGACAGATGAAAGAAGTCTGCGAGGAGGGAGTTTAGACTGAAACACATTATAAATGCTTCTGATACCAAATAAAACATCAAGCCCTTGCTTTTTTTTCCTCCAACCTTTTATTCCTCAAAGTTTAAAGGTGTCAGCAGGGAGATGTCTTAATGCCACCAGCATGGCATCAGAGAGAGAATTCAGCGAGCTCTGTGTGCATGACAGTGTTTTTCCTTGGAAAGTTTATCTGTCCACTCCCATGGCTCTCTCTGATTCTTGTTGCCACATCCAATTTAGACTCTGTCGAGGAAGACTGCAGGGGCGGCATAATCACTTCGAGCTCCGTGCTATGCGATCTGACACAGGAACTGCCCAAGACGTTTACCTTCACTGGTGTGGCCTACACAAACACACCCACACACGCAGACAAATACTCTTAACACAGTAGAAACAGTGGATGAAAATGTGTAACAGCAGCAGTGTCATGTGTTGATGGTAAAACTCGGTGCCTTCAAATGGGTTTGAGTTCACCGCGCTTAACTCTGCAATAGAAATAATCTGCCAGCTATCTGATTTTTTTTTCTTCTTTTGATTATTGTGATGTGATTTCTTCAGTATCTTCAAACGCTTAATTTCCCAGAAATCTGTACAACCTAAGATAAAAGGTTTTTTTCAAGTCAATAAACAATAATGAATGATTTGAGTATTGAAATTATGTCATAAATTTAAATTTCAAATTTCACTAAATAAAAACACAAAACATATTGATCCAAAAGATTTCTAAATGTAGAAACAAACAAAATATTAAAGTAATATAAAAATAATACAAGGGTGTTTTGATTGTTTCATCTCCAGTAGTAGTGTATCCAAAAAATATCCATACTGAAAATCTGAAACTGTTTCAATGCTGTTTCAAGTTGTCACACAGATGGCTCACCTCCTCCCTGTGCTCTGACTATGGTCAGAAGTATATTACCTTAAATGCTGTTGTACTTAACACACAAAACACAAGCCTCGTTATCGTGTCGAACATCAAATATCGATATTTTTTTAGAGTTTTAGAAATTCCATTTTCATGACAACACATATAAATACAGTGCCTACATCAATATTTCTGCTTATTGTGATGTTATTCCTTGGATAATCTTCAAATGAGTTGAGTGAGAAGTCTCAAACTATTGGATGGATTGACGTGGAACCTGCACAGACGTTCATGTTCATGTTCACTTTTCCTCTTGCAGCATCATCAGGTCAAAATCCTAATTTGTCAGATTCTTTCGTTTGTGACCAAAACCTGCAAAATTAATAAGATTCCCATAAGCCTCAGCTCTTCTCTGTGTTTAGTGCTAGTTAGCAAATGTTAGCACGCTAACAAGCTAAACTCAAATGTTGAACCTGCTTCACACGAGAATGTCGACATTGTCACTGAAAATCTTAGCGTGGTGCGTTAACATTTACTCAAAGTCAGCCTCGCAGCGCTGTAGTGTCTTGTTTCATAATGGAGAGCTTCTTGATCTGTTCATGATACATGAAGTGTCCCAGCCCAGTTGCCAGGACAACCACCATTATTTTCACATTTGTTTGTGTACTTGATACACACATTTGTTTGTGTACTTGATACACTATTGACATTCATACAAAATGTATCTTACATAAACATTACATGTTAAGACTGTGAGGGCTGCCAAGCCAGTGACCGCGGTTTGAGATGCGCTTCAACACTTGTGTGCTGTCCGACACCACTGGATATTTTTAAGGAGACCTCAGGACAACTTCCAGCAGGTTTTATGATGCATATCCGTTGTTTGCAGACACTTATTTTGCCGATTGGGTTGAGCTTCTACAAAGGAGTTGCCTTTGCCACTCAAAGCTCTTTACAACACTTGTCACATTCACCCATTAACACACTCATTTACACACTCACATCCCTTGCTTTTACTTTGATGTTATTATTGTGTTGTTATTATATATAATTTGTTACTATTAGCCTGTTATCACTTTTATGTAGTCATATGATTTTTTGTATGTTCATTTTGTGTTTCCTTATAACATTGTGAAATTTTAACATTATTTAGGTGGAGGCTTCAAATAAGCCCACTGGGTTTTCTGCCTCTCCCTGCACTGTATGTTATTTGTATTCTTTGTCATTCTTTGACAGTGTATGTGTATGTTTGCGGCTGTGTGTGCATGCCTAAGTGAGTGAGTAGGTGCGTGTACTCGTGCGTATGTGTGTGCTTGCGTGTGTGTGTGTGTGTTTGTGTGTGTGTGTGGGGGGGGTGGGGTCGGGTCTTTTAACTTGTAAAGCACTTTGTGTTGCATTTCATATGTATGAAAGGTGCTATATAAATAAATAAAGTTCAAGTTTAAGTTTGGTGCTCACACACAGTCAGAGTTGATGGACAGTGTTTACCTGATGTCGAACTTTTGATATGAGGGTGCCGACGACATTATCATCACCTTCTTGTTGCTGCTGCTTACATTCAGCCTGACACAGATTCAAAAGATGCACTACGTCTTTATGTATATTTGTATATTAATAACTGTATATATATTCTGTGTTTGTGTAGCATGAAGGAGTTAACAAACTTTAATTTCATGATGCAACCTTGTGTTGTATAATGACAAATAAACTACCTTGTACCATGAAACTCTATCCATCCCTGTGAATGGTCAGAATTCTCAAATACTAGACGTCTCGTCGGTTTGGAAATGAGACAGAAACAGCTGTTCTACTTCCGGCTTCATTGATTCATTGATAGACGATAGTTAATGTCCTCTGATGCTGTGATAGGATTTGTCTTCTGTCAGTCACAACCCAGTGAAGCCAACATATGCTCCTGCCAGACACAGTCCATACAAGCCAACACTGCTCAGAGATTAAACACGATGTTAAAATGGCAGTCTTGTCTTGTAATTTGACACGAGTTGACAGTATTTCTAATAGAAACAGAAAAATAACAAAATGCACATCACAAGATAAATGCAGCACATCCAGGAAATCTATCTCACATTCAGCAGTAAACAACGGTGAAAAATAAATCCCTCCTGTTTAATTTTGTTTATAGTGTCAGTGCAGGCACCGAATTTGTCTGAAATTGACCAATCAGCTCTAACCTAACCCGGTGTTTCGCTCAGTGGCCTCCCGGCTGGGCCTCTGGTCCAGCTGCCAATCAGAGCAGCAGCTCATTAGCAGAGAAACTGCTGATGTGAAACAACACCCAAAACAGACTGCTCACTGGTAGGAGGGAGACAAACAGGGAAGTGACTCATACTGCTAATGGGTTTTAACCATCGGACCAAAGTAGCAGAATGCATTCTGTGGATGTTTAAATTATGCAGGTGGAGGGAAACATACTCCAGTAGGCATGTATGTTGATGATTCATACATCAAACCATGAGCTTATACTCTGCTTTTAGTACTTTTTATTCTACACTCTGTTAATGTATATATCATGTTTGTTTCTGATACAGCAGCTTAAATTAAAAAAGTCATTAAGGCACATAGTCTCAGCTACCTTTTTTTGTCAGTATTATCATTATTTATCATCATTATTTGTGGGTTCCTTTGTTAATTATTCATTAATGATGTATTTTTCTTTTATTATGTATTTTCTTCTTCTGTAATGTGTTTTTGCTGTCCTTAAATGATATTTTGTTCATAACAAAGAAAGCACTGGAACAACAGATTTAATTACGTTGGAAATGATGCTTTACAGTGAAAATAATCGAAACATTTAGTACTCACATTCTTCTTTATTGACCTCAGTTGCAAACAAGGACCCCCCCAGCACACACACACATACAGAAACACATGCCACTCGTGTCAAACCAACAACGAAAACTCTGCCCTTGACTTTACATCTCTCTGACGCACTCCTCTCCACCTGCTTCCTCACAGTTACGACAGAACATTATTACTTTCACACAAAGGCTGTTAAGCTTTCACAATAGCTGAATTTGGTCATTACAGATGAGAGATTTCAGGGCAGTGTGTCCTCACAGTGCAAAGCAATGTGCAGCTTCAGGCTGGGCTCAGCTATGATCTCTCACCTTTAGGTTATACCCCTTGGAACTTTCTTCAAACGGTTACTACGGCTGCAGAAAAAGCAGCTACGGTCACTGGCTCCAAAATGGAAACTGGGTCGGAGTAGGGGTGTCAAGGCAATTTGATGTGCCTCATCATGCTTTTGGTGCACGTTCGGCCATTTAAAACATTAGGTGTACCTCAAAACGCTTGCAGTGTGTTTGGGGCCAACGTCAACGATGTAGCTGCTTAAATGACAGAGTTTCGTACACAGAGCTGGTGGAGACACACCGTAGTTAACAGCTGTTTCCTCTGACTGAGACAAAGCAAGGCGGACTGTTGCTCTGCAGCTCTTCCAGGTGCTGTGTGGTGTGTTTGTCAAGGATGTAACACAGTACAGACAGTCTTCAGTGCCTTCAGCAGAGCACAACAGTTATGAAGTAGTGGCAGCAGCACTGTAAGAGTTAAAGCAAACATGAGAAGATTGCTGTAATTAAGGAAAAGCACATATGATAGTATTAACATGTTAATACAATCGCATTGTTTGCAATTTAAATGTTTTTTATTGTTCTCGTTTCCCAGAGGTCACTCTCACCTCTGGCCCAGGCTACTTAAAAAGGGCTCATTAATTTTGTTCTTTTCGTTGAGGAAAGAAAAAAAAAGACTTCATGTTTGTGCTTTTTATCCGCTCTCTGGTTTTATATTTGATGTGTTTTTGCTTTTCCAAACGCTTCTTCCCTTCCACTTGCACCGCTGCTCTGTAAGTGTGACTGTCCTTGGGGGGACCGACAGCAGAGAGAGGAGCAGCGAGTGATGACGACAAAGGGGGCTTGTTTAAAAATAAGAAAGGTTGATGCTGTCCAAAGATGACAGTTTCTCTGACACCATTTTGTCAGGGTTTAAAATACTGGCGGCCCATTTCTCTCACTGAATGGGGAAAAGTGACGGGAGGCAGAGGGAAAGATCAGAGAGACTTTGTTGAAGTCCCAATATGCATTGGTGACACTGGAGGATAGAGCTTTTTTCATGTTTGTTTAAAGTGGTCGACATGTTTTTACTGTTAATGGACCTCATTTCTCTTGAAAATATTCACTCGTGTTGGCATGATAATGACTGGATGTCTGCCTCAACACAGAGAACCAGACATGATGCAATCTGGTCTTACTTTCCAAAAAGAGAAAGTATTTGTTTTCAACTTTAGGTTTTAAAAACTTAACTACAATTTGAAAGTGCACTGACTATTAAAACATTTTCATGCACCCTCAATTCCTTCCTACTGATGTTTCATTAGTTATAAAAAGATTACTTGAAGCTATTAATCATGATAGCACTTCTGAGATTTTCTTACTTTCAATCAGATTCTAGAGTCATGGACATGGACATGGGCTAACCAAAGTATGTCATTTGTTAAATATGAGAATTGTAGGATTTAACCTTTTGGAGCTAAACCCATGCTTGCGTCTAAACGTCAGGATATCTCTGTGTCTGCTGCTGGAAATTTGACCATTCTTTTGTTAATCTGTCTTTTGAGTGTTCCCCAGCTTTATGGAGGTGCGATATTGAATCATTACCCCTCTAACAAATGTTGAATGTTAAAGAAATATCAATAATTAGAGGAATAGAAGCCGTAAACCTCAACCAGCTGTTGTTATAATATTAGATGTGCAAAATAATCACAGAGAACTGCTCAGTTACAAGCTACAGTTTATTAAAGCTTGTCATTGATCCATAAACCAACTTACTTAAACGACAGTCGCTAACTACAACTAGCAATGCCACAAAATGAAACACAAGCAAGCACAGATATGTGGATGAATGCCTGTATCTATCTATGTGTTTGTGTGTGTGTGTGTGTGTGTGTGTGTGTGTGTGTGTGTGTGTGTGTGTACAAAATGGCCGACGTGATTTGGGGAAATCACATTCGGGTGATTACGAGTAGTTTTTCACCATTTGAATTTGTGTTTTTGGTGCATAACAATAAACACAGTAAGTGGAAAAATGTAAAGAAAGATAAAGGGCTGGAACTTAAAAAAAAAAAAGTTATATAAACTGGGGAATCTGTACAGTTTTGTCCAGAAAGTCTAAAGTATTGACCATTGAAAGT
Source organism: Pagrus major (assembly GCF_040436345.1). Taxonomy (NCBI): domain Eukaryota; kingdom Metazoa; phylum Chordata; class Actinopteri; order Spariformes; family Sparidae; genus Pagrus; species Pagrus major. Next base: position 7,493,048 of record NC_133233.1, read on the forward strand.
GTATATGTTGACAGTAAGCTGAGGACAGTCGAGCTCTGTTCCATAAAAATATCTCATCATGTTGCTCATCTGTTGCTTTACAGGTCAGAATTCAAGGACTACGTTTGGAGCAATCACATCAAGTGCTGAACTCTGCCTGACACCTATTTATTTGTCGTTCTGTATTTACTCCTTGTTTTGCATTATCTCTAACTTGTTTGAATACAGTTGACAATGATAAACGCCTTTTCTTTACACTTCCAGCATAAACAATCAACCCATTACAGTTCTTACACTTCAGGTGATGCACTAATAATAACAACTGCATTGTGAAGGTTTTTCTGTGGGCACAAAATGCAGAGACCGGAGGCAGAGAAACAGTCCAAGGGTGTTTATTTAACAAACAAATGTCAAACAATGAAAACGATAGGGCAGGCCGGTTGGGTGGCGTGGTCTGGAGATGACGGTGAGAGTTTTCAGACAGGCCAGAGATGCTGAGAGCCGAGCAGAGAGACACCGGAGAACCTGAGCATGGAGGAGGAAAACAGCACAAGTATTGACAAAACTCACTGAGGAAGTAACTTGAGACGGAACAATCTGGCAGCGGGAACCGGTAACCGCACCCACAGACACAGACACACACAGGGAAAGAGCAGGTGAAGGAGGAAGGAGGGGAGAAAACAGAGAAAAACCCATCTGCCACAGCAGGCACCGTGACATGGATTAGGTAAGACTCTTGTTTATTGAATGTTTTTGGAACACATGTAAATAAATAACACAACAAAACAACTACTGTTTTGGCAGTGATTGTCCTGTAGAAAGAATAGCACAATTACATATCTGACAGTCAATACAGCTTTTCAAGGACCTTGAAATTATTTTCAATTTGTTATAACGTCACAACTTTGGGTGCATTTTATGCAGTGACAAATATTCCTGACAACAACCAGAAATAGCCTCTGTTGCATCAGGATTGCATGGCTGTACTTTCTCTACCATTCTTGTCCGTAAACAACTGTGTAGACTCCGGTCACGCGCAATGAGTGATGGGCGGAGTCAGCACAGGGTGGGCAGGTAAGGGCAGATTGGTAGACAGGTAGGCTGTCAATACAATATCTTTGGGCCGATAAAGTCGATTGGATGAAGTTATTACAGCCCTGTCGCTGCCACAGACCATGGATTTTTTTCCTCTTTGTTTCCAAATCATTTTATATTTTGATTGCTGTCTGGATGTTAAGAGATTGTATACAAATACAATAAAAAGTGTTTCTGAGCAGGATTACCAACCCCAGTTTTAACTGTGTTAGTAATTTAAAATAACTCACTCTCTGCCACGGCAGCAGAGCTGATAGATTTCACTCTAGTCTCTGTGTGTACTTCCACTGGCTCCGCTGCGTTACATATCTACTCCCTCGCAGCTCCAGCAGTCCGGACCCTTCCATAGCAGATACGCAAGGCTTCTATTTCTGCCGGATGCCGGAGCATGGCGCATCAATTCAGCCAAATTCAGCACAGAGCAGACAGGAAGTCACACAATGAAACAACAACATAACATCTGGTTAATTTTCAGAAATTAACACTAATTTTCAGTGTTGCTGCCAGCACAAACATTTCAAAAAAGAGACAAATCCAAGCACTTCTTCCAATCGTTCGGTTGGGAACACTAACCTTTTGTCTGTTTGTTGTTGTGTTTATAACACATAGGTGTGATTCTGTAATTATCGCGGGAACTCCTTGGTCTCGCAACTCCAGCTGTCTGGCAGTGCTGCGCCGTGCTGCACTCAAAATGCAGCCGGTGGGGGTTGACGGACGACGGAGCACAGCGCAAAACTGTAGCGGAGCCGTTCTGCAACGTACATGCAACCAGTGGAATTCTAGGGTCAGAGTTGACTTCTGGTTTCACACTGGACATGAAAAGCGGTCTCATGGTTGGAAGTCCTGTGCTTGTTTGACCCAACCATCTGACCTCAACCTCCTCTTACTTTTTATACTACTGCTCCTTACTTCCTCCTTTACAGCAATAACAATTACTACAGCCCCTAGAGGTCGCCGCCGAACAAGAAATGTAGATATGGTGCATAATAAGCTGCTTTTACAGTCAACCTATATGGTCATGTTTCTGATGAGGACAGGCTGGGTCTTATTCTAGGGATAATTGCTATTTGTTTTTTTCAAAATGCTATTTCAAAGAAGCACATTATCCAGCTTTATTGTTAATACTTACATTAATCCTCATAGCTACTCAATTGATCACTGCTCTTTCTTTCTCCTAATTAAACGTTACCAGAATGAATAATGATTTTCTTTCCTAGATACAGTGCAATGTTGAGTGAGTGATGAATGACCTAGACACTCTCGGCTAAGCCTTCTCTTATAATTGAAAACCCTTCAATGATGACAAATTTGTTTCAAGCAGGACAGTCGTTTTCTGTTTTTCGGCTCTACTTCTAGCTTCCTTTTGCTGCGCTCGTTTGCATATGTATGGAAATGTTCTGTTTTGACCTTTAGTTGTATCTTTATGAAAAAAACAGTGAAATATCAATATAAAAATCAATACATGGTCTCACACCAAAATTTCCCTTTATGGATTGAAACTAATGAATGCTGACAGCCTCTTTTCTCAGGTTCTTGTTTTTCCACAAGCTGTAGCTGCATTTATGTCTATCCTGTCAACTTTGTTTTTAATACATTCCGTTTGCAGTTGCCTATTTATTGTGCCAAGTGATTCAGGAGACCGGTTGAGTGAAATGAAACACTGTGAGATATGGGAGACATTTTAATAACAGTTACAATTCTTTTGGTGAAAAGGCTCAGCCCGTAAAGGAAGTAAATAAAAGCACTGTCTGCTTTAAAACAGAAAAGAAAGTACAATCTGCCTGTTCTCATTCAGGTGCATCCAGTCTGTATGTAACTGATGGACATGTATGTTTCCTCAACATGACATCGCTGCTGTGGAGGCACAATACGCTCAGGCCTGAGGCAGTGGACAGAGGCAGGACAGGAAAAGAAAAGCTATAAAAAGGACATTTCAGCAAAGCCAGCAGTGGCTTCAAGTGACAGCAGGCGAGCACTTTTTCAAAGCACAATTTTTTTAAATTTCGGTCTGCTACTTATTCAGCATGCGTTCAGCTAGAGAAAGCGTTCAGCTATTAAAATGTTCGGCTTTTAAAGCACTTTCAGCCTTTCTGCCTTTTCAGTTTTTTCAAATATTCAACAGTTTTTTTTGTTTTTTTTACAATTTTGAAATGATCACAGTTTTAGTTTTATGGTTTTTTAGCTCGTCTTCAGATTTTATAATGGGTGTTTATTGTGTGAGCTAGAGTGCGTGACAATCTTTGCTAGAGAAGCTGCAGCTTCTCTAGCTTCAGCTGGAAAAACTTGAGATCCCACAGCTTTTACTTCTAATAGACAATATATACATAGAAATGTAGAAAATCTTGTTGGCGTTCAGCTGATGGTCTTGTTTCAGATGTAGGACTTACACTTTTGGCTGTAGAGGCCCTAGAGCGACAAGCACTCCAGCAACTCCCCCATAAGCCACAATGTTAATTTGGAGCCAACATTTCTGGAGGAGAGCAGACAGTACCAGTTTTGTCTCTTGTGCTACGGCCCTCATTTTTCAATCTACAGAAATAAAAAAGAGACGAATGTGACCGTCTACTTGTCCTCTCACTCAATATGTTAAAATATCACCAATAGCAGTAGTACTAGCAGCAGTTTTTCTGCCGTCTTTAAGTGGAGTTTTCTCCACATTTCACTCTCAATGACACAGCAATTTCCAGCCTTAGACCGATCGTCCAATCATGTTGTTCCTCTGTTCTGATTGGTGGACTGATGTAAAGCTCTTTCTAGTGAGTTTAACTGTTAATAAAGTCAAACCTTGATCTGTTTCAGATTACATTTACATTTCAGTCGTTTCTTCATACGTCTCTTTCTTTTTCTCTTCCTCTTCCTTTCTCTTTCCTTCCCCCTCTATCTCTCTCTCTTACACACACACACACACACACTTTGTCTTCAATCAACTTCATCTTGTCTCTCTCCTCCTCCTCCTTCTCTCCTGGTCGACTTGGTTCTATTCCTTCGTTCTCCCCCATTCCCTCCTTCAGCTATCAAAATGTCCAGCTTTTAAGCACTTTCAGCCTTTCTGCCTTTTCAGCTACTACTACTACTACTGCTACTGCTACTACTACTACTACTACTACTACTACTACTGCTACTTCTACTACTACTACTACTGCTACTGCTACTACTACTACTACTACTACTACTACTGCTACTACTACTACTACTACTGCTACTTCTACTACTACTACTGCTACTGCTACTATTACTACTACTACTGCTACTGCTACTACTACTACTACTACTACTACTACTACTACTACTACTACTACTGCTACTTCTACTACTACTACTGCTACTGCTACTACTACTACTACTACTACTGCTACTTCTACTACTACTACTGCTACTGCTACTACTACTACTACTACTACTGCTACTTCTACTACTACTACTGCTACTGCTACTACTACTACTACTACTGCTACTACTACTACTACTACTACTACTACTACTGCTACTTCTACTACTACTACTGCTACTGCTACTATTACTACTACTACTACTACTACTGCTACTGCTACTTCTACTACTACTACTACTACTACTACTGCTACTTCTACTACTACTACTACTACTGCTACTTCTACTACTACTACTACTACTACTACTACTGCTACTTCTACTACTACTACTACTACTACTGCTACTTCTACTACTACTACTACTACTACTACTGCTACTGCTACTTCTACTACTACTACTGCTACTACTGCTACTTCTACTACTACTGCTACTACTACTACTTCTACTACTACTACTACTACTACTACTTCTACTACTACTACTACTACTTTTACTACTATCTCAACTACTACTTCTACTACTTGTACTACTTTGTCTACGACTACTTCTACTGACACTGCTACTTGTACTACTTCTACTACTACTACTTCTCTTACATCTACTACTACTACTACTTGTTCTACTACTTCTACAACAACTACTTTCACTTCTAGTACTACTACGTGAGAGATTTTCAGCAGTGTAGTGCAATGCATTATAGTTTTATGCATTTCAGCCAATTATTTTCCAGTGTATTCAGCATTTTATTTTCAAATTCACTTCAGCTGTCAGCATGCACAGTGTATTTTCGCAGGAAATACACATTTTTCTAGCCAGGTTCCATCTACATGCCAAAGTTTAAGGGGGACTCTGTTCACAGGTCTTGTGCAGTACAGCTGCATCTGTAAAATAAAGCTCTTTGTGACTCCAGAGGGAGCTGCACAAAGTCTGACTAATAACCCTAATAATGCCTCCTGAGCCTGCTTGTCATATCTGCTTTAAACTTTAGCATTAGCATGAGGCTACATTGGCTGCTACTAGCTGTAGAATCATTAACACATGCAAAATATGGATTTGACTGGAGAACCTCTCAGTCAGCCTGGTGTCTTCAGGACATCCCCCTGAGAGTCATTAAATGACTCCAAACACACCAGAACACCATCTCAAAGAACTCAGTGATCAAATGGCAAGAAGGGTTATTGCTGGATTGAGCACCAGTCTATCTGATAAAATGTCACCAATTCCACCTCTTCAGAGGCCCAGACTTCACAAAGTAGGAACAGCCCTCTCAGGACCTCGGACCCTAGGGTGCCGTGGCCTGTGTAGATGCTAATCCACAAGCCTGTCTGTTAACTCACCAGCAGTCCTCCTCATCCAAGAGAAGAAAGGAACAATCACCGGACAAATAGTGTGTTGATATTAATTCATTTCACTGTGCCCGCCAAAGATATCAATGTATCACTGAATGGAAGTAGTAAATGCTTATGAGTTGCTGCTCATAACATTTCATACTGAATTAATTATGTTTATCATACATTTCTTGATATGTGATATCCTTTTAATTCATCTATGTGATATTTGGTATCATTTAAAAGCTGAGAGTGCCACCTTGCCAAATGTATAAGCCTCAACATCTTAAAGGTACAGTGTGTAATATGTAGCAGCAGGGGCACCGCCAGGGATTTTGGCCCCATTAAAAAATATCACATCGGGCCCCATCACACAGGCCACGTGAGCCCTGTGCAACTGCTGTAACCACATCTCCAGGACCCAATCGACCAATTCAAAGCTTTTACTAGCTCTACCTTTCTTACTGTCTTGTCTCTTGTAGTCCAATACCTACAGTATGATGTTTACTGCCAGTGAGCTGTGCAAATATAACACTGTGCAGACATACATCAACAGTTTGCACACAGTGGAATTCACTATTTGATGCAAGACTAATACGTTATATGAGAAATGTGCTACAGTCCAAATTATTGAATGGAAAAATAAACTGCCTGCAGTTCTGTATCACCACCACTAGATCTGATATTCTATTGTGTTTGTCAAGTTTATTTATTAAGATTATTTATAGATTTGGATTTATTTGTACCTCCGTGGTGTATTAGTTTATCACTGTGTTTCAGTTTTGTGTTCGACAAGCAACTCAAACAAATTGCCCCTGGTGAGATTAATAAAGTATATATCTGTAGATGTGATTAAACAGCCATAATTCAGTCTGCATCAAAGCATCTGACTTGGAGGTATTATGTTAGTATTGGCTGTAATATTTAATACAGACTTACAGAGTCCCTCAATGCTTCAAACTGTCCAGCATCCAATACAGACTCCGGGCTGTTTTTGTTTCATATACTTATCATTATGTGGAAAAAGTTTGATTGAATAAGATTTAGTTTTCTTTTTTCACAATAGTAAAAAAAGAGAGATAATTCCCACAGACCCCCTCAATGATGTTAACTGACCTGTCATTCATCACAGTGTTGCTCACCTTCTTGAGATGGTTCATCGGGTTGGGGAGGGGTGTGGGGAGACAGGGCTGCTGATGAATCTGTTGCTGAGTATGGTAGGATGGGCAGGGACAACTGATTTAGTATAATTAGCTTGCTAAACGCTTACCTGCACTGATTAAATGTAGGTAAGAAAGGAGTGAAATGTAACTGAAATGCAGCTTATTTCACTGTGGATGTTACACCCCTGTAAAGGGGAATAATAAATGAAAAACACGGACACGATGTTGCTTCAGTCACGTCCAGTGTTGTAATGAACTTTTTCAAAAACACACAATTTTCTCAAAATTACATTACTATCAAATTTGACAAACTGTACTTTCAAATGGACAGCAAACTGTACAGTAATATAGACTCATGTTTTACAACTTCTTCTGTTCAAATATAAATGAAAGTATATCACATCTGTCATGTCTAGTAGTCATAACCAAACTTATATTTATATCTCATTTACCCATTCAAATAAAGACTAGCAGTGCTACATAGTTATTATCAACTATTCTCATTAAATGTCAAACACTGAAATGTCACACACAAACGGCACAACTACACCTCTGAGCCAATGGCGTCCGCTCCGCACAACGCAGCTAGCAAGAAAGCCTCGGTGGGTGTAACATTCAGTTAACCAAACTTATTAGCTCTCAAAGTTACTGCAAACTCCAGTATTTTACTTCCTATTTATCTTTCAAGACACAGAACACATAGAAACATGTCAGAACCCGATTATGTTCACTTTTCTTTACCTGTAAAGGGGAATAATAAATGAAAAACACGGACACGATGTTGCTTCAGTCACGTCCAGTGTTGTAATGGACGAGTGAAAACACCGTCTTCCCCTCTACCGTCTTAGCTCAGACACAAGCAATCGAAACCCGAACACCAGAGGTGATTTGAGGATTAGCCTTCAAGAAATAACTTAGAAGAAGCAGCACTTTAGGAAACAATATAAACAGTAATCAGAGAGCTTTTCCACAATAACATAAGGAATTAGTTATGTTTTAAACACAGATATCCCTTTTAGCTTATTACTCATGCTTGTTTGTCTAGAAGACCAGAGTAGCCGATAACAGATCACTCGATCAACAGATTAAAATGAATTTCACCTTAATCCACTTTTCTCTTTAACCATTACACACTTCCCCTCATCAAAAATGTCGTCCTCGACATGAAGTGATTAAAGCAGGTGCATAGCATACAATCAAGATATTCCAACAGTTCGTATGTAGACACTTTGCCTACCCAAAGTCCTTGAGTGTATGATGTGTGTGGCAGATCAAGCTGCCTCAACAGTCCATCATGAGTGTGTTTGTGTGTTGTGACACTCTGCTTTCTCAAAAGTCCATGAGCGTATGTGTGTATGTGTGTAGACAGTTAATGAGAGTGTCTGTGTATGTGTGTAGACAGTCCATGAGAGTGTCTGTGTATGTGTGTAGACAGTCCATGAGAGTGTCTGTGTATGTGTGTAGACAGTCCATGAGAGTGTCTGTGTATGTGTGTAGACAGTCCATGAGAGTGTCTGTGTATGTGTGTAGACAGTCCATGAGAGTGTCTGTGTATGTGTGTAGACAGTCCATGAAATGTCTGCGGTTACCCGTGCAGGGGCACAGGTTGGTATGTGGGGTACTGGACAGAATCTGGCCACATGGTCCCTGGTTGATGGACTCTGTAGTGTTGCATAGGGTTAAACCTATACATGGGTCTGGCCGGAGGTCCCATACTGTAGCAAACTGGATTACCAAACTCATTATAGGTGAATAGCTTTGGTCGTCGCCGTTCTCTCCTTGGCCGCTCTTGCACTTGTTCATTTTTACTGTGACTGTCACGTGATGGAGGTGACAGAGGTGGCGGTACAGGGTTGCCTCCAAGAATTTCCAGTTCCTCTGGAGCCTCATCCCCGTCCAGCAACTCAATCCTGCCTGGATCCTCCCTCAGCTGTATCAGTCTTTCCTGTTCCTCTCCTTGCTTGTGATGTGCTTCTGTCAGTTCAGAGTCTGCTGCCTGGCCAATATATTCCTCTTCATTACATGCCTGTGGATGTGCATCCCGGGGAGGCTGTTGAGGTAGGTAATATAGCCAGTCATCCTCTGAATCCTCATCACTGTCATCTTCTTGCTGAGTATTGATTTTTCCTTCATTTGTCTGTTCTAAATTTTTCCTCTGTGATCTGGCAATTTTTAGGGGAACTTCCAAAGGCAGATGGTCACACGGGAGCAAGAGATTGCGATGTAATATCCTGCTATCTCTCCCCTTTCCTTGTTCTGGTACCACTTCGTAAACTGGAGCATCCTTGTTTACTCGTCGAACAACCTGATGGATAGTGTCTTCCCAATGGCTGCGTAGCTTGCCAGTACCTCCTCTTGGGGTCAAGTTTCTAACCAGAACGCGATCTCCTGGCTCCAACTCTGAGCTCCTCACTTTGCGATCATGGTTTCTTTTGCCTCGTTCAGCCGACTTCCTTGCACTGTTCTTTGTTATTTCATAGGCTTCCTGCATCCCTTCTCGCCACTTTCGCATGTACTCTCTGTGGTCAGGTGTACCTGTTTCTGGTGTCAGGCGGAAGAGTATGTCGACAGGCAGTCTTGGGGTCCTCCCAAAAAGGAGATAAAAGGGAGAAAACCCTGTGACTTCACATCTTGTACAGTTGTATGCAAACATCAACTTGTTTAGTGAGTCCTTCCAGTTCGATTTCTCTTTCTCTGTCAGTGTTCTGAGCATCTGTATGAGTGTTCGGTTGAAGCGTTCTACTTGACCGTTTCCTTCAGGGTGGTATGGTGTAGTTCGCGAGCCTAGCACTCCCGAGGTCTGCTTCAGTTGGGCGAGAAGCTGATTTTGAAATTCACCTCCCTGATCATGATGGATGCGTTGAGGGAATCCAAATTTCAATACATAATCATTGAAAAGTTTGTCTGCTACCGTTTTTGCCGACTTAGAGGTGGTAGCATAGGCTTGGGCAAATCTTGAGAAATGGTCAATGATAACCAATATATATTCATACCCGCCTGCACACTTGTCAAGATGCAAAAAATCAATGGAAACTAATTCAAAGGGCTGGGTTGTGACAATGTTGGTTAGGGGTGCCCGAGCCTCTCGGCTGGGCTTCTTTTGTTTCAAACATGAACAGCTTCGACCCACATAATGTTCAATGTCCTGCTGCATATGAGGCCAAAAGAAGCGTTCTCTTACCAATGAGGTGGTGCGGTCAACTCCTTGGTGCCCCATATCGTCATGTAGTTCCTTCAAAACAGTTGCCTTGTACTTTTCTGGCAGAACAAGCTGTGTTCGTGTGGCTGTTTTTCGATACAAGATGCCATCATCATCTAAGGTGAGTTTTTCCCATTCTCGTATCAGCCGTTTACTTTGTACACTGAATGATTTAAACTGTTTGTTATCAGGTCTTTCATTGAACTGACGACACTCAATCACTGGGCCGATATTTTTATCTTCCTTCTGAGCTTGACAAATCTCTGCAGGCAAGAGAGGCTGATGTTTTGACTTTTTGATGTCTTTGAACTGAGCAGACAGAGCCATGGACCACACTGGATTAAAACTTGGGTCCTCAACTGACTGTACTACAGCTTGTACCGAACGAGATGACAATTCCTCAGTGCAGTTTTTCAACATGGAATCGATGTCTACTGGCATCCTCGAGAGACTGTCGGCATCAATGTTTTCCTTTCCTGGCCGGTATCTTATAGTGAGGTGAAAATCCGCTAATTCAGCAACCCACCGGCATCCAGTTGCATTTAGCTTTGCCGTGGACAAAACATAGGTAAGCGGATTATTATCCGTATACACAGTACATGATGAGCCGATCAAATAGTCCCTGAATTTTTCACACACGGCCCATTTAAGGGCCAGGAACTCCAATTTTCCGGAATGTAGATGGTAGTTCTTCTCGGATACAGTGAGCGTCCGGGACGCGTATGCTATTACTCGCATTTTTCCTTCCTGTTGTTGATATAAAACGGCCCCCAGGCCCAGGTTGGATGCGTCTGTGTGTAGGACGAAGGGTTTGCTGAAGTCAGGAAAGGCAAGTATTGGTGGCTCCACTAGATGATCCAAGAGTTCCTCAAGCAAGTGCTGGTGTTTTTCTGTCCATACAATGGGCTGGTTAGAGGACGCTCCATTGTGTTTCCTTTTGATCTGTCTCATTCTTGTTCCATGTTTGTCACTCTTTTGTACATCAGTAGGGGCTCTCAAGAGGTCGTACAGAGGGGCAGCTATTTGAGAGAAATTACGAATGTACTGGCGATAATAACTGAGGAGACCCATGATGGCTCTTAATTCTCCCACAGTGGTTGGTTGCTTGTCTTTTAGGGCTCTGACAGCTATGGTGTCAGCAGGGTCAATTTTACTGCCCTCCGATGAAACGACCCGCCCAAGATAGCGAACCTCTCGACGAAACATCTCACATTTGGCCGGCTTCAACTTTATGCCATACTCTCTCAATCTCCTCAACACAGTTCTGACATTTTCAACATGACTTTCAAATGACTGACTGAACACAAGTATATCGTCAAGATATGGGACACAAATCTGATCTCGAATCCCCTCCAGACACTCTTCCATACATTGCTGGAAGGCAGCCGGTGCGTTCATAAGGCCAAAGGGAATTCGGATCCATTCATACAAACCCCAGGGGGTTACAAAAGCAGTGAGGGGCCGACTCTTTTCCGCCATGAACCCCTGATGGTAGGCTTTCCCCTGGTCTAAAAGCGAAAACCATGAGTGCCCCCCCAGGCCGTCCATGATGTCCTGCACCCGGGGAATGGGCTGACGGTTTGGTACAGTTTTGTGGTTTAACTCACGGTAATCGATACACAGGCGTAAGCTTCCATCCTTTTTCCGAACACACACAACTGGGGATGCATAGGGTGAGTTCGATTTACGCACCCAACCTTGTGTGATGAGGTCATGTAAGTAGCTCTTCATCTCTTGATAAAGTGGTTTCGGCACAGAGATGTAAGTTTTGGCTACAGGCTCAGTGTCTTTCAGTGAGATGGAGAGCCGCAAATTCTCAATACAACCAATGTCGTTATCAGAATTAGAGAAAGAGCCTGACTCTTCTCTTAACATTTGTTGAACTATTTCTTTTTCAGATGGGTTGAGATGGTTCACGTCGACTGGGGGATCCCATTCACAACAAGAGGTTTGTTCATTTCTTACTCCCACATTGCTCACTGTTACTGGAGGAGAGGCGCAGGATCGTTCGAGGATTGTCGATGGATAAACTGCTTGAACTTGCTGCACTGTCCCAATAACAGTTCTGCCAGTGAGCACGACGTCGTGGTCTGTTGGGTTTTGCACATCCACAATTATGAATGGTTTTGTCCCTTTTCCCAGTGTCACAAGAGTATCAGTGAATTCAAGGCCCTCTGGCCACTGTGGGTCAACACTTGGCTCAAACATCAGTGTTGTCTCAACTTGTAAAGGTGCTGTCAGAACACGGCAATCTATTTTTACAGATGTGTGTTTGGGGACATGCACTCGCTCTCTGGTCGTCTTGACTACATATTCATGTGATCGCTGTTCAGCAGTAACTTGCTCTACAAAAACTTCAGCATGATCCATTTCAAAGCCAGGAAAAGCTGCTTGGACAGTTTTAATTAGCTGCTGTTTATCAGTGGCATTATTCTGCTGCAGCTCAGTATCAATAATCAGTTCAATAACATTTGAGCCAATAATAGGTCGTGCAAGACTGTCACCTTTAATCACCAGGGTGGGAACAACGACCTCTGTTGTGGGGACTTCATCTGCAGCTAGTCTAAATGTCACCTCTATCCATCCGACATATGGCATGTCTTCCCCATTAGCAGCAACGAGGTTTAAGGTGTCATTAGCATCAATGATCTCAGAAATGTCTCTCAATGTTACGTGCGGTAAGTGTTCTGTTTTCCAGTGTTCACTCACTACAGTCACTTGTGAGCCGGAGTCCCACAAAGCTCTAACCTGCTGGTCTTGGATATGGCAGTCAATAAGGTATTTCTTTCCAACTAGAGGAGCAACTTTGATGTGTTTTCTCTTTTGTGTTGTTGCTCGGACTGTTTTACATGAGGTTGTTGAACATTGATTTCTGTGGACCACCCAGTGTTCATGTTGACATGCCTTGGAACAGTATAACACACCTCTACATGATGCACATTGTCTCAGCCTCACATTCCTTCCATGTGCACCACAGTGTACACAAAGTTGGGGCGCTGTTGATGAAGCGGTCACTCCCTGCCCCGCTGGGGTAACCCTGGTCCGTTTAAAGTGCTCCCTCTGAATTGACCTGATCTGCCCATTCTGCAACCGGCTGCGAAATGTTCATTACTGCCGCATCTGAAGCAGTGATTACAGTCTTCTACATTTTGCTGCTCGCAAGCATAGCATCTCCTTCTACGGCGTGGTGCAGATGTGGGGAGAGGGCGTTGGTTGGCGAACCTTTGGTTGAGTTGAAGATAGCCATGTTGTGCTACAGGGGCAGGAGCAGCCCAGTGTCTCTGTGGTGGGCCGTGGTGGACTGGTGCTAGCTGATGAGGAGTGCAGTCTGGTGGTAATGCTGGGTCTGGATGCTGCCTGGGTGGATAAGAGGACTGCTGCATAGACTCTTTGATGGAAGTCACTTCAGCTTTAAGGTCCTTTAAGAGAGACATGTTAATTTTCATCTCCTGCAGTTCTGAGAGCATATCAATTTGGTTCTTACTGTGACCCAGTTGACTTGTTTTCTCCTTCTTTTCAGCAGGAGTGTGGTCTGACTGAGCAGAGTGAACGGCTACAGGTCGCTGTGGGGTTGTCATTTTCCTCTTGTCTTGCCTCTCACTTTCATAAGCACATGCTGTATTCAGTTTTTCAAACAGGAGTTCATCAGAAACACCAGCTTGTTCCAGATATGGCTGGAGATCTCGTTTAATATTATCATTCTGCAGGCCAGTCATCACTGAGTGAAGAAACATGTTCTGTACCAGCACTGGATCATATCTTAGGCCTGACTCTGACTCTTGTGAGGCAAACAGAATCTTCTGCCTTAGATCTAGAGCACGGATGAGGAAGTTTTGAGGCGTCTCCTTCATGCCCTGAACTTCAGATGACAACTGTTTATATAATTCTGTTGCACTCTTTTCTTGGTAATGACAACGGAGTATCCTTCTAAGTGTTGGTAGTTTGAGGTCACTTTTCCCCTCTAAGTAACTGCGTAACTGCATTCCTGGAACAATGGCTCTTATGACGGCATCAACAATCTCAGTCTCAGGAAAGCCCTTAAGGAGGCCATGCTCAATCTGCCGTGCTAAGCTGGAAAATGTGAGACGGTCTTTTTGTCCTGGTTCTCCGATCTGTCCCGATATTTTAAACTCTTTGTGCCAGGGGGGAGGGGCCTGACCTGGAACTGTACCTGAGACTGGCGCTGTGTGAATGACTGTGGTGACCTGAGCCTTGTGTCCACTTCCCCTATAAGTACTCTCTGTAGAAGACAGTGGCTGTAACTGAGGGGGACTGCTTTCTTGTGGTATAGTTACCTGTGTCTTGTCTTGTCCATTGTTGTCTTCGTTTGATTTTGCTTGAAGCTTAGCTAACTGCTCAGTCATAGTTACCTCAGCATGGAACTCAGTTACCTTGTCTTTTAAGAATAGAAGTTCTGATAGTCCCATATCTTCGAGTTCTTGTAACTCCTCCCTTTGCAGGTGACTACTTATCATTGTGATTAATGAAGCCCTGTTCTTTCCTGCCACATGCTCAAATTCTTCTCCAGCAATAGCGAGGAAGTCACATAGTTTTTTTAGATTGTCTGCTGGCAGTGTACACAAAAGTCCAAGTATTTCTAACTGCAATGTCTCTATCTCAATTGACTCCATTGTCCTGGTGGCAACAACTCAGCGCTCCGTAGCAGTAGTGATTTGTGTGCTAAACCTCAGCAATAGCGCTCCTGGTGCTTTAGGTTCACCTCAGATTGCTTGTGCTCTTTGTTGTAGACATTCAAACCACCACAGTACAAGCCACTGGATACTGCCTGCCTGGGTAAGTTGAAGGGGACTGAATGAGAGCTGGGGACGTCCGTTGCTGGCAGAAGTCGACCCTCGTCTCACCCAATCCCAGCGGTGCCTCCAGAAAATGTTACACCCCTGTAAAGGGGAATAATATGGACATCAAGCTAGCAAGTACTGCTCTGGCAGGACTGTACCATTTCATTCAGATACAGGGGCGTGGTCAATATGGATGTTTACTTGTTGCCGAAACCAAGTAAGAACGAAGAGACTGTTAGTTTTATTACTATATTTTGAATCAAATATTATATTAATAATGATGGGCTTATAATTTAATTATATATTTTTTTAAACCTGATTTTTGGGGGCCCCTGCTAGTCATGGGCTCTTAGAATCGTCCTAACTTTACCCCCCTATATGGGTAGTGGCATCGTATGTAGTAGTGGAAGATCCTGGCTGTACAAATTGCCCCTTTAAAAGCAAATGTAATATGTAGTTGGTCTCCCTCCACGGAGGTCGCCATGGTGCACCACCATGTTTCTACAGTAGCCCAGAACAGACAAACCTGGCACTAGTGAGGGCCTTTCAGGTTTTTTCAAATTTAGTGGGTGGCCATCAGAATTGACCAGGTTGGAAGACGAAGAAGAAGAAGAGCGAGTGACTGCTGTTTCCTGTCAAACAGTCTGTACTGAGAGAAGTTTGAAACCACGATCTGATAAATGATGGATGATCA
Source organism: Pagrus major (assembly GCF_040436345.1). Taxonomy (NCBI): domain Eukaryota; kingdom Metazoa; phylum Chordata; class Actinopteri; order Spariformes; family Sparidae; genus Pagrus; species Pagrus major. The sequence continues at coordinate 7,508,638 of NC_133233.1, forward strand.
CAAAGAAACGAAAACTCCAAGACGCTAAACGAGATTGGGACAAGAATAAACATCAGAGCTGACAGAGAAATGTTTGCAGACTGACGCTGAAGTGTCCTGCTTTCTGCTGGACAGGTCAGAGTAACGTCAAAGATTACAACCGACCGTAGTATATATTTCCCTACTTAACCTACTTAATGTACAATATACATTAGCAGTACATTAGTTTCACTGAAAAGAAATGCCGCCACGTAAAACGTTAAATATTAGCACACTGTAGCCTCAGTTTGTGCCTCTCAGAGAGCTGGTGGTAACGTAGCATGTTACCAGAGTTGAAGAAAAACTCCTGTGTTGTATGTCTCCAGCTGCATGGAGAAGAGAACATCCTGGCCGCCTTCTACAACTTTGTGTCCTGACTCAACAAAGTCGGGTCGGAGAAACTGAAGATGGCCTGAACACCTTCCCAATGGTTGCAGGAAACAGAGAGAGAGAGAGATGCAGGACCCCGCGCCAACAAAGGCCGACTGGAAGACCGATGCAGCGCCTCCTCCCTCTTCATCCTCATCAGACCCAACTTCTCCTCTTTCCACTGCAGCCTTGTCGGGTATAACAAACCTTCCAAAGGTTAAATAATATGGTTGATAGTTTACAGGTTCAACAAGTGTAGGATAGGATAAGAAAACACAAAGTCCAATCTTAGATTTCCTGGTCCCTTTCTGGTTACTCTCAATACTCTCGGCTGTCTGTTTTAAGGTTCCTCCATTCAGGGTTCTATTGTGTAGCTGAACGCGGCTCCATTCACACCTGGTCATATCCCCGAACCTCTTTGTTCTTGCTCTTTGTGAAACCTGCATTCACCTGTTAGCATTTTTGCACTTCTGGTTCTGGCTCTGATTAACTGCCCAAATGAAGGTCAGTGGTGACTCTTGGATGAGAGGTGAAAAGCTCTTCAAGAAACTGAAACAGGTCCAGTTGTCCAGATGTAGCACTTAGATTTTGACATTTTTTTATCTACAACATAAAATACATCAGTAAATACCCCATCTGTGAATTTTAAGCGTCTACCTTTCTTTTACAAGGCGGTTACTAAATGAGACTACAGAGGTTGTCGTTGCCATTAAACGTCACGCTGCACACAGAGACTAACTAGTCCGTCTTTACAGGCCGACTTTAGTTCTGAATTATTCTAACTCCAACTTTACAACTTGTACATTGATCAATTCATGGCAGCAAATGTGTGTATAGTATAGAGTTGGTTAGACGGAGGCTTAGTGGTGGTGACGAAGTCATGCAACTGCAATGTAGTTTGTTCGTAGCCCAACGCTGGCTTTTTGCTTCTGGTGATTGCATTTTGCTTATTAAATCCTATAAGTGGTGTCCATTGGCATTGTTGGGTAATGTTACTTTTAAAAGTAACTCATTACATTATAAGATTACTGCCAACTGTACATGTACCTTTGAATGTGTTGACTCTACCGTCATTCTGTAGCCTTCTTTACGGCCCACAATCAGTAACTAATAATAGGAATGACAGATGCAATATAACTTTACATCTTTATTCTGCTAACAATCTGACAGTGAACTGGGCAGAGGCAGACAGTATTAGGCACAGCTGTTTACATGAAAACAATACAACACGGGCTCCTATAGCCAGAATATGATGTTTAACAATGAAACTGATGAGCCTGTAAACTGCTTACATAGAAACCATAAAAGCACAAATACCATGACCGTGAAGGGCTTTTTTTTTTCAAAACCCATTCCTTCACACAAACTATATAAGTGCATGTAGGCTTTTCAAACACACAGACTCACCCAGCCAATGTTCTGATCTCTCTAGTTTACTCCAAAGTAGTGATTCTAACACAGGAGAAGAAGTTCTTCAAAACACGTGTCTGACAGTCGGTTCCTCTTCGGGGTAAGGACAAGACTTCCAAGACTGAAAAGCCTCTCCACGGGCGCACTGGATGGCAGCAATTATTTACAGTAATGGATTACCTTTATGAAAAACTAACTGAACAACGGATTACTTGAATTGCAGAACTAAAGTAATTTATAAAAAAAGATATAACATATTTGTGTCTTATAATGACGGTAACGCAGCCTAGAAAGTCTATAAAGCCTCTCAAGATTATAAATAGGCCAAAATGAGCATTCATTTATATTTTCACACGATGTGGCAACTCTGCAGTGGGCTACTTATGCTTACAGTGTAAGGTACTTGAACTTTGCATTTCCATTTCAATGATGCCATGTTGTGGTGCATTTATGAAACAAAAGAACTATCCTTCAATAAATAGAAATAGAGTAGTAATACAGAACTATATATGCAGACCTACTTAAGTCCTCCCTGTGTTTGTGAAAATGCACAAAATAAGATGTAGCCTCATTTGATGATAAATAAAACACATAGTGGCAGACTAGATTTAAAAACGGTAAAAAACAAAACAAAAAAAAAAATAATTACAGGACAGTTTTATTTTATTTTAGTCCATTTCAGTGTGTTCTTCTTTTTATCCTCAGCCACATCAGCAATCAACCTTCGGGCTTCAGCATAGAACACAAAGAAATTAACTCAGGATCATCAGGATAGAGCAGATGCAATTCTGTGTGTAGGCTGCACATTTTTACTGTCGGAGAATGTAAGAATCACTGTAGGCCTAGAACAGTGATGATGATGAAAAAAAAATATTCATTTCCATGTAAAATGTCAAAACCACAGGGAGCCACTGCAGAGGGGCAAAAGAGCCGCGTGCGGCTACAGAGCCGCAGGTTGCAGACCCCTGCCTTAGTAGATCCGTGATTTAATCACATAGTATGTCATTTCTTCTACCGCTTGGGGTCTCTCAATCAAAGCAAAACAAAAGATGTTTGACGTCAGCGTTGATGTCTTCATTGTGAAGCAACCACTATTGCCATCTACGTGACACAGGCAGAGATGTCCTTGGTTGAGGAATTATTTTAGAATGTAATTCACATTACATTCAGTCACGATTGCCAACTTATTTCGTTACCGCAACCAAATGAAATGTGCGTTTTAGAACGTTACAATCAACAAAATTACAGATTCCTCTGGGTTTGAACATCTGGTTTGAGTTCACCAACACCTGAGAAAATATCTAAAGCTGCTCCAGCAGGCTAAAGGCTCCACAATGATCACCAGCCAGCCTCTAACCTTGTCTATCAGCTTTTTAGTTCTGGACAAGAAGGTTGGAAACAAGGTTGATGAAAAAAGAGCGACGGACCAATACAGTGGAGTTGCAGGCTGGGTTCTTTGTGGTTCTTCCAGCGTTGGGGCTCTGGGTAGACGGTTCCACAATTTCTACCACTGTGACATCCCTGGTCTGGTGTTGTTCTTTTAGTTGCAGCCTCTGGTTGTGATTCATGCCACCAACATGTCTGGATTTGGAGAGTATGTAAACCTTTTGTCAGTGAGTGAGTAGAAATTAAAGCGTTGCCATGACAACAGCCTCAGAGCAGACAGCATTATTAGAGATGGCTACCTGGATAACACAGGTCACCTTTTGTTGTGGGATGATGGATGTGGAGGCGGCATCAGCCCTCAGGTGACACAGGTGATGGTCTTTTTCTTATTACGGCGCTAATGGGAGAGAAAGCGGTGAAAAGGCATCAATCGTTACCCACCGCAACCGCCAAGGTCACAGAGGTCACAAATTAACCAGCCTCTTTCTTCGCTGCTCGCTTCCTTTCTTTTTGCTTTTCACACTGACTTTTCTTGCCTTTGTCTTTCACTTTTTATTCATCTGTTCGTTTTCTTCAATTTCTCCCAGACTGGTAAATACCATAATCACTACAACATCATTTTAGATTGCTAAATGTAACATTTTAGTCATGTGTTTCAGCACCTGTGTTTTGCCTCTTTATAGCATTTTCTCAACAGCTAAGAGAATTAACCAAAGTTTCAGGATTCAGTGGGCGTGTCTGCTATGCAAAAGTACTTCAAAGTTGCATGGCAACTGTAGGAATTATTAGCGCTTCCCCTCAGAGTGCTGCTATCTAAAAATGAGATGTTCTGTAGACAAGACACCATTTCTTCCTTTTAGCACAAAGACATGATACTCAGAAAGGTCTGATGCCATTTCTCCAGCACTTCGCCACCCAGGCTTTCCCTTTCTGTTCAGTTAATTACTCACACCTCAGTGTTACCCTTCACTGCTGCAGTTCTTCCCCTCACTTGGACACAGGACAGGTGGGTTCAGGGAGACACTTTGATGCTTTCCACCTCATAGCAGTAAAGAGGCTGGATTTCTTGATTTTTTGACTAATTTATTGTTTTAATATATGCTTTTAAATTGTCATGCATTCTGGACATCATTTATTTATGTGTTTGGTTATGTTGTTTGTTTACACTTATATTTTAAAGATATCATTTGCAAGGGGATGTGAAGGAGAATTGCCTAAAAACCCTCCAGGGGCTTGAAAAGTGGCATTCTCCAGGCTGCACATTATTCAAAATAATTACAGCAATGTGGGGCACACAATTTATATGTACTAATGATTTTAGAAAATGGAGACATAGCTTTAGCACAGAACTTGTTGAGAATGCATCGCATAAACACCCATCTGTTACGCAAGTAATCAATCATAGCTATAAGACACACTCACACACACACACATTCATTTATAATACATGCAAGTATACACAAACACTATCATTCACAGGCTCAGAGCATGCATTCATGTGATATGGCTGAGAGTTTTCATAAGACAAGAAAGAAGAAAGTCAACACAAATAATAATAACCAGGACTGGTCTCTTACTCATCTAGTAAACAAACAAACAAACAAATACTGTCACCCTTCGAAAACCCTCTCCCAGCCTGTATTCCAGGTTACAAATCAATCAGGATATCATTTGAGTGACCTCCAGCATGCACTGTGAAGCAGCTGGGATGAGCAGCATCTATATTATATGCCATATATTCTATATGAGGCCATGGTGCATAAAAGGGTGGAATACCCAGTGGGCCTTGGGATGCCTTGGTATTCTGCAGCAGGGGTTGGATGATGTGGCTAAAAGGAAGCAAAGCTGGGTAACCTTCCTTGGTTTGCATTAGACCTGGATGAGTAGCGTAAAATGAATAGATGGATGGATTTGTGTCGTTTGGGTTGCCAGATAGTGACTTATACAAGTCTGTTGTTCAAAGGGAATCTTAAAGGTCTACTCTAGAATATTTGTCAAATCAAGAAGCAATAACATCATCACAGGCACCCCCCCTTCGTGTTGTTAGATATCAGTATTCATTTCCTCTCAGTAATGCAAGCGTAAGATAAAAGCTGTCCTTTAGCTCTTTGAAGCCTTGATTGATTCTGTGACACTCCCCTGATAATGAGAAACGGCTTCAGGAGAATATCAATGCCGAGGATCTCAGAGGTGGCCGAGGAAACATCGGCACTCAAGTCTTTTAGCTTTGAACAAAGGACAACGCTGCTGTATGTTAACATTATTCCTTCCACACCCTGACATGTGCTGCATGGGTATACATCAGGGATAGGCTCACTCTTTTTTTTTTAACTTAGTTAAGGTTGTATCTTCAAGTAAATCCAATACGGCCAAAAATACAACACAATCTGATAGAATCGTCCAGTGAGGAAAAAGTGATTCAGTGCCATATATGCTGCCCTACATTCTAGAAAGTTAGTTGGCCTCTATATGCCACTAAGTGGTTAAATATTTAACAGTACCCTATTTGTTTGTATTGCAGTGTCATAGCAGTGAGTCCCATTATAAATGATTTGAACCTTTCTTTATAACCATTTCAGGATCTGTTATAAAAATGACCAATATGCACGTGGGATGGGGTAAACAGGTTAACTCGCAACTCCTGTCTCAACCAAACCTCCTGGAACTAGAAAAGTAAAAACACACTCCTGTTAATGTTTTCACTGCATCTGAAGAAGATTAGAGCAATTTGTCCATTAACTTGAATAAAACATCTAAAGCATTTCAAATGCAATTTCACACACGAGAAAACAACAACACAGAATCATGAATCAGAATCATTTGTGTTGTTGTCTGACTTTGTATTCACAAGACACACTTCTAATTTTTGGATGTACTAAAAGAAGGCATGCAGATCTGAGAGAAGAGACTGAAACCTTCAGAACACCTGTTTGTTGGTTAAAGTGACAAGATGTGCCCATCTTTAATCTAACTGTGGAACACCGAGTACTTCCTCGTAAGCATGAAGCTGTGCACAAATGTATCAAGCGCTGGGTCTGTGTTTGCAGCCCAGTCCTGCAAATTGGAGTTTGGAATTGGAATCAATGGAAAGACACAAACAGACAAAAATTTGCCCAGAGCAGTGCAAGTTGGTCTGAGGAAATGTCCATGTGAGTTGAGAGAACTGGAGTTTTTATTGAGCTGTGAGTTTAGTCAGAGGTTGAGCTCAACACCCACGCAGGCACAATCCTACACACAAAGTTGGTGTGTCCTTTGCTAGCGAGCTTAACTAACTAGCTAGCTAGTTAGCTATCATCTGTACAGTTAGTAGCAGTAATAGTAGTAGTAGCAGTTGTTTAATGGTGTAGTTTGTAAAATATGGCCAGAATTCAAATGTAGCTCCAAAAATAGTGGGAGCAGCATATCACCAGGGTAAACACAGTAAACTGCTGTTGGCTCAGGTAGCAGTGGAGCCAGTGGCCCTGGAGTTTGTCTGGACTGAGAACTCACAAGCGGAGTCACTACGGGCGACGAGGCCTAGCTGAACTCGACTAGACACCAGACTGGGATAGAACACAGCCTCCAAGTCTGACGGAGGTCACTTTCACTGCAGGGGATACAGAACAGAGGTGATGTAGCCTACAACAACACTGTTTTAGTGACTTTTATTTAGTTTCTGTTGATTTTCAATGAAGTGTTAACAATGAGTTAACAAGGCAATTAGGGTAACCTCAGCTTAGTTCAGTAAAAGAGAGACTTGAAATCAGACCGTGTATGGTTGTATTTTTCTGTTTAGTAAGGAACATGGGTGGAAGAGAACTATTTTTTGATAGATATTTTGTTACACTACTTATTACACTAAAAGCTGAAAGAGCTTGTGGAATGTAGCATACTTGCCTCTGGCATATACCTATCTCCAAGCTGAAAATGGCCTCTAGCTGTACAAAGTGGTATTATGAGACAGGACAGGTTGAGGCTAGCTGGTTAGCATGCTAACTTACAGCTCTGCAACAGATCTCTTTGACAGAACATCAACACTGTTGTTTCTGCACATTCTGCTGATAACCGTCGTTCAAAAATGAACTTACATTATAAACCCTAGCACAGCCAGATTTGTTTTTTCTAATGCATGCAACCACTAGCCTTTCAGCCTGTGACCATTCCTAAATGTGTGTTTTTGATTTTCTCCAAAGCAAAGAAGGTAATAATTAACAAACACAGATTTCTGAGCATTTAACCTCTAGTTGCCATATATGGTATTATGACCATATAAGGTAACTTATTTATTTTGCAGAGGTCTGTCTGAGGTATGCATCATGACTTCCTCTGTTTACTTCCTCTGTTTAGTTTTGTTGTCTTGGCTGTAATATCCACATTCAAAAGGATGATGACATTCCCAAATCGTCACGTCTGTCAGCATTAAGCAGTTTTTGACTCTCTGACCCTGTTTTAGTCATCCTCACATTAAATGGAGCGACGCCTGCAAGCTAGTTCAGGCAGGCAACTCAAGCTGCACTGATATACACATGACATGCCCCACTCTTCACACTCATCTATCAAACACACTCCTCAACTTGGCGGTCTATTTAAACTGCAAAAATCTCCCATCTCCCCCTCTGCCTGACAATGCCATGTATTGCTGCATGTTCTTTCAGCTCCACCACCACCCCAGCATCCACCTGTAGGCTCCGACCGGGGGGTTCAAGATGTTTTGCTCATCACTCCCCGATATCGCCACATAAACATATCTGCAGGGAGTGACGAGGTCGGACCCTAGACGCCAAACTCTAACATTTTTGCTGCTCAGATAAACATTTCAAATATGAGTTGTTGTTACTGAAGCTGCTGAAAACATTTACAAGGTCAACAAGTTAATAGCAGCCCATTATATCATTGCGTAAAGCCTGCAAAAGCCCATTATTTGCATATACCAGTCATTGGATGGTAATTTTGCCTAGAATGGGACTCAAATACAGTAATTATCAACTACAGTATAATTAAAATACATATTATACCCTACAATATAGTTGTCTATAAGTTATACATTAGTGTAGTGTAGAACTGACTTGTGGAAAAATGTAATATTTTGTTAGGGTGGGTAAGTGTTAATTAGCAGTGTGATGTTGCCGGAACAAAAAAGGCAGAAATACACTTTAAGGGTAGCGCAGCATCTGGACAATTTACAGCGCCCACACATTAGAGTGATTTTAAAGTTCATCTTCAAACAAGGCAGCAGTTCAAACCGTTTCTCTTATTTAATGACTGGATAATTACCTTCACAAGACGAACATCAAGCAGGCCACATGTGTGAACACTTTTTATTCCGTCACGAGACGTTGCGAGTAACGTTAGCGGAACAGAGCAGCGGTCAGCAGTAATAAACAACCGCTAACAACCACAAACCTCAGCATTCAACACCTTAAATAAACTCTGTGGTGAAGAAGAGAACTCTGCTCAAACCCCCGGAGCTAACAGTGCAGCACAGAGGCTGCTCTCACTGCTGGTTAATAACGCAGCAGAGCACAGCCCCTTATGTTGTTATCCAAATAAACCTGCATGCTTTCAGATGAATTCATTAATTAATTAATGCTGTTATCTGTTTAAAATATAAATGCTGCAGACCGTTTATCTTAATTTCCAGTTGTGTGTCATATTGTATTTCAGCAGAGTAAGAACTCCGGTGGATGGTTTAGCACACAGTAAACTGGAGCAAACGACTGAAAATAGAGCTCCCTTTTCTATTCATGCAGTCAATAATCAATTTTGAATTAAGAATCGATTCTTAATTGAATCGATTGCGAGATTGCCAAAGATTCACAGCCCTTGTATTTAGTTTATTTTCCCATCATTTCAAGTAACTTCATCAAACAAATACATGGCTGATAATAAAATAACATATGATGGTGAGAGATGACTTATGAATTAACAACTAAACCACCTGCAGATGTGGTCTGGCCAATCAGAGTCATATTTTAAAAGCATCTACACGCTTTGTGTGTGTTTTTCCTTAAAAAATCATGTGCTAATGTAGGTGTAACTAGGCTAACAGAGGTGGCAGATCATGTCGGCACTGATGGATGGATCTCTGTAACTGATTATTGTATTATTTTATTGTTCCCAAAATGAAAATATATATATTTTGTGTAAAAAAAAAAAAAGACAAAATGGCTGCGTGTATTTACTCCGTTTACTGTACTTTCAATAGTCAAAGAATGATGCTCTGCTGTCTCAAGAGGATGTATTGTAATATATCTCCATATGGATTCTTTGTCCAGCATCTAGATCCCACGTGTGGCATTATGCCAATATGCCCTCCAGGTATTGATTTATACTCTTTTGATCACTTTGAGGATGTCATAACTGAGGGGACTAGATCAATGACTGTACCTTAGAGTTTGTACATGAAATAAAGGGTTCTCTTCTGGAATATAACTGCAAGGTGAATGTAGTCATGGTCACTGTCAGAGGCAGTGCCTCTGTCTTTGTTGAAAAACCCCACACCTTCTTTGAATTTACACCCATCTGTCTTTTATGTACATCAAGCAGAGTTACTTCCTACGTTCCTCAGGTGGAATCCAGTATTTGCCCTCACAGCTGCTGCTTGTTACTGCATAACCCGGGTGCGATCATCAGGATGGCTACCGTGCTTCCTCAGCTTGTTATTTGTGACTCTTTGTCCCTCTGTCCTCCAGTCAGTCCACTGAGATCGATCTGTGACGGATGATATGCCATCAGCTGATGTTGCTTCACAATAGCACCTGACTCAAAAGAGATATCTAGTTTGGTAAATGAAAGGGATATCTAGAGATTGCAGAAACTACTAAAATTGGGTTCAGAACTGTCCAACGCATTATTAAAACCTGGAAGGATAGTGGTGAACCATCATCTTCCAGGAAGAAACGTGGTCGGAAAAAGATCTTGAATGATTGTGATGGGAGATCACTGAAACTTTTGGTGAAATCAAATCGTTAAAATTCAACATTAGAACTCACGGCTATGTTTAACAGTGAAAGTAAGAGCATTTCCATACACAGGCATTTGAAGAGAAGTCAAGGGATTGGGACTAAACAGCTGGGTTCTTAAGAAAACCACTTATCAGAGAGGCTAATCAGAGAAAAAGGCTTCAGTTTGCTCTTGAGCATAAAGATTGGACTCTGGAACAATGGAAAAAGGTCATGTAGTCTGATGAGTCCAGTTTACACTGTTCCAGAGTGGTGGGCTCAGCAGGGTAAGAAGAGAGGCAGGTGAAGTGATGCACCCATCATGCCTAGTGCCTACCATACAAGCCTGTGGGGCAGTGTTATGATCTGGGGTTGATTCAGTTGGTCAGGTCTAGGTTCAGCAATGTTATGTGCCCAAAAAATTAGGTCAGCTGACTACCTGAATATACTGAATGACCAGGTTTTTCCATCAATGGATATTTCTGCCCTGATGGCACGGACATATTCCAAGATGACAGTGCCACAATTCATCCGGCTCAAAGTGTGAAAGTGGTTCAGGGAGCATGAGGCATCATTTTCACACATGGATTGGCCACCACAGAGTCCAGACCTGAACCCCATTGAGAATCTTTGGGATGTGCTGGAGAAGACTTTCCGCAGTGGCCCGACTCTCCCATCATCAATACAAGAGCTTGGTGAAAAATTAATTAATGCAACGGAAATAAATGTTGTGATGTTGCATAAGCTTATCAAAACGATGCCACGGCGAATGCGTGCCGTAATCAAAGCTAAAGGCGGTCCAACCAAATATTGGAGTGTGTGACTTTTTCATAATCAGTACAACATAGTGAGACATGTTCTTTGCAGTGGGAAGAGATCAAGTTTGAACTTGTGAACTCGTTCTGTATCCTCTGCTCTCTGCAGTAGGAAGCCGCCAGAAAGTACCAGGGGGACCAACTTCAGCTCCAGGCTACAGTGTGGGAAACCAGAGCCCCCAGAGGAAACCCACGCAAACACACCAACAACATACAAATTGCACACAGAAAGGCCCTGCCTCAGCCAGGAATCCAACTCAGGACATTCCTGCTGTGAAGCAACATGCTGCTGAGTATTACTCACATCCTTTACTGACCTGTATATACTGTAGTCCTATATACATTGCATTGGTTACATTTTATATAGATGTAACAATGCCTACATAAATCATCCCTGCAAAATAAACCAATAAAATAAAATGTGGAATATGAGAAAATGTGGGATTTTGTTGAGTTAACCTGCCTGTTACATATCCTTCAGTAACGGCTCATGAAGCGCTGTTTGCTTCAGCATAGTTCCATGTTTCATGCAGCTAGGGAGAGACTTGTGACAGATCTTTATTTGCAGTTACAAATGCATACAAGTGCTGAATGTGTGTTACGCCTCCACACCATGCACTGTACAATGTACAAGCACTCCATGCTTGTGTACAGCTTGGTGGCTGTTTACATGGAAATTACTGCCCTTCACCTGTTGTGTGTTCTCTTCATGTCTGTGACATATTCTACATATACAGATGTCCATATGACTGTCTACAGATCACTTTCAGGTCACTTTTTTCCAAGAACTGCGCACGTCGCATTAAAAATACAAACAAAATAGGTGAGACTCGATGACATGATGCCTCACTTGACACGCGTGAGAAGCTCGACTCACACAGCCAGTGTGTCTGCTCTAACCTGTTGACTTGAACAATGAATTGAAAAGCTAGACAAAACGCAGGCGCTGCTCACAAATCCAGTGTGGCCAGCTTGTTATCGGACTGGCAGCTTGCAGTGAACATGGCCAGACCAGGACGGAACAACACCGCCTCCGAGAAGAAGGAGGCCAGTTTGATGACTGCTAAGACAGTTCAGAGATGGTTTTATTGGTGGTTGGGCTCCTGGCACCTGCACTGGCAGCACTGATCTGGTAAACTACCTAACAGCAGCTAAATTTAAGCATTAACTTAGCGCTTACTTTAGCAATTAAGCTACCGGAAGCTGCATGTGGCCTCAGTCTGGAGGTGTTCATCAGTAGGCTGTAAAAGAGATCTGTGATCTCAATGGGACTAACCTGGTTATATAAAGGCTTAATTAAAAAATAGGCTGCTGGATGGCAGCAGTTAACAGTTGCTTTAGCAACAAGTGAAGCTATCTGTCTAGAGTTAAGGAAAAGCAGCCGGAGGAAGTCAGAGGGAAAACCAGAGGGTTCTTCATAAAATGTGATGCAGTTTCATCCAAATCAGTGAACAAAGTTATAAATGACTGTTTCTGTACTTTAATGTGAGACCAGGTCCTCAGAAACACTCCTCCCTGGCAACATCCAGCTTCGACATTTGCCGATGTTCATAACACGCATGTAGAGTATTACACAAAATTGTGCTCGTATGAAAAAAAACAAATATTAAAAAATGCAAAGCATGCCAGGCAAAAAGTGACGCTTTGCTTTTAATGTGAATTTGGTGCAAATATCCTGTTGATATCGTTGCCCACTCGCTGTGCCTTTGAATGCCGATCAATGCCTCCTCAGCTGCCGCAGCAGACACATCTCCTCTCAACTTGTCTTATTTCTGTCGCCTGATGTAACTGCTGGGAGCCACGTGGGACATTGTATAACTTATTTACACATTCAATCTGATGCCTCATGCCTTTTCCTGATAAACTCTCTGTGCACTTTTGTCTGCCATTAACAGCATAAAAACACACTACTCACCATTAGGCCATCATATTGCCTTTCTTCTTTCCTCCTAACACTTAAAAAAATGATGATCTAGGAAATACGTACTGGATAATGCATGTACATGCTGGTTGTGTTCTATTCTGGGTTTGACATGGGTCAAGTGCACCCACCGGCATTAAAATGCAGCAGTAGAACAGCTGGAGGCAGAGTAACTCAAGTCTATAAAGCAGTATAGACACCAGGCAATCCATTACGCAGTCCCTTGGTCTGTTTGTTTTACGTACAATCCTGAAGCTGCATTCAAGTAAGATAACTTTGACTTATCAGTATTACCTAATAAATATGTAACATTATGTATATAACTATGTTTTTTATAAGCCTAACAGCTTCAGAGTATTCTGATATATTTCTATTTTCCAAGGTTCAAGGTTATTTTCAATGCTAAAGGTGATTTGGCAACATAGGGTTACATAACAAAACAAATGTTTGTAACTTCATTCACCCCAAACACAGGCCTAAGTAATCACCTATACACGCAGGAAATAATTCTTAGTGCATTTTTAAAATTTGGGGAAGGCAAACAGTGGCATCAAGATGGAGATGATGGTACGGTCGGTATCTTCACACTGTAACCGCTGTCCACCAACGGTGACTGTGTGTGATGTCGTGGCAACTAAAAACCAGTCGCTTGTCTAGTGCAGCTGAGAGTTGGTCAAACCATCCATTCATACTCTGCAACCACATAGCCATCACAAGACAGAACGCATGTTGGAAGCCCACAAACATAAGATTTCACTTTACATAAATAATAATGTTGTATCTATATTGTTACGTGGTCTGCCCCTCTACTGGAACGGTTCGTTGTTCCCTTCACTTGGCCAGTCTGACTCCCATTTGGTCCATTTTGCGTGACGTGAAATTAGTGCATTACAATTTAAAACATTGCATTAATAATAAACAGCGAGACCAATCACAAATCCTACAACAAGTCCATGGGTTTTTCTGTGTGGCCCTCAGTCACATGCTGGCTCCCTATATTGGCACTGTACTAGTTGTGTTTTGATTGACATGCTTTCAAAGGCATGTGGGTAATACAGAACATAAAGCCTAAGCATGCAAACTTTTTTCTTTTTTAAATTATGTCATGGATACCAGTAGAAGCAGGATTTTTTCATCCGTTTCAGATTGTCTAAAAGGCAAAATATTGCAAAGCAGAATTGTACGACTCTTGGAATTCAAAGGCGAAACAAAATTAATTTCTCCTCCATTTTGTCACAACTTCCACCTCTCCTCAGAGTAGATGTCACTGGACGTGAGTCTAGGCAGTCAGCACATTTGGAGTCAAAGTTCAGTTTGAGCTTTGTGGAGTGTAGTACTTGTGCTTAATGCAGCCTGTCCTCTTCAGAAAAATGACCATTTAGGTCGACTGTGCGAGCAGCTTATTATGACCCATATTTACGTTTCTTGTTAGATGGCGACCTCAAGCAGCTGTAGTAATTATTACAGAGGAAAGTAGGAAGTCAGGTAAAGTAGTACAACAGGCAACATTGTCTGTATAGTGAGGACAGAGTGGATAGGTGTGTAAAACAAACACAGGACCAGAGCAGATAGCTGTGTCCTGTAGAGTGAGATCATTTGAGGTGTGTCAACAGCGCACACAAGATAAATATCATACAGACTGAAGTGGTCAGTGTACAGAAGCAGGAATCTGTTGATCAAAGGAAAGAATGTAAAAAAATCAGAAAAATAAAAAATTTGCTGCATTCGTGTGAAGTTCGTGTCAATTCGCATCAATGCTGGGAAAAAGGACAGGTTGATCCTGAGGCTTCAATTTGCGTCAACTCACGAAGATGCGTGTCAACGCTGGTGTGTGTGTGCATATGCGTGGGTGTTTGGCACGCTTCTTACAGCGCCAGTGTGAAACTTAGCAGCAAATTGACTTGACAGTATGGCACCACAGAACAGGGTATGACATGACCAAATTCAAGAGGGCTTCTTCTGGAGGAGTATGAATTTCAAATGCAAATCTGCAAATGCAGTCAGACCATTACATTTTGTGGTGTCTGTTGATTTTAGGATAAGGCGACTGGTGCTATTATACATTTTTCATATTGCCAACAAATCCCATGAAACGACCAAAATCAACAATGTGCTTGTCTCTCTTTAAATACTGTCTGGCTTCTCTACTCTGTTTGTTGCGCTCAACCCCAAGCGCACTGGTTCCTAGTGAAGAAATACATCTTTAAACATGTCTCACAAATACAAATTAAAACAGTCCATTTTCGGTTTTTAACAAACAAGAGGAAATTATGACTTTTAATCTTTTTTTTTTAAATATTTTAAAATATATGTTAAACAACATGTAATGTTCCATCTGTCTGGGCCCTCGAGTGGCAAGGACACTGCTAGGCATGTACTGCTAGGCACGTACACAGTTTTTAATATCCAGATAAACATAAACACGTAGAGCAGTTTTTTAATTAGCGTTGCGTGAATGAAAACAGCAGCGCTCAGAATACAGTCCATCCATTCAGTGCAACAGCCTGATCCAGGATGTCGTGGTGGAAACAGGTCTCTGTAAAGATGTGGGCACAGCAATCTCTGATTTCCCTTTTTTTGGCCAGTCCGAGTTCCATTTGTCTCTTTCATTTCCCTGCAAACAGACATTAGCCAGGAGCAGCCTGAGTCGGATTAGCATGACTCCTATCCCGACTCTGTTCCTCTCCTCCCTGGGGCAGTCCGGCTGCTCAGGTTGGATGGTCGAACGATGCCGTGGGCAGCGATCGTCTCACAGCTGCTCTCATTCTAAAACCTACACTTGCTTCTCCAATGTTGGGGATTTTACTTCTGCCATAGGCAATACATGGTTCACCAAAAAGCCAGGTAACAGATAAAAAACAAAAATGTAGTGAAATTGAAAGGCTTACCGGCGTGGGCCTTTCTTGCCATAGTCACAGTAGGTACTAACCACTCATTTACTCGTGCCCCACTGAGACTGTTTTAATATGTCTGAGAAAATAAGCATTACATATACTTAAACAGCATAACAATGATGTCTCTTGTGTCTTCTTCTGCTAATCATCTCACAAACGCTTAAGTGTATCTTGCAGCCCCTAGTGGAGGTCCTGACCCCCAGGTTGGAAACCCTGCAGCTCGGAACGTTTAGATTAATGAGATACATCAGGATAGACTCACAATGCTTAAAGCAAAAAAAATAAAAAGTTATTTGGGCAATATGGTGGGAAAAACAGTGATACATCAACAGGTCTTTTCAATTCAGTGGATGAACACCTGAGTATTAGCATTTAACTTTCATTGTCATCAGTTAGACATCTCAGCAAAACCTAAACTCAGGAGATTTAAGGTCACCATGTAGTTACAACTAACGCAAAAGGACAAATACTTTGACATGTCATAACTAATGGCTCAGTGTCATTAGAATAAATGAGTGAGGCTGGAACAATGTTAAATAAATGGATTTTTTGAACCCTCAGTGCTTTGCAGTGACCCAGCGTTGACTTGGCTGCTCACTTTCCAATTAGTGCTCCAGTGTAAAGCAAAGGACGGTGTTGCATCAGTATGCTCAGTGCAGGAACTGCATCATTTAAACACTGACCATAAACGCTGTCTGGCAGGAGAGGGCTGTGAGTGATGAAGACAGAGCAGAGGGGGGGAAATGACAACGCACTCGCTCTCTTAAACCCTCCATTAGCTGTCTCAAGAGGAGAACGAGCACAGTCTCCATGCATGTGTGTGTGTGTGTGTGTGTGAGAGAGAGAGAGAGTCGCATACTTGCATCTTGTCTGCTTGTGTTTTAAATTTAGATAACTGTCCTCTCAACTTGTTTTATCTGGCTTGTTAAATGCAATTTTTATAAAACATGAACATTTTGACAGTCCACTAGCAGGCCACTAGCGTTAACGTCATGGCTGTCATGGCTGTCATGGCTGCCCAATTGAACTTTATCTCAACTCTACATCAGAGCCAAAATAAATGAGAGCAGAATTCCTCTTTCACAGTGACCAATTTATATTTGCTTTATGATATATGACCAAATATTTGCAAAATGATAGAATCCATCTCAGCTGTACTTACCAAATATAAGCATGTTTAATAAGACAGTGAACATTATACGCATGGGTACCCAGCTTCCACCCCTTAAGAAAATATTGGACCTCCTTTGAACTAACATTAAAAACCCCTGCCCCTCCTCCAGCCTCCTGCAGTTTTTTCATACTGTCCTTAACATCGACAAAAAACAGTATTACGTGATATAAGAAACTTTTAAAGCAGCATTATGTAGAAATTAGGCCTGTCTTCATCTCAAAAACTGAAACTTGAAAATGAAAGCGACCTCTAGCAGTTGTAGTAGTAATTACAACTTGACACGAGGAAGTCAGAGAAAGTAGTATGAATAGTAAAAAGTGCACAAAGGGAGGAGGTCAGGGACGGACGGTCGGGTGAGACAAGCACAAGACTTTCATGTAGGAGACGGTCAGTGGGGACTTCTTTAAACTCACTAGTGGAGTGAAGTATCTTCACGTTCATAAGGCAACATTACACAGCTGTCATAAATATAAATCCAATGTCTGTAACAGTTTGTCAGATGTAACGTTACACGCTAACTATATAACGCGCTATCGAATAAATTATAACAGTAACACCATCTCCCTATGAGAAGTCACTGTACCATCAAAATGATTGGATGATTTTAACTGGTTATGAAACAGTATCAGTTTAATACTGATGCATCTTAAAAGGCCTACATCAGGAAACGAGACCATCTTCGGGAAGACGGGCTATTTCTATATAATTGTTAGGCAGCCCCTGTGGATGAAGTTGTTTTCATCCACGGGGGCCGCCTGAATCAAGATAAAATATAGTTCCTTGCAGCAGCTTTAAAGATTTAAAAATGGCCATTTTATGTCTTGCATTTTAAGGTAATGAATTCTACTGCTGTCATATGGATGCACAGAGGAAGAATCCCTGACAGCCCACCCACCTTCAGCTCTCTCTCCAGCAGAACAGTCAATACAGGGACATAAATGGATCTTAAAATATACTGTACCTACTGTACAGGGTTGTACTGTATGTTGATGCCTCATTTTTCAAAGAACCGGCTGTCCTCCTGAGGATCAGAAAAATGTGTTTTTAAGTGTGGTGGGTTTTTTTTCTTTTTTCTGTAGACTTGAACTAGCAGTTCCTGCACTCTCCAATCTGTTTCATGAAGGCCAAACCTTCAGCTCCGCAGACAGAGGCAATACATCTTGCTCTTACTCTATCAAGCAAATCTCCCTGCTGAATGTATTTTAAGGCCCTTTGATTTCGGCTTTATTTTAGCTTTAACAGTGCCAGCCCAACCTCAGACAAGGAGCTATTGTTCTCCGCTGCTGTTCCACCGGCTTCTAATAGAGGAGTCTCAACTGTATGTTTTGCTTAATCACATTGTCCAAAAATCTCACAAATGGAACAAAAGACTTCATCAGTGCTGGATGTCGTTCCAGGAAATTCTGCATACAGATCAGTTTCTCCTGAGACGACAACAAAAACAATCTTGGCAGTGCTCAGAGAGTTTTTTAATCAAGATAGAAAATACATTTCTTACTGTGTGCAGTCTGTGTGGTACGTGCCTGCATGTTCACTTGTTATTAAGCAAGAATGCACTATATCTTTTATCCAGATTTATCTGTTTTGGGGTCCTTGTAGCACAACAAACAGCCTCCAGAGGCCACGGTCATTAACCTACACAGTACAAATACACATTGATATGGCCTAAGGATGGCGCTACAGCAAACCTCATATAGTGTGCAAAAGGGAAAGGGTCAATCCACTGGGGACTATGAAGTTGCTCAGTGGATGGCTAACATTGTATCATGTGAAATTGTCACAAATATAATCAGAATTTGTGCACATGGACACTCATTTTAAATCTTCTTCCTGACTCAGCACAGCTATCTGGCATACCTGCAGTTAAAGCTTCTCTAACTGAATGAAGTGCTACATTTATGAACCCTGCTGAAGGAGAAGAAACAACAACAACAGCAGCATGGCTCACACACTGTCTGATCTCCAAGTGGTTCACTGTAATGTATTTAACATGTTTGAGCTCTCTGAACCTGCCAATGTCAACAGCAGCTGTTTGTGAACACACTGTCTGTTTCAACTGATCCAACCATTGATCTAGTAACAACAACATCACCAGACTCCCTTAACAAATGGTCTGATTTTAAAAGTTGTCGAGTGAGGAGAAACTTAGCAAACTTTGTGAAACGGCTACGAAAAATTCTAAATCATTGGTGCCTTCTTGTAAATTCAGCATTAAATCAAAACATGAAGTTGTTTGTCTCCTTGTAAAAAGTGTCAGTTTGTGGCAGCATGGCTGTACCAGCCTGTCTGCTTCTGTGTCTAAAGTGTGTCTTACCTGCCAACAATTAGCAGCTGTTTGAACACACTGTTTACACTGATTTCACCATTTACACTCAATTTATGAAAGAAGACGACATTTTATTGACGCTATACATGTCACATTTGACAGCAAACAGTCACCACCAGACTCCATTAAAAAATCACTAAATTTTGTGAGTTCTTGAGTTTGGAGAAACTTTATAAACTTATTTATTTGTCTAAAAATCATTGTGTTCCAGTGATGTACAACGTGTTTACTTGCGTATGGAGCGAGAAAGGGAGATCCGACCACAAGTGGCTGCTTGAGACACATGTTAATTCCAGGTGTGAAGTGATGGCCTGAGAGCGGAACACTTGTGATCAGACGGCAGGACAGATGGCCTGACTTCCCTCACAGATTACATTTTGTCACTATTTCATGAACGGCCATGATACTGGGTTGAAAAAGCAGTCTTCCCTTTAGACTATATACTTCCTGTGTAATACAAGTGGCCATTTCAGCCAAAAAACAAATGCTATTAGATGCGAAACAAAGCAACAAACCTCCCTTCAGAACAGTAATTAGCTCATAAGAACATGTCCGAATGAACATTTCATTTTGATTTTCCAGGCTAGACAAGTGGCACTCAAAGTCCCGTACAGCACAATGTTGATGCTCCTCTCAAGTTTTGAATGCTTCAATAGGGGGATTTTAGTGCACAGGTAATGGACTGTGGAAACCCTGCCAGCGGCTGTGTTTACTGTAGGTGTGTAACAGGGGATGTTGAACCCTTCTGCTCTGTCAAGGTGATGTGAGGCCTGAACAGCAAAGAGCACAAAAACTAGAGGCCAATCACAGCCAGAGAGCAAATGTGGGCCTGTGCACTGAAACCTCAACTGCGCTTTCGGCTTGATTGTTAGAAGTATTCCCGTGTGGAGTCTGAGAGGAGATTCACATATCAAGCGCTACAACTGACGTCTAGTCAAGACATCCCAGAGTACATTTCACTCCGCAGAGCAGCTGCATCACGTGGCCACTGACTGCTTTGAAAGGAGGGTTAATTCCTAAGCCCTGTGTCTCCGGGGCTTGCTTAATAATGACAGCTTATCAGGGGAGTCCTCTTTGTTCAGAGCTAAAATTACCATGTAGCCTCCAGTGTACACACTCTACTACGCGTCACCAGCACAAGACTGAAAAGTTAAGTTGAAAACTGACGGTGAACTTCCATAATTGCTGACTGAATGAAACAAGATCGCTCCACTGGAGGATTTTCTGACAGCTTCATCAGATTCTCTCCTTTAATGACGTAACATCAGCAGAAACATTTACAGCTTGTTTTCCCCAAAATGAGCAGCATTTTTGTTGATGGTTGCATCTTGTATTTATGAAATATTTATCAGATTGCATAAGAATTTTTCTTCTTTGTTCGTAGTCTGTTGGGATTTTGCATTACCTGTTTCTCCTTTCCATTTCCAATGAAAGTTTCTTCACCTGTTTTGCTGTCACAGCATCTGGTAAGCTGTTCACCATCCCGGCTCCCACACACTGAAACCTCAAACACCTCTGAGGAATAGAGGACGGAAACTGCCTCAATCGGAAATAAATAAATGAAGAAATAAATTAATGAAGCAAAAATGAATAAATAAATGTTAAAAGAAATAATTAAGTTTGTGGAAACAAAAGGGGGGAATAATTTAGAAATAAATACAGATATAAATATGTAAATAAAGAAAATCATTTGAGGTTATTGAATGTATTTAAAAGAATGGAAATATATTATGAAAGTATAATAAAAAAGTTTGTTAATACAAAGTTAAATACAAACAGGCAAAGTAAATCTGAGATTCAATTTAATCAATTTATAGCACTTATAAATGAATGAATGGCCACATTTATTTTCAATGTTATTTTTGGTGCATTTATTGGAATATTTATTTATTGAGCCATCTATTTATTTCTTTATGCATTTCTGATTTTGGCAGTTGCAGTCCTCCATACTAAGTAAGTCAGAGAAGAACAGAGTAGATTCAAGAGTACAGCTCACCATCACTACAACACCAGTCAGTCAGTTGAGCCGGGAGGCAGATGACGAGCAGGGTTCAATGTTCCAGTTTCCCGCGCTGCTTTCATCAGAAATTCAAATACACTAACGAACCAAAGTGCTCTAAGTGTTTTCTCTTTGTGTTTAGTTCAGACGTCACAGAACTTTGTCAGAAAAGTCACTTAAATGAATTATGGTCACAGTGTATGTGTTACTGTACAATGACTACTCAGTTTGAACCCTAATCTTACATTTATATTTGTGTTTAGTGCAGAGGTAGTGTTGAAACAATGTAATAATGAGAAGTAAATTGCAAATAATACAAGGGAATAAATATTAACTTCTGTATAGTACTTTATTGTTTCACAGACTGCTTTCTGATACTTTGGACTGATACAGTTGTGAAGATAAAAGTATCTGATCTGACACAGTTCAAATATCTACATACATATTCAATACAATACCGATGTCTCTGAATGACCTGCATAAGCAACACAGAGCAAAGTCCTTTAATGTATAGTTCTTCTAATGCCTGACACCATGTCGGTCACCGACTTATCCAGATAGGATAACACAAAATCAAATCTAATTTTTATGGTAAAGTGCCGGGAATTAGGAGTCTCACAGGGACCAAAAACAGGCTCTGAGACGCATGGAGGTCATTCGCCAACGTGGTAAAACAGTATGGAGTGATTTACAGCAGCTCTGATCAGGACTATGAGTCCGGGGACGAGAAGACACGGCAGGCGGGGACAGGAAAGGACATCAGCAGCGTGTAGAGCCGGAATATTTTCACATCTTACTCTGTGAACTGAGGATTTATTTGGACCAAACCAGAGGTGACTGTGGAGACAAACCAACACTGTTCTGGTGAGTTTGATTCAGTTTGTATCCAATTTGAATGAAGTGTGTTTTAGAAGGATTTCATTTCTTGACATTTATGAGTTTATTTTGTTCATTTATAAGACTAAGTAGTGAACTTGCCACAGGCATACACCTTCCATCTGAAATACAGACCATCAGACTATCACCTCTTGAGGTGCAAAGTGGTATCAGGAGACAGGACGGGCCAGGGCTAGCAGGTTAGCATGCTACCTTTCATAGATATCTCTGGAACTCACTACACAGACGATTTTGTCGATACTGTTTATTCCTCACACTCTGTTGATAATATAAGATCAGTTTTAACTTTACTTTTAAATCTTATGTAAAACCCTAAAATTAAGCTTTCAGATGGCACTCCCCTCCTTGCTTTTTCTCTATTAGAGAAGAAGAGCCGTCCTGTGCCAGCTTTCTTGCCAGTTTCACAGAGCAGTCAAGAAGACAAGTGGTCAGGGAGCCACGGCGTTGCACTGTGACACCCATCTGCAAAGTCATTACATTCCCAGATTAAAACCTATTACTAATGTTGATTGCTAAAGCCCAATGAGGCATAAAATGCAGTTTTTTTGCAATCAAGGGCGAAAGAGTGATGGACTTGGACGTGGAGCCAGAATGTCGAGGTTGTCTCCAGCGATCCGCACTGAGGGAGGCAGCAAGGGCTGACTGATGTTGTTTTCCTTCCTTTTACTTACCCTGTTTATGTTAAATACATACATAGTGCAGCACATACGGTATGAATTATGCAGGAGTATCCCTTTAACATCAAATCACCTTGTACTAATAAGGAGTATGGAATTTAATTAACGTATGAATAGCATTGAAACTGTTCCAGATTGTTAGAGAACCTGTGCTGCTTCTCAACTCTCCACATACACACACACACACACACACACACACACACGCTGTCTCTTTCTCACTCACACACACACACACACACCAACACAAGCAGGTCTATTTGTTTGCTGGCTTGGATTCAGAAGGGACGACTGGTCATTAGACAAATGAATGCAATCATGTGTAGATAAGTGGAGGCTCACACGGGCCAAAGACTCTTCAATGTGGGTCAGCAGACTGCGCCTGTGTCTGACTGAATGACATCTGCACAAAGACTGCAACAATGGACGTACATGCATACAGTACAAGTGCATGATATCATAAACTCCCATCTACAGAGCATCGGTGACAACGGTGAAGTGAGATGTCTGCACCCACCCAGCCACAGTGTGTTCACCCTGCTGCCATCTGACAACAGATACAGAAGTATCTGCTGCCATACCAGCAGACTACAGAGCAGCTTCACTCCCCAGGCTGTGAGACTCCTGAACCCATCATCAACACTGTTATTATTTTTCTGCCTTTTTTAAAATGTATTAAATGATATGTATAGCTTTTGGTGTTTTTTTGTGTGTAGCTTAGTGGATTATTAGAGAAATTTCATCATTCAATCTTGGTTTGCATAATGACAAACTTATCTGGAATCTTAACCTCTTGAGTTTCAGAAGGATGAAGAAAGATTGACAGAATTCAACTGTGAGAATGTACACATATCACATATGCACATAACGATGTACTGTTTAGGCAGATATATAGCAAAACACATCAGTGAGCCACACACTTGTCAATATGTTTTGATTTTCACTCAGTCCCACATACACAATCCTGCTGAACCAAATACTCATGTGAGGACCAAATGTGTAATAATCAACCAGTGAAAACTGTCCCTAACAAATGCACTATTTCCTCCTGTGTGAGTAGCCTTTGCTAAAATCCACAGTGAGAGGAAGTATTTGGAAATTCATGAGCATTTTGGGGAAAGAAAAACTAAAACAATACATATTAGAGCCATTTTTAATATCTACGTTATGAGCTAAAACCAGTAGGCTCAGTGCTGACTGCAACAGAAGTATAGACAGACAGACTAACATATCATTGTCTCCACACATTAACAAGAAACCGAGTTTGCTAAAATCTTTTTTTCTGCTTGCTGTTTGTGCCAATAACATCTTTTAATGTTACCACTACACAAAAAACTGCTGAGAATAACATCCAGCCTGTCCTCAGTTTCTGGAGTGAGTCAGTTGCTGTCCATAGTTGAAGCTACAGGAGAGCTATGGAGCTCTGGCTGGACTTGTGTTGATCATCAGGACACTTTTTAGCTCTGAATAACAGAAGCTACTTCAACGTGACAGAAGAGAATATTCAGCTCTTTATTTTCTATATTATCTCTGTTCGTACACGTCTGCTTTCCTACAGAACACGATCAAGTGTTGTGCTATTTATTTTTTTCCAACAGAATACATTCAGGAAGGGTAGTGGTGATATAGTGATGTGCTGAAGGCTGTTCTCCAACCACCTTTCTTTATACACTAACAATGTCCTTTGCTTGTGAACATACAGTGCCTATTGTGTAGGTAACCACATAATTATAATTTTTTTCTGCTCATCTCTCGCACTTCTTCTCCACACTGCTCAGCCGTCTGCACTCCACTATCTGCCGAAGGTTACGTTGATGAGTACGTGTGGACAACCGATCACACGTGAGTGCTCATTTTAGCTCCTGTTCACACTGACTTCTCACTAAAGAGTAGCAAACATGAAGTTTTTTTCAAACTAACAGGTAACTCATTCATTCAAAATTCTGCTGATTGTCATCCTGCACCATGAGCTCACCATCAGGACCCACAAATCAACAGTAGTTAATGCAGCACTTGTGTATGCACTCAGGCGGAGAGCTCAGGAAGAAATAACTGATTGTTACCATTATTAGTAGCCAATTATTAGACTGCATACAAACAGGTGCGGACAGGATGAAAAGGGGGCGTCTCGTGCACTAATGATTCAAACAGCTTATTGCCGTGGATTGCTCAATTTGCATAAATAGACTACAAGTGTTGCTTATACAGATCAGTTTGGCCTATAAGATGGCTTCTTGAACAGGTCATGATCAGCACATGGATTAACTAGTAGTTAGCGTTCGAGTCGTGCTAAAATCACATATGCATTATCATTAATCCTCAGGTTTGTCAACACTGCAACAGAGTTGCTTTGAAGCAGACTGAGACTCACCAGTGCTGACCTTTTTAAGGAACGTCGAGAACTGGAGAGTCCAAAATGGAGGAGCCGTCCAATTTAATTCCTTATAAACCTGCTCTGCCCGGGTATGAACAGCTTCAAGACAGATATGCTTATGTGGATATTGATATAAGCTCCCAGGGAACTATTTCTGGCACTTTCTGGTGTGATTGAGCAATTACACCACAAACGATTATAAGGATTAAGACCCCAAGAGAAAAAAATAAAGGATGGTGAAATTAAGGGATAAAGGGACCCCCTGCCTGACCGGCTGTGCAGTCGGGTCAAGGCAAATGATGAAATGGACAATGACCGTGAGATTAGTAAATCAATAATCAGAAACATGATCAGATAGAAAGATGGGATACACAAATGCAGAGGGAGCATCCATGTTGGCTGCTTGGTGACTTCACTGTGTATGTGACAGGTGTCTGAGAAACAGCACAGTGAGTCAGTCACACACACACACGCACACACACACAGATTCATGACATGCAGACAGCCAACAGACAGTGTGTGTAATGATGCAGACAGACTGATAGGCAGCCACTCACTGGTTTTCCAATGGACGATTCCTGCCATATATCATGGTTTAAACTGAGCTAAGAGAAGAGACTGTAACGGTCTCCCATATGAGGGGCTACATCCTTCAGCACCCACCCTCTACGTCTGGATACGTCATGGGTCATCAGTGTCTTCCTATTGCAAAGGCTCCATCAAACCAAATTGCAGAACAAAGGTGATTTATAAGCCCGGACTGATTACAGCATAATTGGACCAAATCAGTTTATATTCAGAACCAGCTTACCCATGTAGACAAATGGTTTGTGAAAATGGTCACGATCACATACATAAATGGCATTACACTCTCTAATAAGCAAGTTACATACAAACTGTACACATTATTAAAGTAATATTTGTCATTCCTGGTTGTTTCTCTTTTCTAAATGCTGTGCTCTGACGTATGCATTTCATCATGTACCAACTGAGCCATTGCCGTGACTTCAGAAATTGTGAGGTGATAAGCCCCAGGCAGCCCCTCCATCCCAAGATTATTTGAATTCGGCTGAAATAAAAATGTACATTTTGTTACCCTTGTTGCTCATTTTTCTCTGTTGAGAGTTGCATGAATTGTATTAAATTGTCAAACACTAGCCTATAACATTCCAATAAGACGCAAGAGAGGTGTGTGTGTGTGCGTGTGTGTGTGTATATGTGTGTGTGAGTGTGAGTGTGAGAGAGAGTTCAGCATGAAGAGGCCTCCACAGGGTGGTGACTGATTGGAAAAGCCTGATCACCCTTTGTCACTAACGGTGACCCCAGCAGGGCTCCAGCTGCAGATCTTGGTGGGCGCAAGGGTATATACCAGGTTAGTCAACCCAAAATGTATGTCAGAGCGAGGCAGTTTAAGATTTTAAAATCAATTCTAAAACTACCAGGGAGCCAATGTAGGGAGTAAAACACAGGGTTGATGTAATGGTGCCTGTTTGTCCCAGTAATGAGTGGAGCTGCAGCATTTTGAACCGATTGTACCAATGACCAATTAGCACAGTGACTTTCAGAAGAGCTGCTGACATTACTCCAAGACGCAGGCCAACGTCACTGACAAATCAGGAAGCACGGCAGAGTGGGGGTTTCCATAAGCGGATCTCACATTAGATCAGAGGACACTCCAATTATGAAGAGGCTTTGGGGCACGCGTCTGCCAGCCCGGGTGAATAAGTCTTCCAGCTGAATCACACGAGCTGCTGTTGCAGCCGGTGATGAAGGGCTCCTCTGCTTATGCAGTGCTCCTTCTGAGGGCTTGTTTGTGCCACAACTTGATTAACATAAATTTCTCGTGAGTGAGATGATCCCTGCGCTCTCGACTGGAGCAGCTGATGCCCAAAAACTGCGTACTGTAGATCTCCCTTGAATCCCAATTTTAAAAAGTCTGTCTTCCTCGTGCATGACCACACAAATACACTCTCATTTTTCTTCCACAGATCTGATTTTTACACAAAAAATGTGGTGACAATCAAGTGTGACAATAATACTGTAATTGGGCACCAGATGTTAAAAACATCTGCCCTCTTTTTTTGTCTGAAAATGCCCTCAGCCGACTGAGCCGGGAATTTTTTGGGATCAAATTAATAGACCGAAAATACATTTCCTGGAAGTAGTCTGTCACACTGATAAACAAGTTGTGTTTTTCTCCCTTATTAGTAGTATCTGTAGCGGTATACTATGTTTAGCCGGCTGCCTTATTATGCAGGGATCATTGCAGAATGTGCCACTGTTTTGGATGCGATTATATTTGTTTGTGTAATGAAGCCATCTGCTTTCCATTCTCTGTACAATTCCATTAATTAGTGCCACAGTTGATATTAGAAACAATATTGAGAGATTGCGGGAGGGGAAGTCTGGAGAGATGGGGAGATGACGGAGAGGGAGGGGGAGGAGGGGGGCAGAGGTAGATCAGGCAGAGAAGAAAGAAAGAACGACTGCAGGAAAGAAAGGAGAGAAGAAAGAGGAAGAAATAAGCGTGGCTGGGAGTGATTGCAAATGCAGATGGTTATGAAGCTAAGGCAGATGGCGTGTCAGATTGATTATTGTCGCCAGCGCTGCGTGATAGATACAAGGCGAACACTGAGCTCTCCCCTCATTTCAGATGACAGAGAATGATAGAGACGTGTCAGCTCACTGGGTTAACATCAACGTCATTCAAGCTGTTTCCAACCATTTAGACCCATCCATGTGTGCCAGCCCATTCATTCTTGACAATACGATTACACCTGTAAATAAATATCGCCCCGCACTTGTGATTATGCAGCGGACAGGTGGGATATTGCGTCGGCGGAGGGGGTTTTTTTGTCCGCCATGGTGCTTTAGCGCTATCTCGTCGCAGCAGAGGGGAGCATTCTCTCCGGCCCCATCATTTCGTACGGGTGGCATTTCAGCTGACCCGTCTGGGAACAAAAGCAGCTTATGGCTGCGTCTCAGCTCCAGCGTGAAATATCAAGAGCCAAATGACATCTGACAATATGCTGGATGTAAGCTGGCCTGTATGTGTTATGATATGAGACTGCTATCCACTTTAATTTCTCTGTGTTTCATGTGGAGGACAGTGCACAGCCGACATCTGAACAGTACAGACGTCATTCTCACAGGGAGGCTGTGATCATTCAATGTTATTGACAGTTTAAAGTCATAGATTCATTGTTGAGTCTCTGTCGAATAGTCAAACCTACACTGTTAAAAAAATAACCAAGAGAAATTTACCGTAAATAAATACAGATTTGTTCTGTCTTTTTTAAAAGAATGCTCAAAATCTCTAACTTTAAATGATAAGAATCCACCATTTAATAACACAATTATTAAAAAGTTTAGACTATTAAAGGTCCAGTGTGTAGGATTTAGTGTGCTCTATTGGCAGAATGGAACATAATATTCATAACTATCTTTTCATTAGTGTATAATCACCTGGAAGTAAGAATCTTTGGACTTTCAGTTAATTTTGGACTTTCGGTCATCTGCCACAGAGTCCGCCATGTTGCACCGCCATGTTACAGTAGTCCCACAAACCAAACACTGACCCAGTCGGGCTGATTATGTATAACCATTAAGAGGAGGTAGGGCACTCGGCTCTCTCTCTCTATTCCATCTGATCAGAGACGCAGTCAGTCAGTGTTTAGGTTGGCTGTGGTATGTTTTGTTTTATGTTTATCTGATGGGTGCGGTAGTCTCGTTTTCGTGGCTTTGTTTGAGCTAGGTTTAGTTGTTTCTTTGTGTTAGGGCAGAGGTTTAGCCCCCAGCCCTGATGGGCCTGGTGGGTTGGTCTGGGAGGCAGCCCTTCTTTTATTTATTTTGGCCAGCCCATCAGTTTGTTTGTTTGTTTGTTTGTTTGTTTTCCCTTTGTTTGGTTGTTCAATTAATACATTTATCTTCCTTTAAACTGCAACGTGCTTGATTGTTCTATGTTAGAACTCTTTTGGTGTACCTCCTGTAGGGGGTCGCAACAGATTGCACTTTTTCTGGCCTGTTTCTCCAGTGTTGTTGCTTCATGCTGCTTGTTCTCATGTCTCCCGTAGAATACAGCAAAAATGGCTGTTTGTCACGTTGCAGAATGCATCGACAACCCCATTCTTTACATACATAACACAAACACAGGTGACATGTCAAATTAAAACAGTACCATTTATGGAGTTTTAGTAGCTACTTAGCTAAAGAAATATATTATAAAGAGTATTAAAAAGTAATATGACTACTTCTCCCAACAATGTTTACCAACATACGTAGTTAATTATACTTCTGTGCTTTTATTTTCGTTTATTAATTACTCTTTTCAATGGCGTTGCCTTGTTTGCAATGCAGTATGGCACATGTGGGCAGTACAGTCTGTCTAAACAGGACCATGATGGTTTCACTCTCAATATACATAAGTAGGATCACCATGGTTTTCTGCCTTGACCTCCGACTCTCAGTGTGCATATATTTGCATCATCAAAACTGGCATTTACATTTTCATTGAGTCATTGGTTAAGAGGCATATCGAAATTTCAATTAAAAGTTTATATAAGACCAGTATAAGACAAGACAACAACAAGATTAGTCACTCTTGTACTTTGTTTCTATACTGCACCCACCTCTTTTTTCATCAACTGCAGTATATCTGATGCTGAACAAAATATAAACAAACTTTCCCTCTAAAGTATAAAGCACAGAGGTGGAAGAAAAAGCTCTCAGTTCTTCTTCTGTCTCTCGTTGATCAGCGTGTTTCCTGCCAGCTTTGGCAACTATTCCCAAACCTCCAGAGAAAACAAGCACCGCCTTTAGATTTGTTTTCATGTTAAATTTCTTCATGATAAAATTGACTCCCTTATTAACTGAGGGTGCTGATTGGGTATAACGTGTACGCTTCCCCCCTCATCACCTCGTCTCTCTCGACTCCTCGGTCTCTCTAGCAAAAGCTGTAATCAAAAGAGCAGCAGAGTACAGTGCTGTGTCCCCGGGGACCCTCACTGGCTGGCTTCTCTGTCATCAACCGAATGCAGTTGTTGGTTTTCTTTTATTTAACCCATTACTGTGGAAGGATTTCTTATTTATTTATTGTTGTAATTCAGCACAGAAACATATTAGTCCCCAAGGTACTCGCTCACACACAAAGTGCGTCACTATACACAAAGTTACATTTAGGCCTCAAAGTATAAAACCATCATAACTGACACATTGCAATGCTAATTAATAAAGAATGGGGTATGTGGGGCTACATATTGTTTTAATTTTTCATACCAGGGCAGATATGCTGCATTCATTTGTGTTGTGATACTTATTTGTGATACTTAGCCTCTTTTTTTATTTGTAATTATTTTGTATTTATATTTTCTCAGTATAAATGAAATGTATAAAAGGCAGAGTAATTAATCCCCTTGGAGTTTTAGAGGGAAACATTTTAATTAGACATGTCTGCAGAGCTACATGTCAGGTTTTTCAAGTTTCAAGACATTATGACGAGACCCATCCGGTGGAATATAGTTTGAATAAAGTTCTCCTGCATATATACACTCATCAGCCACAACAATAAAGCCACGGACAGATAAAGTGAATAACACTGATCATCTACTGTAGTTACAATGGCACCTGCCAAGGGGTGGGACATTAGGAAGCAAATATGATTTTTCGTCAATTTAAAAGATAATTTTTCAACTTGACATTGTAAGCCAGTCAACATGTATGTCTTGTTGATGTTGATGTGTTGGAAGCAGGGAAAATGGGCAGCCATAAGTATCTGCGCAACTTGTGAAATTGTGATGGCTAGACAGTTTGTTTAAAGCATCTCCAAAATGGCAGGTTGTGTGGGGTGTTCTTGGTATGCAGTGGTCAGTGTCTACCCAAGGCTCAATGATGCACATGAGGAGCAAAGGCTTGCCTATCTGGTCCGATCCCACTGAGGAGCTACTGTGGCGTAATTGGCTAAAAAAGTTACTGCAGGGTATGATAGAAAGGTGTCAGAACACGCTTCATAGCAGCTTGCTGCATATTGGGCTGGAGCATCCATACAGACCCCTGTCCACCACTGAAAGCACCTAGATTGAGCGTCAAAACTAGACCATAGAGTGATGGAAGAGGGTGGCCTGGTCTGCTGAATCCAGGATGCACTATGAGAAGGATGAAAGCCAGCAGAGGCAGTTTGATGCTCAGAGTGGTGTTGTATTGGGAAACCTTGGGTCCTGGCATTCATACAGCACTTCCTATGACATGTACAACCTAAACAAAAAACATTGTTGCAAACCAAGTACACCCCTTCATGGCAATGGTATTCCCTGATGGCAGGATAATGTGCCCTGTCATAGTGCCAAAATTGTTCAGGAATGGCTCAAGGAACATGGCAGGGTCTGAAGTGTTAACTTGGCCTCCAAATTCACAATCCAACATAGCATCTGTGGGATTAGCCAGAACAAGAATATTGATCCATAGTACCCACCTCCCAAGTTACAGCATCTGCTGCTACCAGGGGCGGGCTGGCCATAGGGAAGTTCGGGAGTATTCCCGAACAGCCGGTCTGTTCCAGGCCGAACCGGCCGGTGGTCGGAGCGTTTTTTTACCCCATAAATCGGCCGCAGGTGGCACAGAGTGGAACATCAGACTGGGTCAATCTAATATTTTGCATATTAAGGGGGGATATGAGCGGCCCCTCCCAACTTGAGCTGATCCTTGTTTCTATTGAAATGTGATTGGCTCAGCCGCTCAGTCAGTCATAAAACCGTTATTTTCCTGTTTAAAAAAAAGAAAACAAAGAAAGAGGAGCGGGATAAATTCAAATTAGCAAACATGCTAAAAAGAAAGAAGCCGGAGAAAGAGATGGGTGGAGCAGAAAAATTAATGGCAAAAAAGAAAAAAAGGTTATGCAGGATGCGCCAAATTAACAGAGCTTTTCCGTGGTGGAGGGGCGAAAGTCAGCGCGGCTAGTGTCAGCCAGGCCAGTGACGACACGGGACCCAGCAGCTCCGGGCAGACAATTAATGCCGGTATGTCGGGCTGCGTCGGGTCGGGTTGTAATTTTCAGGCCCATTGAGAACTCTAGTTTTTTTTTTTTGATGTGTTCAGGGCACACAGAACTAGGCTTTCCGCCGATCTGATCGGCTATATCGGATCGGCCGATATTTTGCGTTTTATGCAATTTGTGAGATCGGCCGTAATGTTTTTTTTTTTTTTTCCTTTATTGACAATAGATCGGCCGTAATGTCTTAATTCACCGATCCGATCAATGACATCATTGTCGTGTTGAAACTTTTTGCAGATGCTCCTGTTGCATAGATTACAGATGGCTTGTGTTTTATCTGTCTCATTTACTCCGAAGAAGTTCCACGACACCGACATGTTTGTTTGCTAGTGATGATGTTGCTAGCTAATGATTCAAGATTCAAAAAACTTTATTGTCCGTCACATAGTGACAGGGCTCAAAACACGGAAAAAAAATGCAAATATCAACGCTGATCAACGCTGAATAATCTGAATTTGCAAAGTAACTGTAACTCAAGTTATCAAATAAATGGAGTGCAGTGAAAGTATTAAGTAGCAGAAAATGGAAATATTGAAGTCAAATACCTCAAAATTGTACCTAAGTACAGTACTTGAGTAAATTGTAGTTGGTTACATTCCATCACTGTTTTCTCAACTTAAAGACTAAGAATTGTATTTGTTCTGTAAATGTAGCCTATATCAATTTCAATTACCGGTGATTGCTCTCCTGGATTACTAAAATCAGTATTGGTATCGGCCCTGAATGTCCGTCGACACATTTGTAACACTATAAAAGTGCTATATATGAAATGAAAAATAATTCTACTTATCTAACATTTCTTTGCATTTTCTTTTGTTACTTTGATATTTGGCATCATGAATGCCTGTTGAAAAAGCAACAGTCAAAGCTATGTCTCCCGCTTGACTAAATCAGTGACGACAAAAACAACAGAAAACCGATCGCTATCTGAGCACTGCAGCCTGTTCCTTGTTTAAAATGGGTTGTTATAATTGAATTCATGAATTTCACCAGGTTCCAGGAAACCTTCAGACATACCAGTAATTGAAGTTGCATCTTACATGTTTTTACATGATGAGGGTATTAAGAGGAACAGTGATATTACTGTTCGTGTCGTAAATGTATGAAACAGATCTTCATCTCCTTGTCTTAAGTGACAGTTTTCCTTTTTGCACTACAACATTGACTATGAAATTTACTGTATTTCCATCATCCATCAGTGAGATCTGAATGAATCTTACATTTAAGATACTTCCAGCTGTCATTAGTGTCAAGCTGCAGTACTTTCCCTGTCAGCTCTCCTTGCAGGGGAGGTTTTTGTAGCAGTTTTCTGCTACATTGTCTTAGACCACACTCACAACGGCATCATGGGTCTCTGTAAACAACTGTCTTGTCACTCTTGTCAGCACTCTGCTCTTCATCTCCGCTGCACCAGAATGGAAGCGTGACCTTATTCAGCCTCTGGAGTAAGGAGGGAATTCACAAGGAGGACATTGGTAATTTAATCGCAATCATCTACCATGATGAAGATGAAGAAGAAGACAGCAGCTCTGGTGATTTTCCATCTACAATAAGATGAATCCACTGGGTCTTGACATCCTCAGGTGAGAGAAGATGAGGTCATTTGTGTTGATTCCTGCAGCCAACAGCTGAGCAGTTCCCATGCTTAGCTCTTAGCTTGGTGCTGTCCCTTGGCTAGCTGAACATGTTGAAACTGTGTTGTTAACAAATATTAAGCGGAAGCTGGCATCTTTGCTTGTGCTTTTCCACATCTTCGTGAAACAACGGCAGACAGCAAGGTATACTTTAACTTTCACATGTGGAGGGTTGTCCCTGAGCTGGAGGTGGTGCTGTGTTACAAAGGAATGGAGACGAGTTACAGAAGTAAAGTCCGGACTACAAACGAGTCGTTTCAAGCAAGTGTTTTCTGCAGGAGAGAATAGTTCCCTTCGGCATTGAAATTTCAATTAACTTTGCAGATGTTTTAATGCACAAAAAAGCTTTATAATGTTACCACCTGGCTCTAGGATGGCAACAAGAAGGGAGGCCACACACAGACATCTCAAGCAAAAAGTAATTTATTTAACTCAAACCAAGATAAATGTTAACTAATTAGTTGGATGTGTACAACAGGAAAGGTATCAGTGGTGTCAGCAGTGTGTGGATGAGTGAAGGTATGGTGTATTGTGTGTTGTCAAGTGCATCAAACCAAACAAAGGGAAGACAGGCTGAGGGCCCTGCTGCAGGCCCAGGTGAGAGAGAGAGACACACCCCTAAAGGCAGTCCTTATATATACTCTAGAAGCCCAGCCCAGAAAGGCAGGTACAGGCAGACGACCCTCCCAGCTCCACCTATATCTGCAAAAAACAGTCAGAGCATGTCAGATCACCAGGCAGAGTGGGAGGGGTCGTCAAGGGAGAGGGAAAAACCCAAAAAAATCATAATATGTTCTGACCCGTGGCTAAGTGGCCCAGGGTTTAAGTCTGACCTGTGGCCCTTGAAAAAATGCATAGACAGAACTGGGGGCTTTTGACTGGGATCCCCCAGGACTGAAATACAAATACATGTTTTGAAAAAAGCGCAAAGAAAATGGAAACAGAAAAACAATGATCCAAAGTCCTAAGAAAGAAACTGATGACAATGTGATGACAAATTGTTATGACAGAATACAGCAACTGCAAGAAATGGCAAAAAGTATCTCTATACCTCAAGTCAGTGGGATTAAGGTTGAAATAAACTAGCGACTCCTCATGTCTACCAAGAGTAATGGCAACAGTATGAAAAAGCTTGTTTCAATATGGGCACCTGACTGTTGTTTAAAGACAGACTTGATAAATTGTGAACCTCTCCTTTAAGACCACATGAGAAAATAGGTTAGAATGAGCAGGAGTACACACTGTGGGCGCCTTTGATGTATATTATGCATGGTTTTCCGAGCATGAGCAACTGCTGGCTATTAGATAGCACATCTGTTTCCTTGCTTACATAAAACCTCACATCTGGGTTCATGATCTGGGGTTGATGCAGATCGCGTTGTCACTGCTAATCATTGATACCACAGTGCACTTAAAAGAAAGCTGACTTTCAGTTTTAGGCATCTGTGCTTGGAGTGACGCTGTTGTCACCGGGCCAGACATATCAGATTTGGGTTGGGAGTTCACTGAGGTGAAGTTTAAATATTCTCTGCGTGGCTGCAGCAAAGGTGCAGAACTGGTGTAAGGCAACAGGCTAACATTTTGGTTAAAGGATTAGGTTTTTAATTTCTTTTAAAATACCATGGGGCTTTACTATTGTAAGATCCAAGGAGAGGTTATTCCACATTTTTGGGCCATGAAAACAGAAAGTAACCTGACCATTTAGAAGGAATTTATAAAAGATAGGAAGTGGAAGACCTCAGAGTTTTTCTTGGAGTCTGAAATGAAAGGCAGTCACTGACATAAGACGATGCAGGTCGTGTATGACTTTATTAACATATGAAAGGACGCTGAACTCCATTCTAAAAGATGCAGGAGGCCAGCGCAGGTTCATGAACAGTTGGGTAATGTGGTCTTTCTATATGTATTTTTACTTTTCAAGATCCTGGGGTCATTTTTTTAAGTGTTTGTTTTGAGGAAGGCCAGTAATAAGAGTGTTTGCAGAGCTGGGGTCATCATCAGTGATATTTGACATGCTGCTGTCTAATAATGCTGACCAGATGGAGCATATATGGGACAGTGGCTTAAAAGGACACCCCCCTACATATTTATTTATTTTGATATTTACTGTTTGGTAATTGTTTAATTTGTTTATGTATTATTTACAACTAATTATTGTGGCTCAAAGGAAAAGATTTAGGCATTGTAAGTTTGTGGTTTATGGTCGCTCTTGGTCAGCGCAGGTCAATACATGCATTGTGTTGTTCTGATGAAGCTCATAGAGGAGCGCATGATTTACAATGCTGTGTTATGTTTATGTTTGCAGAAACGAAAAACAACATACAACTCCAAGCCCACTGTAGCTCATTCAAGTGTGCTACACATGTATATAAAAAAGGGCCCAGAATGCTGCCTTGAGTGACACCATCATTTATATGAAATATCTGTGACACAGAAGTAGCTCAACTAACAACAAACTTTCTTCCTGACAAGTGAGTAAAAAACAGTCAAGCACTGTAATAGAGAGACCGACTCATTTCTTTGGTCTCTAAATTAAAATCCCAATGTTCAAATCTAACATGATGACGACATTGTTAGTCAATCCAAATTCACTATTTATTCACCAGTTTTCATACTATTAAATTAGTACCAAAATGTTATTCTATGAGTTAGCTGTTTGTTTTTACTTAAAGGAACAGTCCACCCAAAAAGTAAAATTCAGTGGTTATCTCCTCACCTCGGGTCGTTTGTAGTCCACAAAACATTTCTGAAGCTTCACAGCAAAATTACTGAAGTAGATGGGGAAGCTAATGCTTTAAGCTTAGCAGCTACAGTGAAGATTTTGGCTTCAAGAACGGTGCATTTTTGTGTAAATATCTCCTTTAAGCAATTCTGACTGTCACATGCACATAGTTATGACACTTCAGTTATGTACATTTTCACATTTGAGGAGGAGGTTAGAAATCTTGCTCCCATGCAGTTTGCCTGGAGATTAGCAAATAGTTTCTCGAGATGAAATCTGGCTCTTTACATACATCACTAGTCAGACTTGGGACTTTACTTGGGTAAACTATTATTTTTGTTGTTGTAGCCGCTATTTATGTTTGATAAGTATTCCCTGCATATGCAAGAAATTAGGTGAAGTTTGTTCTTTCTATCTCACCTGTTCTACTGCTGATTTCCTCCTGGTGAGAGGTTGTCATTGCCAAAGACAAAGTCTTGATTTGTTGATTTTTGTGACTGCAGTCCTAACTCATCTTGTCGTCTCAACATGGAAACTGGTGGAACAGACGCATGTCGCCACAAGCTTTTAGAAGATTGGGAAGGTAAATCTGCTTTGCATCGGCCCATCAGATAGACCTCATAATCAACACCTCCCACTTGATATGTGACCAGGAGCAGCCTGTGTCACTCTGCCTGTAATATACAGCTGAAAGCGGGAAGCAATAAAAGCACTTCATCTAGCGGTGAAAATGGCCTCAGCAGGGGGTTTCTCATGCAGGTGCTGCTGATGTTTGCAGCACATATGGTAATTTGTCCTGTGCTGTCTGTGAATAGCATTTTCCATGCAGGTCTGGAATTATATTGTTATGATCCTCCCTCGTTTTCCTTTATTAAGACCACACAACGCCTGGAATCCAACCATGGTATCTGCAGAGCTACATATAACAGTTGATCCAGTCATTTATCCCAATTATGACTATTCTCTTGTACATGCACTCAGATCGTTGGCTTGATTGTGTCATTAAAGCACCATCAGTCTGTTAATTGGGGAGTTATAATGGCCCGTGCTGACCTGATGCACAGAGAAACAGTTCTGAAGTGTCAGCGCTATAAACGATTTGGTCAGGATCTCTCCTGGTAATATGATGCAAAGCTTGAGTAATATCTTTGCTGCAATGTTACACAGAGACACTGACCATATTGGACAGTGCGCTCAGGTTCACCAAGTTCATGCTTGTTTTTACCTGAAGGGAGCAGATTAAAGCGATTGCATTTAGCCTTGTTGGCTTGCGGGTAGATGAACTGATTCTGAGGGCTGGGTCAGTGCAGTACCTGTTACAATAAGATAATTCTTTCCTGCTGTGAAGACTCTGTGCAATCTATTATTAATCTCATAATTCAAACATAACATTGGGGAATGCAGAAAGCAAACACTTACTGGTTTGTTTGTAGAAGCCAAGAAAGGCCTCCTTGTATGTGTGGAGCAGATAATAACTGCTCAGTCCTTATAGAAGGGGTTCAGTTTAAAATCTACACTCTTGAAGGATTTAATGATTGTCATTTCATATTTCACAGTATTTTTCAGTCTTGTTAGCAGCTTTTAGCAGCATCTCATGGTATTCATTCACAGAGGATGTCAGATGGGATGAGAGCCAGTAACGCCTTGATTTCATCAGCGTCTTCCCGTCTGTGACAGTTTTGTTCCAACCTCTGCTTTGCTTCACGACCCTCCAGGAGCGTGTCAGAAGAGAAACATCATGCCTGCCCTGGCTGTTCTCACTCACAACGTGTCAAATACAGCAGCCTGGTCATAGGCCCTATGCTTGACGCTGTAGTTACCCCTCTAGCATCACTTGTTGAAGCACCCCTCAAGTGCAGTAGTGTAAAGTCTGTCTCAGGGTTGGTTGGGGTAGTTTGATTTTACCTCCGGAGACCGGGGTTTATGTCCTGTGTGTGACCAAGAGTCAGTGATTTGACGTAGGTAAATGATCGATGATGTAATTTATGTTATGCAAGTGACATAAGTAACATATTTACATCATTCACGTTACATGACGTGTTATGTGTCTTAAGTTACTGTTAGTTACGAGACTGAATGTAGTCATTTTAACCCAGTGAGTCTGATCTTTTCTGAAGTATAACCAAACCACAACCATTTGACAACATCAATAACAGTCTAAAATTCATGTCATAATATGTAGGCTTTTTTGTCAGCAAGCTTTATTTTGAAAGTTTAATTGAACATATAATATGTAAGGGATAATTCCCGACGACTTATTATCAGGAATTAATGGACAATGTGGAGGTCATTAAGTCCATTAATTCCT
The DNA here is from genome assembly GCF_040436345.1 of Pagrus major. NCBI lineage: Eukaryota > Metazoa > Chordata > Actinopteri > Spariformes > Sparidae > Pagrus > Pagrus major. Next base: position 7,547,524 of record NC_133233.1, read on the forward strand.
GATTATGGACACCTCGGAGGGCAGCTTCTAGCTGCAGAGGTCCTGTTGTATCTTGGGGTTTGTGTTAGGGTCAGTGAGGCCGGAAAAGTTTGTGGACCCAGAAGCAGAATGATAGTTAGGATATTTAATAACAATTCACAAAACAAAAGGCAGTTCAGGCCAGGCACAGGCCACAGAGGAAAAAGGTCAAACAAGAAAGTCCAAAAAAACTCTGGCAAAAGTACAGGCAGGGCTTAGGCAAAAATCCGGTGTCAAGCAGTCAGGCAAAGGGTTCAATGAACAGGCAGGCAGTGTTACGCACAGCAGAGGTACAGTCAGGGTTGAGGCAAAAATCCAGGAGTCAAAAAACAGGCAGAGATCGGTACACGGGCAGGCAGGGGGAATACAGGCAGCAATACAATGGGCTTGGTTAGACTCACGTGGTTGAACAGAAGCAGGGTTGGCATCGGATTGGCAGGCAGAGCAAAGGTATCCAAAATCGTCAGGCAAAAATCACCATCAAAAACAGGCTAAGGTCAGAAGGTAGAAAGATCCAAGAAATAGCAATACGTGAACAGGGCTCCTGGAAAACAGATGCATTAATCTGGTGAAGACTGTCAGTCCTGGTGTGGCTTTGAAGCCAAGGCTGAGGAGGAGAGTAGAATCAGGTTTGGAGCAGCAGGCACTGGTGATTGGATGCCTCAATTGTCAATCAACCAGGAGGCAGGGCAGAGGGAAAAACCTGGCGTGGATCATGCAGGCCAGCCAGGTCACCGACTAAGGGGGGCGGGTCCTCGGCCGGAACGTGACAGTTTGTGAATCTTGAGGTAAGAAGTGTCTTCATTTGTTTGTCTTAAAGGTCGAAAATAAACGTTCACTCACTTTTTCTTGATAATAGAGGAAATGTCATATTTTCATCAAAATTCAAGAACATTTGACTCCACCATGGCTGTGGGAATGGACTCATTATCATCAGTGCAACGCATCATCCTCCTACAAGACTACTGGTGATCTTGACGCCGGCAGTTTATATTTTACTTTGGCAAAAGTCCCAAACCGTTAGAAAGTCCAAAACTCATCAAGATCTCCCTCGTTGCTGTCTCAGCTTGTCTCTGTAGGTTCTGCATCATTGGCTAATGATTAGTCACAACCAGCACTCATGTGGGACGTCAGTGTTGTCTCCCCATTCTGTTCACATATTCCCTAATCAACTGAACAAAAAGATTTACCAAAATCACGACTTATCATGTTTCTGATGGGCTTTATTGATTCATAGGCCCTCGCAGTAAATCACACATAAACCCAAATATAACACAACCCAGGGGAAATAAGGTCTCATAACACCTGTTATTGGAGAAGTTTTTAAAGATTACAAACTCTGACATAGACAATGTCAGAGAAACAGAAAGTAGTGAATGTGTAATTTGTTGAATTTAAATATTTGTAATGCGTTATTCAACATTTCAGGGTTATATCTAGTGTATCTTTTCCAGTATTTGAGCACGAACGCTTATTCTTGTGTGTGGAAACAGTTTGACAAACACAAAAACCAGTGTTTGTCATACTTTTCAAGAATTTTTTTCTTGAAAATTCACATGAAAACTTTTGTTAAATTCATTGGACCTTGCAAAGTTCCTTAGATGTTCTCCAAACACTTTTTTTCTGGTGAATTTATGAAGTTTGGCCCTCAGAGCTAAATTTAATGTGTATGTGTATTAAGCCTCACCAACTGCTTATTTTTCAATGGACTGGGTTGGAAAACATCTTAGAACCCCTGAGGATGGTTTTCAACATGCATTAACATGCCTGAACTAAATTCAGACAAGTTTGCAATTATTAAAAAAATATATGTATTGTGAGCCGAGGAACTGAGATTAATATTTTTTCCAGACACAGAGAAAAAGAAGATATAAACAAGTGTGAAACAGACCAAGTCATTACAAACTGTAACTCCTGAAAAACAGGCTCAATAGGTATCACACAAAGATAGAAAACCTCAAGTCAACGCAGCTCAAAAATGCACCTTTGAAATAATACAATTGAATTTAAAACTCCTGTCTCTTTTTTATGTTTTAAGTGTGTTGTTTTTATTATTCTGCTTTTTAACTTGTAAAGTGTCTTTGTATACCCTGAAAAGCAATATATAAAATAAACTTATTATTATTATTATTATTATTATTATTATTATTATTATTAATTTTAATATTAGAGCCAGTGAAAAGTACAGAAATAGCCAATAAATATAACATTGTTTAACTTTTTATACATATGCAATGAATATCAACACTTTCACCTATAAAAAAGGTTTCAAGGATATTAAAATAATCCTACAGTCAAAATATGTAAAAAAAAAAATAATAATAACAATAATAATAATAAAAATAGAAATAGAAAAAACAATGGGTTTTTCGGCTCCAAGGCTACAATCTACAAGACACTCGTTTTTTTTTTTATGCACAACCAAATAACTTAGATGTGGCAGAACTACATTAATACTACACAGAGTGCAAGAAAGAGAAAACTAGTTGAGAAAAAAAATAAAAGATTCTGTGTTAAGGTAAAACAGTATTTACTGTTAAGTATCTGATTACTTTTAGCATTCTGCGAGAACAATTTACATGAATATCTGTTGCATTTTTTTTTTCTTTGATGTTCAGGACAAATTTCAACCCAATCCACTGACAAATAACCAGTTGGTGAACCTGAGAAAATACATTCAAAGAAGCACAAAAATGATTTAATTTAGCACCAAGGGCCAGACTTTGAAAAGTCATAACTATAATAGTATTTGGATTTGCAATCAGTAAATTTAATATATGTTTTAACTTTTTGTTCCATGTAAAAATCAATGTCATAAACTGCTAAAAGTTATTAAATCAGGGTGGGAGTTTGCATGGAATGACCCAAATCTAACTCAAAGGTCAAAGATCATCAACCAGGGATCTGTGGATAGCTGGAGGACATTCACATTCAACCCCAGATCTTTGAACAAAGATAGGGGTTACCGTCCTCCACACACTGACCACCAATGCCATTGGCAAAGAAAAGTCTACAAAATGTGATTAAAACTCAAGAAACAGCTAATAAGCGGACCGTGAGTTCAGCTTTTATAACTGGCTCTTCAAGATTCTACACGCAACGTGAAAGAAAAACTCTCAAAAAGCACTCCGACCTAATGCAAAGCATGCGTACTGTCTTTATATATGTCGGTGAATGTGACGCTGCCATGTGAGTGCATTTATCTGAGCATTTACAACTTATTAACATGCCAGGAGTGCAATTCTTGATGAATATCAGAGCAGTCATCAGCGATAATGATTTCTCAGATGGATGGAGACCTGTCAGTGCTCGAGACATCCACTCCCACCTCCATGTAGAGCAAGTGGTTCAGCAGCCTCGGGGACCCAGGGTGTCCATGGCAACCGAGCTGGATGCCTCTTTTACCTGGAAAATGAAAATGCATAGCAGATCCTGCACATCCACGTAATGTCAATCAATTATGCATGAACTCTAGTGTTCCGACTGCACAAGAAGACATAGTCTGACAGAACACCAAAAATCACCTTAACTATGTCCTCCCTCGCTTCATGTGGATGTGTATAACACTCAGAGTGAGTCCATCATCAGACAGCATGTCAGAGGAAGGAACGACAAAGTGGAACATATCACTTACGGCTGCTGCATAATGCTGGCTGATAGCTGCCCCTCTGTGTTGAGTAGCATAGCGCGTCCAAAAGCAGAGTTTTTAGTGCCTTTTTCTGACTTCCTTGGTGGGAAAGGTAATGAATTTTTCACCTCATTCTTTTTAGCCTCTTGTGCTCCTCAGGATCCTAAAGACAAAGCAGCTACATTTTGGAGCTCACTGAGGGCTCTCACAGTCTGTAAAGTAGCCTCACACTGTTTCTGTGGCAATTTCATGGCCTGTTGATCCTATTTTGAGCAATTTCACTACAATGACTGTACACATTGTCTAATCTGTGCTGCCCATTATGAGTGTTCAAAAGCAAATACATGGTCTTTTCTCATAATAATTATTACTTTTTCATTCACCACACTACGCAAGTTTAGCACACATACACACAAACACAGGGGATTTTTCTTTGTCTCCAGATGGCCGGCGCTCCACTGGTGTTGGAAAAAACAAGCAGAAGACAAAGGTGCATAAATATGAATAAAGGCTAGCTGTCAGCCTCTTAATTAGGTTAGTGAGTAATGGGCCGCAATGTGGTTGTTTGTCACTCTTTGACATGTAGCATGTGGACAACTTCATCTAATCCAACTGTATCTATTAGATCCTGCTGCTCCCAACTGCTGGTGATCCATGGGAAATATAATGGTTTCCGAGTGGTCTATTGATTTATTGAATGGTCTACTCCTATAGCTTCTCACAACATGGGGCGCTGTAGTATGTCAGTGATGAGATCATGTTCACAGCATTTGAAAAAAACCACAAAAAAACAACAAAAATTAAATAAAATGTCGACATGCACGACCTTTTCTGTCCATCCGACCAACTTCTGAGTTTGGCCAGGCTGCCCTGAACCTTGGTATGTATATTCATCGGCCTAAAGCCCCCCTGAGGCCTTCAGCCCGGGGCTCTAATGGACTTAGTGGTGTCATGATATAAATGTTTGAGTGAGAGAGGCTGCAAAATCCTGTAAATAGGAACAGGACAACACTTTGCAACATTTCACTTCATCCTGAAGGGTTGGGATTTGTTATAATATGCTTGAAAATATAATAATAAAAACAGGAATACACATGTGGGTCATTCCCTCGGGGAAAGTCTGCAGAAATGCAGAATTACAGAAAATGGTCTTAAAGGGCTCACAATGTCTGCAAGAAACCTTTCATGCGATTTTCACATGATTAGACAGTCGGACAGCCCTGAGCCATCACAGACTTACTGGAAACTCAAAATCTGTGGGACTGAGTGCGGGCACTGGGATTGGGCGATTGTCTCCATTGCATGACAATCATAGTTTTGGTCACCCCTTGACCTTTAGTCAAGTTCAACTTGTTTCCTTTTCTAACTTGGTCCACATCAACACATCTGAAACTAGCAGCCAGATCTTCATAAAATTTGCTATGAATATTTATGGATTTATGTTCATTTTGGTCGTTATGCAATACACAACCTTTCCTCAAGGTCACACTTAGGAAGGTGTATTAATTCCTTACAGATAGGCACATATGGTCATACTTTACCACACTTCATTCTTTATTCCCTATAATGTTTTTAATGTTACATTTTCTGATGATACAGTGATTGTTGGTATGATCACTGACGATGAAACAAAGTGTTGTGGACGTGTGGATGCATTTGTTTACTGGTATCATACAAGTTATCTCCAGTGAAATACTAAAAAACAAAAGAAATTATCTTTGGTTTCAGAGCAAGAAGAGAGAAATACCAGCGACTATCTATCAAGAGTGACTGTATTGAAGTTGTAAATGAAAATAAATACTTTAGGAACAGAAAGCGATGAAACACTGTCCGATTATTAAACTAATGTTGGCAACAAGAGCTCTGTTGTTGTCTCGGTAGCTAACTAGCTAGCCAGCTAACTAATGTTAGCCTACAAAGAACTGCTGAGGGTCAGTTAATGAAGCAGTGTGCTTTTCTATTTGATTATATCTTTTGATTGATCGCATGAAGTTTTGAACAACTTGCCAGCGCCCAGGCTTTTAACTCTCCTTCAGATAAATGGCATTGTACTAATATTAGGATTGTAACAGTAACGCAAGAGTAATCACCACAGCTGAAGACGCCATATTGGAAACGTCTAGTCGTGTCTGTTTGAGGAACTGAATGGTTTTCGCATTTCATAGGGGGAGATTTCAACACCTACCCCTTGCAACTCTGTTCTGAGGGGCGAGGGAGCACTCGAAAACGAGCGGTACGGGTAAAAACTGTAAATTGGATTCAGCCTAACCCCCATCTCCGCTCCACCTGATAGGTTTCACTCTAGTCTATGTGTTTACTTCCACTGGCTCCGCTGTGTTGCATATCTACTCCGTTGCAGCATCGGCAGTCTGGACCCTTCCATAGCAGATACTCAAGGCTTCTATTTCTGCAGAATGCCTGCAGTGCTGCGCCGTGCTGCACTCAAAACTGAGCCGGTGGGGGTTGCTGGACGACAGAGCAAAACCCCAACCAAACAAAACTTAGCGGAGCCAATCCACAATGACATGCATCCAGTGGAATTCCCGGGTAAGAGACACTAGTGTGACTTGGACTTGGGGAAACTGGTTACACCCCGCCTTTCCGAAACCCCGCTGTTCCGAAAATAGACTTCCATTCTTCGTAATGGCGGGGTTTCCCATTTTTTCTATTCCGAAAAGGCTATTGGGGAAACCCTAACCCTATTGGGAAGTAATTTGAACTTGAAAGTCGGAACAGCGGTGTTTTGGGGGAGGGTCGGAACAGCGGTGTTTCGGAGTGGGGGTGTTTCGCAATGGAGGTTTTTCGGAATGGAAGGCTGTCCCCGGGGAAACTGAAGGTAAGGCGTTCTTACCAGTCAGCATCCTGGTCACCGTTCAGACTCAATCCACTATCATTTGAAAGATGTCTTCAGTAAATGATCCATGTTGCCTGATCGGTTTCTCCATCCATTATAATAAACATAAAGGTAGCAACTCCGCTTATCTGTTGATCATCTGAGCCCAGAGCCCATTAATGTCTGTAAGTCCTGGATGAAAGCAGTAAGAGAAATGTGTTTGCTGGTTCATCAATCAATCAGTCTCCAATTAAACAGCACTTCACGATCAATTGATTAATGTGAAATAATGAGGAAGGCTCGCTGCCGCGTGTAAAATGACAAATGTCGGGCCGGGGAGGGGCACTGCGGCTATCATGCACTAATCATAATGGACTAATCCATTAACAAGGATTCAGCAGCAGGGGTTCATTAACTGAGGTAGACGTGTGCAGCCCCAACTTTTATCTCTCCGCTCAAGTCTCTTCAGAGATTGTGCTGCAGGGGCGCCAGCAGAGAATGTGTGTGTTGTTTTACGCACTCAGTGGTGTGTGTTTGTGTACACGTGTATGTAGTATACTCAAATGGCAAGTTTTGAAAGAATTACCAGATGGCTGTGTTCTTAGGGGGAGATTGCCAAGGTTAATGATAATGAAGAATTAACAGGATTGATGTGTAATTAGTCTGATGGATGGAGTCACAGGGAGCGCATATTTGTGAGAGTGTGTGATCACCCTCACACACAATCGCACATGCACGCGGAGAGGCACGAACTGACGCCATTACAGAACACAATTCCCTCGGGGCTATTATACTCAGCTCATCTTCAGACATGCAACGTGAGTTTAATGTGATGGAGGACACAGTTTAAATGCCATACCATCATCATGTGAAATGAATTCTCAAATATGCGTGCATGCGCATGCACACATGCAGACACATTCAGATGACATGCTAGCTCCTTTGGGCTTGTCGCGTCACACATGAATCAAGTGTCTCACCTCGGTGTGAGGACTCCATGTATGTCGCCGATAATCCTCCATCGGAGCGTACAGAAAGGCTGCAGCTCGGATGTGCTTATTTCATGTAACAGAATCCATGCCCACACAGTTTAGATGGTTCACTGTTGGAGCTAAACAGCCTCATTGGTCTAACATTATATAGTGAAGCCATTTTTGTATTTTCCCATCCCACCTCTGCCACCTCCACAAAAGAGACTTCCCTCCTCTGCCTTATCTCACTCAAATCTCCTCTGTGCTTTCACCACTAAACAAAGCAATCTGCACTGACGGACTCCCCGGGTTCTGTGAGTGGCTCCTCTGTTCTTTTAAAAAAACTTTTCTTTATTGGGTTTTGCAGGATTGTACGACATTTGTAACAACGATAAATACAACTGCCTTTTGTAATGTTCTGTCAGTGAACAAGGACATGAACAAAACACACACACACACACACACACACACACACACACCAGGAGGGAAACAAGCACACGAAAAACAATAAAAACTCATAATAATGATGTTGTTCAAGAGCACATTAAAGGAAGAGTTCACTCAAAAAGGAAAATTCAGTCATTATCTCCTCACCCCCATGCCCATAGAATGTCGGGTGAAGTTTCTTAGTCCACAAAACATTTCTGGAGCTTTGCAGTAAAACAGCGCGGCAGCATTCTCCTAAACAACTGAAGTAGCTGGAGACTTGTTTTAAAACGGAAAATCCAAAAAAGCCAAAAAAATCTTGTGCAGCATAATCCTAGTCTGAAGAAGCCCTGAGATCCCAGATCTCATTTGAAAAAAAAAATGTATTTGACACCCATTTGAAGCCAAAATCTTCACTGTAGCTGCTGAGCTAAAAGCATGAGCGTGCACCCTATCTGAAGTGGTCACATGACTTAGACCACACGATGAGGGTGTAGCTAACTTCTAGAGACACTGATTATGTCAATAATCTTGCGTTCTTGGGTGAACTGTTCCTTTAATGTTGTGCCTCTTCTCATAAAACAGACAAAATAATACCATACAAGACAAACACAGCTTCCCCCTCTACAACTGACTTTTCAGGTTGGGATATCTGAAAACCATACTGGCCCCAGACCTTGACAAATGCATTGGACCTTCCTTAGAGAGACAGTCTTATTTTCCCCATCTAAAGAAAGTATAGCAGGTCCAGAATCCAAAGTGTGTGAGACTGGGGTGCAGCAGTTTTCCACTTTGCCACTTCATCAGTACTTCTAGCCAGTAAAGGTGGTGAAGGTGATTACATTCTTTTGGGATAAAGAGAAAGAGAGTAAAGAGACTGGCACCCCAAAGAGAGCACTGGAAGGGTTAGGGTCAAGCTTTCAGCTCAGCATTTCAGACAAAGAGTTAAAAATCATTGTCCATACGTTAAACGAGACATTGTTGTAAATCTTAGATTGGACGATGCCAGACCACATTCTGCAGGTGTTACAACAGCTTGGCTTCGTGGTTACAGAGTGCAGGTACCAGGTTCTGCCTTTATTGGCGTTTTACACAACATCCCAACATTTGTGTAGTTGGGGGTTGTAGATGCCAATACTAGATTCAGTATAAGGTAGCCAGAGTTAACTAGCCACCTGGAGTCTAATACACCTGGAGTCACGACATCCCCATAAACCGGCAGGTGTGCACATAGTTTACAAGACTGCTGTGACTCAAGGCAGTTCATGCAGCCGGCTATCATTTTAACTGGAAAAAAACGTTTTTACACATGATTAAAACTCTGTATCCTCGGTGTAGATGTTCAATACAATTAACATTCATGTAGTTAATTCAAATATTACAAAGAGAACAAGTATGCATAATGCAGAGCAACGATAACGGTCCCAGTAGCTCTGCAAGTAGTCAGTTAGCAAGCTCGTCAGCTCCTTCGCTAATGAGACAATACATTTTTAAAAAGTATTCATGTCTCATACAGCAACTGTCTAAAATCCATGTTTCTTCAGTGGAGCAGTTAATTCTGACAGAGGAACGTTAGATAAAAGTATATGGTGCAACACAGCTCATCAGCAGCAACAGCTCCCTCCATTTCTACTCGAGCTCTGTGTGCCCACAAAGGTCAGCACTGTCAGGATTGTTTGCTATTGGCCAAGTTCACCAGAGTTGAACACTAATCATGGCAGTTCCATTGAATCGAATCGATTTGTTTCATTTCATTTCAAAGTTTCTATTGCTGCTGTGACTGGGCACAGAAAACAAATATTAAAACTGCTGATAATTCCTAAAATAGCTTGAAGGCATCACACAAGGCAATCGTTCACGCTCCCCATATTGTTGGGACACAGTCGTGACAAAGGTATCACTATCCATAAAATAAATCAATAAGATGCTGTACATCTTTGGTTTCACTGCTGTCGACTCATCCTTTAGTTGTGTAACCTCAGTTGGTTCTTGCAGTGTGAGCACTGTATTCTATCAGTTCCTGTTTCCTCATATATGATTGTTATGTAACTGCCCCAAAGTGAGTACATACAGTCATTGCTATGCAGGGTGTCTTCTGAGTACTTAAACAATGTAGTTCTTGTTCCTGCTGTAGGTTTTATCCATATAACTTGTAAATAACACGTTCTAGTGTTGTAAGTCGGCAATATTAATATTAATAAAACAATGAAACAAAAGAAAAGAGAACTAAAGACATCTCAGAAAACATTCACTGTGATTCCAAACAGAAGCATGTTGAAATAAACTAACAAGACAGTTTGGAGAAAAGAATATTTTTTTGAAGCGATGGCCTCCTGACAGCTTCACTGGACTTTGGTAGCACAGCAGTGGGCGTTGAAAGATGTGCTCTGTTCTGTCCTTAATGTTGGGAGACTGCAGGAGCCAAGCCAGTACGTTAAACTGTGTCGGACTTCTTCTTCTCCCACTTAAATTAACAAAAGGTGAAAAGTTAAACATTCATTTCTAAATGGCTAGTAGCTCGCTTATGATGGTAAAGCTCATGATATACCCACACAGTGTTCATATTGATGGGTAACTGTATATCCTGATGTGCGTCTGTTCTGTGGTACTGTATGTCAGCCTCGTGCTCGTATCTGTTGTAAACTTTTTTGACATGATCGGTTATATTTTTCTAACACTGAAGAAGTCGACAGGTTGATGAGAACACATTTTATTTTCTAAAGCTTTTGATTATAATGGATTCTGTGAGTTGCTGTAAGCCTTAATAATCCCTTAAACAATGTAGTTCTTGTTCCTGCTGTAGGTTTTCTCCATATAACTTGTAAATAACATGTTCTAGTATTGTAAGTGTATACAGTTACTGTCTCTCTACTGTGTGAAACACTGCACTGCTGTAGGAGCTTGGACTTTTTCAGAGCCAGAAATCACAGAGCCATGCCTCCAGGCTAAAATGTCATTAACATGTAAATCTGAAGCTGCTCCACAGAAAATGAATTACTCTATTAATTTTGCAGACCCAAATGTTTCACTTTTTTACCCAAATGCTCTCTATTGTACAGTAGTTTTAACAGTTCAGGACCAGAAAATGTCCCTGTACACCCAGCGGACACCTTAAACTCGGCAGCACGGCTCAGAGCTCTGGCTGCCACATTTACAAGAGAGCTAAGACTCAGACTGAGCTGTTATTAAGATGAGACATCTGCGGTGTGCATGGAATATATAGGGAATTTGTTTTTTCTTTAAGGCTTCACCGGCAGCTTTTACTCTCATACATTATATCCCCCACTGTTAAAGCTCACTCTTTTGTTTGCATGAAAAACAGGAACCATTTTGGTTTTACAGCTCTTCTTGGTCATGGAAATATGGTTTGTTACTGCCTTTTGAACACAGAGAAAACCTTCATATTTGAATAGGGTTGTATGACACCAGCAATCACTGCAGGAAATCATATGCAAAGTACACAGTTACAGAGACTGCATATTCAGAGACACCAACAATATGACCATTACAGCATATGAGCAACAGGTGGAATTTGCTCCTTCGTTGTACTTCTGGTTTGGTTAGATTCGGGCAACAACTAACTAACTTGGTTAGGTTTATGAAAACACTGTAGTTTGGCCTAAAATAAATTAGAGCTTCAGTGACATACCTATATCAGGTAAATGACTTCTGTTACTTTATGTATCTGACAAAACATTTTTACATTACTGAGTTAGACAACTCACTTTTGGCAGCAAACTGGACACAAACAGTGGTCTCCCTAATCCATCCAGCTTCCCTAACTACAAGGGCTTTTTTGCTCTTTATAATACTTTGCCTGACTTCTTCCTTCGCTGCCATAATAATCACTACAGCAACTAGAAGTCGCCGCCTAGTAAGAAATGTAAATATGGGTCTTAAGAGGCTGCTTTCACAGTGGTTTTCCTAATGAGGGCTGGTAATGTCATTAATATTCACTTCTAGTTTTGCAAGTGGAGTTTTATTGTTTCTGATGGCACTGATTGCCAAAGTTACAAAAATTAAAGCTAAGAAGCAATTAACCCTAATTTTCCCTTCCGTTCCTGACACATTAACTTGTTATTTATCTCTGTTGTTCGCGACCTGCATCCTCTCGGTGGCCAATTATTGGTGGCCCACTGATTCTTCCTGTAATAACACATTACACCAAAATTTCCAATGCAAGAGAAAAAATGGTCATTTTTGTTTGTTTTTTTGCCGTTCAACGCCCTCAACATACAATGCAAAGTGGCAATTTGCGATCTGTATCTGCTTGTTGGTTCATTTGTCCTGTCTTGTCTTGTCTTTTGTTTGTTTTTTTCTTTTCCCTCCACATAGTGTCGTTCCTGTGTCTCTCATGTTGTTTTGTGCTCCATCGCTTAATAAAAAAAAATTCAAAAAGAGAGAAAGATCAAAAATGGGATGCAAACGAGTAGAATTACATTACACTGACTTAGCATATGCTTCCCAGAGGATGACGCTTGCCCATTTTGGACACTCAGGACACCTAACGACACCTCAGTGTAACCAGGATTAGCTCTATTAAAACTCTATTAGAATCCTCATGATATGATGTTGTTCTTTATTTGCATAGGGGGCCGTAGCCTACATTAGTGGAGCTTTACAGCCTTTTCATTGTGTAAACCACCACAGAAACTGAAAGTGTGTATTTCAGAGTCAGTGCAGTCCCACAGTGAATATTAACCTGTTATTTCTTCCTTACTCTCTCTATTTTTATCTTATCATTTCAGTTGGAAAATACACTTTTGAAGTGTGGCAAAATCCAGCGTTAGTCTCACAAGAACACCGTGCCCACCTACACACACACGCAAACACTCTCACAGCGGTGTGTGGAGGCTAACACGATAGAGACCTTGGCTCTCTCTCTCCCTCATCTCTCTTTCATGCTATACAGTTTTATGTTTGTTTGCGAGGTTTCAATCCTTAAATGAATTTGTATCTGTCCCGTCTTCTGTAAGATCTTCTTTTTATTTTGTTTCTTTCTTCAAAGCCAAACTCAGCACCTGGGTTTGTTTCACTGTGCTGCCATCAGATGATCGTACTGTGATGTATTGTTACCGGATTTTTCTGCCGATGGGAGTCGAGTGCTTGGGTGGCTATTGGCGCTCACACTTATTAAGAAGTAATTCGTATAACTATTTAAAAAAAGATGAAAAAGCAAATCAATTAGCAAAACTGAGATTTCGTTCTGTAAACGTTTCAAGTTAAATTGCTTAAAACTGCCAGGGTGAAGACAAAAAAAATAATTAATTAATAAAACAATGAAACAAAAGAAAAGAGAACTAAAGACATCTCAGAAAACATTCACTGTGATTCCAAGCAGAAGCATGTTGAAATAAACTAACAAGACAGTTTGGAGAAAAGAATATTTTTTTGAAGCGATGGCCTCCTGACAGCTTCACTGGACTTTGGTAGCACAGCAGTGGGCGTTGAAAGATGTGCTCTGTTCTGTCCTTAATGTTGGGAGACTGCAGGAGCCAAGCCAGTACGTTAAACTGTGTTGGACTTCTTCTTCTCCCACTTAAATTAACAAAAGGTGAAAAGTTAAACATTCATTTCTAAATGGCTAGTAGCTCGCTTATGATGGTAAAGCTCATGATATACCCACACAGTGTTCATATTGATGGGTAACTGTATATCCTGATGTGCGTCTGTTCTGTGGTACTGTATGTCAGCCTCGTGCTCGTATAAACTTTCTCGACACGATCGTTTACATTAACACTGAAGAAGTCGACAGGTTGATGAGAACACATTTTATTTTCTAAAGCTTTTGATTATAATGGATTCTGTGAGTTGCTGTAAGCTTCTATGATCCATTATTTTGTCTTATATGAACTAACATTATATTATATTGTGAGTTTAAATATTGGCCTGTCCCCCCCACTTCCATTAAAGCAACATGATGTAACTTTTTGACCTTAAGAATCATGTTGATGGTACAGTGTGTTGTAACAGGGTGAGTGGTGTCTCTGTCACTTGTTTCGGCTCTATGTACCTTCAGTGAGAGGGGAGGATCACAGTGTCACATACATGTTTACTTCAACACATCACATTGTGATGATGTCATGAGTTTTGTTTGTAGTTAGCACCTAAATAATGTCTGACAAGCTGTTACACACCTGGGATTTGTATTTACCACAGTGAAGCTGTGGGGGGCGCCACATCACCCAAAATGAAAACTTCTACATAATGTTGCTTTAAGTAAGCCTAATAGTGTCTTTTGATTTGAAGTGTTTATCCCTATATGTATACCTACTATGTATTACTATAGTCACACACACACATATATATATATATATATATATCTATCTATATATATTTATATATATATATATATATATATATATATATATATATATATATCTGTGTGTGTGTGTGTGTGTGTGTGTGTGTGTGTGTGTGTGTGTGTGTCAGAGAGGCAAAGAGAGAGAGAGAGAGAGAGAGAGAGAGCCAAGATGGCTGACGCAATCTCTTGGAAGATGACATCAACAGATGCCTTTAGTCACAGTGTGGTTTAACAGAGCTGGACTCTGATGTTCCGAATTTGGTGTAGATGCTACTGCGACACACATGTCTGATGTTATAGCGGGGTAGACTGCGTGTGAGCATTTACCCCCCCCATGTGTGTGCGTGTATGTGTGGGTTAGAAGAGAGAGAGAGAGAAAGAGGGCTAACGCTCGGAGCGCAGCGAGCGAGGAGGGAGAAACTCGCCTTCCGATCACTCAGCGGCCGGTGAACGAACTCAGGAACTGTAGCAACCAGGCTCCACCTCCTGGACACTTGGGTTTACACCCTTTCCTTTGTTTACCAGGCTTTGTTAGTGCAAGGAGGCCGCATTATAGGCTTTGGTCTACATGCAGGCCGCTCTATTGCTAGAACCATGTGGTTAGGTCCCAACAAGGCCACACCCACAAGGGTGACCAACAGCAAAGCAGAAAATGAAAAATGTTTGCAGATGAAGGGAGCGTGCCTTCAGAAGACGCAATCAACTTACATGATGGGAGGTAGAAATTTTAAGTAGAGACATTTTATGTTGCTGTCTTGATCATCACCTGTCTGTCTACAAGGACTTGACAGATATATTTGGAGTTTTATTTATGCCAGAAACAAAAAGCATCAGTGAGATCACAGCACATGCCAGTGCAGTACTCAGTGCATAACCATCAAACTTAAACAGCCGGCTTTGCCAACAAGCTTATTCAGTTCAGATTATGTATGTGTGAACAGGACATGTCTCCATCAAAGATGTTGAACATCATGTTTGAACTTGGCCTGCAATCTGTATGTAGCCTTGAGGATGTTTCTTACTTTTGTGACAAATTGTGAAGGGGAGCTTTCTTTTTCCCACATGGCAAGAATGAAAAATGTACTAAACGCTTGAACTCGCCAGACTTTCACGATGTGGTTTCACGATGTGGTGGAGGAGTTTGTCAAGGAGAAAGGCCAGAAAGGAGACCATTGCATAAGGTAGGCTTTCTCTCATATTATTCACACTATATGGACTATCTTTGTTTTAGGTACACAGTATACTGTTGTCTCCAAGGTTTTGTGCTTATACAAGGAGAGACTGGGCTGTGTAGTCTTTGAATCTCTATATCACCCTGTGTGATATGGTGGAAATTCTGTATGATAAAAAAAACTACAGGTTACATACAGTATATTACTATTTGCTATACGTCTGCCTATTTTTTAGACATTGTGGAGTTGATTTCGTCAAATAAGATGCTGTTTTCTGACGTACCCTTGTGTACGACCGTCTTACCGCATGATGTTGCTGTAGGTGATCCCCACAACGACATCCATATCGCGTTAATCCTGACGTCTTTGTTTGAAGAGAGAGGTTGAATACATGCTCGAGCATGGGATTGCTGAGCCCAGTTCAAGTTCAGAGTTCTCCCTCTCTCTTGGTTGGTAAGTTTGACCAGCCTGATCGGTTTTTGTACTGATTTTTGGAAAGTAAATAACGTAACAAAACCTGACAGTTATCCATTGCCCAGGATAGAGGATTGTGTTGAATGTGCTGGCAGTTCCTCTTATGTAATTAAACGTTATCTGCTAAAAGAGTACTGGCAGATGAAGTGTGCCCAAAAAAAAAATCAGTCACTAACTCAGGGTGAGGGTGTTATGTGCTCCCCCTCGTGTGTTTACTCTCCTCTCAGGTGCTCCTGTTGGGCCGAGTGGTGAGTGGTCCAGCCCGGTTTTAAGGGAGACTGGATGAGAAGGTCCCCTCGTCTCCAGACTTCGGTTGTCTTTTGTTTCTGCGGCTTCGTTTGTTAGTTTAGTTCATGTAGTTTTCTTATTTTCCTCAGTCCGTTTCCCATCCTTTTGTTCCTTTTGGTCGTCATAGGTTTGGTTCATTTCTGTATTGTACATCGATCTAACAATTATCTGTATATAAAATCTTGGCAAACTTGTACTCGGGTGTGGCATCCATTTTGATATGTTGCTGGTCACAAGGTAGAGCCAACTGTGTGTTTTGTTGTGGCCATAACATTAACCTAAACATGAAAATTCATTAAAAATTATCCTTATCTCCTCACCCTCATGCAGATTGAAAGTCAGAAGTCTGATGTTTCGTAGTCCACAAAACATTCTGGAGCTTCACAGCAAAATTGCATTGCAGCGTTCTCCTAAACAACTGAAGTAGCTGGGGACTTGTTTTAAAGCGTAAAATGAAAAAAAGAAAACGTAAACCGGCTCCATACAGCAAAGATTTCAACTATAAAACTTATCCTTAAAAGGTCACGATGCAATTCCAAAGCAAAAAAAAGAGTCTACCTATACAAATATGTTACATAAAATCTCAAAACCTCAAGAGAACACAGTACAATTTAATGGCGCTGAATAGGTGACATACACAGTGCAGTAAAAGGAAAATGAATGTATAAAAAATATATACGAGAGAAGAACTGTGTCAATGTGTGTGTGTATGTGTGCATGAGAGATAGCGCAAAATGTGACAGAAATGAAAGAAAGAGCATGATCCAGCGTGTGTGGAGGAGAGCTTTCATAAAGGTGTTACAGCAGCCATAACCACCTCTGCATCTCTGCAGTGACAGAAAGCACCCCGATGTGTCTAACTCTGGTTACCTGCATTCAAAACGAGCAGCAACACTCTTTCCTGGCCTCAGAAATGATTATAATCATCTAATGCATTGATTGCTGATATTTGTATGACACTGTGTTGCATTATAATGCTTACAGAGTCTTATTATTCACTATGCATGCGTTGCAAGACTTGCTCTTTGGGAACAGTATGTTCACAGGCTCTAATTATTCGTAAAAGTGAGCTGTCTATGACAATGACTTCATACTTAGAGACTCTCAGATTTCTGTGCCTAAAAGCTTGTCCAAAGATTGTCTTTTTTACACAAAAAAGCAATATACTTTTTCTCCACTTATCAAAGCTTTTGTAGGTAAGATTGTAGAAACCAGCAGGAGAAAGCTACATTTTTAAAGTAGGCCATCCAACCAAAAAAATGCCAGTCCCCCCCCCCCCAGAGCCATAAACAAACAACTCTGTTTGATGTCAAAATGCTGCAATCATGTAAACACAAGTAAAATATCTGTCATGAATGTACCTCAACCTGAAAAGGCTCCCCGCCACAACAGTTGCTACTCGCTGCCTCAGGTGTGTGCTTTGGGCTAACTGGCTTAGCTTGGCTCTGGGGCTGTGTGTTTTGTGCTACTGAGTTAGCAACCTGCGAACGGCGCTTAATGGCTGTGTACTGTAAGTACAGCATCTTCATCGCTCAACATATCCAACTACCTTATGTCTCACCCACATGTACAAAAACACTGAACATGGCTATGTTAGTACTCACCGCTGTCAAGCTAACATGTTAGCATTGGAAAATTTTGGCAGCTCTTTCTCTGCCATTGTTATGCCACTAGCTCGCTAACAGCTTTAGCAATACATCCGCCTAGCCCTGTGGAAGACTGCAGTAAGAGTGCAAAGGGCAGAGTGTATCCAGGCAGGTAGGTGAGTAGGTAGATAGACATGTAGGCTGTCCAGTAGGGACCTGGGAACACACCTGTGGGTCAGGCGGGTTTGTGTCAGCTTAACCAGAAAATATCACGGGTGGGTGGCGGACGGGTCAATGTCTGACAAAGCAGTGTTCAGAGTTGGTCTAAGTTATTAATAACATATAGCAAAAACGTACAAAAACATAATGGGTCTCATTCATGAAACGTTAGTAAATTTGTGTGTAGATGTGCACATAAAAGCCTACGCTACTAAAAACCTACTCCGGATTCATGAACACCGTGGGAAACTCAGATCTGATCGTAAACACGTGTGTATGATCGTGAATGCCAATCCATCGTAAAGTGACAGCGCGCTCCCGGTAATCAGCTATTAGCATAAATCCCCGCCCATGAATTGCCAATGACCACCATATAAGGAGGTGTAGATGCATCCAGTCGACCTGTCAGTCATGGCGCAAATGAAGAAAGGGAGAGAAAGAAAAAAGAACTTTGCGGAAGCAGAGATACAAATACTTTTGGGTGAAGTGGAATTAAGAAAAAAAAAATATTTTCATCTGTTAGCAGTGGTGTGACAGGGACAGGCAAAGCGAAGGCCTGGAGGGAGGTGACAGATGCCGTCAATATTGTCTCTGTAGTCCAAAGAACCATGTCCGAGGTGAAGCGTAAATGGTTTGACATGAAACTGGAGGCAAAGAAACGCATAACCTCACACAAAAGAAATACATCAGCCACAGGAGGAGGAGGCTCACAGTCGCAGCTATCACCTGCAGACGAGCGCATCGCGGGGATAACTGGAGACCTCTCTGTCAGGAATGATACCTGGCGGAGACAGCGACATGCCTCCACTGGAGCCTATATTTTTATTATCATCATTCAACATGTAGAAAGAACGTGTAATCTATTGAGTCGATTTACATAGATAATTCACAATCATGAACCTAATCTGGATCTTAAACCTGCCAATTGCCAACTACTTTAACTAAATGTGTTATATTTGTATCATATGTTTAGGCTATATCACGTGTTTCAAAGGCATCTGCATATTGTGTACATAACAGAGCGCAATATGAATTTAAATTGTAATTTCCAATAGTGACAAGCATTATTTATGTGCATTCTTAAATTTACACAAGCACTACGCGTGGTCAGCAGCATGTGTAGATTTTGTTAGTAGCTACGAAAAGATCGGAGCTACTAAAATATTGATGAATGCGAGATGCACGTAAATTTCCGTCTGCGAACAGTTTACACACAAATTCGTTCTGCTCACGTTTCATGAATGAGACCCAATGTGCGCAACAGTTCACTTTCCTTCCCCTCTCCTCTCAGTCATACATACACACACACACACACACACACCACGCACACAAGCAGATGTATTGTCATGAGGCTCACTGTGAGTTTTATACCCCTACGTAAGTGGTATCTGTACTTTTATTTACGCCGCTGGTGCCAAAACTCTTTTTGTTGCATAAAGAAGGAGCATTCAAAAGACGGAGTATGTTCACAGAATGGGCAGAAATCCCAGATGAAGTGGAGCCAGATGAAGTACAGCGTTAGTGGGTGCCAGGAGGACATCCTTGCCTTTTGGATGGATCAACATTGCGCAAACCCTCTCCTCTCCATGCTCGCCCGAGCGCTGCTGTGCATTTTAGCAACAAGCACATCCAGTGAACGCGCCTTCAGATCCGCTGGTAGTGTGCTGGAAGCATGTTGAAACAGGTTAAATCCTGGGACTGTGGACTGTTCTTTTTTTGCACAGTGCGGCCAAACACTAGGCAGAATCAGCATCACGGACGGCGGCTGCTCTCAGTCTGGTGAGATGGCCTAGTGCTAATATGGTGCATTATGTTTCTTGCAGGTTGGGCTGGGTATAGGTTGTTGATTAGAGCATATTTTAACGGGCTGAGCGGGGCTGGTTGGCTCTCATAACGGAAAGGGTGGGTGCGAGAATTAGAAAAACATGACCCCGGCATCACTACTGTCCAGTGTTTTAATATGGAAAAAAGATTTGACAGGTATTAGAGGCCTGCGATCGCCACATATACTGTTTGTTTGGTTTTGTTTTGTTTTGTTTTTTATCGTCAGAGCATTTGGTTTATTGATGTTGAGAGAATTTCTACAAATATAACAAAAAAATATGTCTAGAATAACTTGTCATCCCCGGCTTTGAAGCTTGTATTCGGGCTCCACCACTGTCGCACCAAACTCTTATGTAACTTTTAGTAGACCTACTTGTTTACAGCAGTCCAATACACTGGTTGTTGCCATGGTGTCAGTCATGCGTTTGGAGCGGATGAAAACGTTCAGGGAAATCATATTATTAAAATGTCATCCTGTGAAAAGCATTTGGCACTAAATTGTTGCTGTTGTCCCCATCTATTGCAAATAACAGGGATGCAGCTGCTGCATTCACTGACCCCTCATCGCTGCCCTCTTTAGAGTTTGGGAACTGACAGCGTACCCTGTCTCGCCTCTGTTGCCGCTCTCTCTGTATGTCTGTCCTCAGAGAGCAGAGGCAAGGAGACATAAAAAGCTCCAGCATGTTTTAAGCATAATGATGTGACTAATGATAGAGGGTGGACGGGTGCAAATGGAATGCACCCCAAATCTTTAGAGAGTGATGAATGGCTTTATCATGCAAGAGCAGCATATTTCAGTGTTGCCTGAGGGAGCTGGTGTTCACAGTCCTGCCAGCCCCAGAACACAGGGTTTAAATGTTTTGAACCTTTTAGTGTCTCAATCATTAAACCCATCTCTTTGCTGGATATATTATACTAAAGCAATAGATCAATATTTTTGGGGAAATACATGTGTTTGATTTACGACACTACTCTCAATAAATATATGAACCATAAACTCTCATGTCTCTGTAGTGAACAGCTGAAGCCAGCAGCCATATTAGCTTAGCATAAAGGCTGAAAACAGGGCTAGCTCGGCTCCGTCTAAAGGCAAGGTCTACCGGCCAATTCCTCCAAAGCCCACTTAACATGTTATAGCTTGTTTATGTTATCGGTAAAAAGCAAAGTGCAAAAATGCCAGCACGCCATTTTACATGGGGCTATACGCCAGATAACTTCTTGGCTGGGACCAGTTTCCAGGCAACCAGTGGAAATTAAGTGACAGTTAAGTCTTGGCCAGGAGGGAAATGAGTGTGTTTTGTCATTTTTAAATGTGCTCAATGAATAAACTTGATTTGACTTGAATACTTAAAAGGGTTAGGTTTCAGGGTTGCTGAGCTTCCTGGGGTTGGTTTTTTGTTAATGTTATTAACATTAACAATTGCATGCACTCACATGGATCGGTTTATTTTTAACATTGCCTGAACAGAGTAACTGAGCACTAAACCCACATTTTTTTAGTTAGGGGACTGAAGAATGACACAGTTACTACTTTTAATTTAGCAAATTAAAGCTGCTACAAGGGACTTTAAGTTTTTGTTGATTCTGGGGGCCCCTGTGGACCAAAGTGGTATGAGCACCACTGCCTCCTGTGGTCAAGATCTCGTTGGTGAATTTAATTATAAAGTTTAATTATAAAGTTAGGAAAAGAAGGAGGAAACATATTTCAATAATACTTTCCTTTTTCCACACAGCTGTTTGCAGGATGCGTGGGGTGATGTACTCTATCTCTCTGAGGCTTGATTAATAACTGTAATATGATGATGTTGAAGAAAGTTATTTTGTTACAGAGCAGCTTCTCTCCCCGTCTCAGACTCAGACAGCAAACCTTATAAATACAGTATTTATACAGTATATATACAGCGATAGTATATTTAAAGTAGTAGTAGTAGGTTTTTTAAAATATAAATATCACAAAGCATTGATTCACGATTGTTTAAGTCACAACTGTAGCCTGTTAATTATTATGCTTAAATTGCATGTGATTAGTCCTTTTCAATATATTGAAACAACACATCCCATATCGTGGTCAAATATACACAACATGTTGAGCAGTGTTGGGAGTAACCTGTTACAAAGTAATCCTTTAGAGGACTTGGATTACTTTTTTTTTGTTTTTTGAATTATAGATTATAGTTCTGCAATTCAAGTAACCCATTATTAAATACATTTTCTATCAAAGTAATCCATTACTGAAAAGAATTGCTGCCAGTTGCTGTTGCTACAGTTGTGTCAGTGCGCATGCGTAGCTAGCCACTTCAATGTAGCAAGATGGCAGAGAGGACAGCATTAACTTTGTGGAAATATTGCAATTATTTTGAAATTTTGTGCAAAAAGGACAAGAACCACATCACAGTGAAATGCAAGTTTAATCGTTTGTGTGGGAAAAAAAGCCCTTCACGTTCATGGTATTTGTGCTTTTATGGTTTATATGTAAGCAGTTTACAGGCTCATTAGTTTCATTGTTAAACATCATATTCTGGCTATAGGAGCCCGTGTTGTATTGTTTTCATGTAAACAGCTGTGCCTAATACTGTCTGCCTCTGCCCAGTTCACTGTCAGATTGTTAGCAGAATAAAGATGTAAAGTTATATTGCACCTGTCATTCCTATTATTAGTTACTGACTGTGGGCTGTAAAGAAGGCTACAGAATGACGGTAGAGTCAACACATTCAAAGGTACACGAACAGTTGGCTACACGCCGTCTGGACGATATAACCCACATGTGCAACGAGTCATAAAGAGGTTTTACCGTCATTTTTGGTAACTCTAAAGTACTCTGACGCGTTACTTTTCTCAGTAGATAATGCAGTAACGTAACAAGTTACTTTTTATGGTAGTAATCTTGTTCTGTAATGAGTTACTTTTAAAAGTAACCTTATGCAACAGTGGTGTTGAGGTCTATGGTTATCTAATAACTGTTTAATAGGGCTACAAAATATAATCAAAATATTATTGAATTATGTGCGACTCTCCAGATGTTTTGTTGGTACAGACCCAAACAAATGTCACATCATCAGGATTTTGATAGTTTTTTAAAAATTCGTATTGCAATCACAATATCTGTCAAATTAATTGAAATATGATTTTTGTACCATGTCGTGCAGTCCTACAGTTGAGGAATAAGTCATTCATCTATACCAAAAGACTTTTAGGTTTTTTTAAATCCTGGTATCCATCGTCAGTATGTCTGAATACAGCAGTTGTTGAACACTGCTAAGCATATACTTCCTTCAGTGGGTGTGACAATACAAGTGTGAGATGAATGTAGCAGATTCTCCACTGCTTTATCCTGAAAAGCTGCCATCTCTCCAGCAGCTTAACATCAATTATGTATCTGAGTGTGTGAAGCCATCTATGTATCAAAGAACCGTGTCTGTCAAGTGGTTGGTTTAGTGAATGCAGGAAACAGAAAGTGTCAGATTTGAGAAAAGACAGCCAGTCGGGAATGACCTCTGTGGTTTTGTAAGGCCATCATCGATGTGAAGCCAGGAATAACTTTAACAAGAAAAGTTTTTACACAGCACATCAGACTGTCTTGCCGTCTTCCTGCTGAGCCATATTTCAGGTTTTGTATATCCAGGAGCATCACAACAGCCGCGACTGAATCACTTGACTGTTTCACAGAGTAGGAATTTATTGTCTCATCTTCTGTTTACAAGCGCAGTCCCACACGGACCTATAAAACCACACTGCAGCTAGTACAGGTCAAAGTCAGCAATTTTGTAAGTAAAATAGAGGTCGAGAAACTGTCAAGTTTTCTGCAAACCTGCAGCTTTCCTGTTAGTCTCTGCTCCCAAGCCATAAAACAAACGTTTACTCTGCTCAGCTGGTGAGCCCAACCACTGATATTACATGATGTACGGTATAGTATAACACAATGTCCACAATGTGTAGACGGATCACAGTGCTTCTGCTGATATTAAAGCATGTCTGCCACTAGTAATTTACAAGACACATGCCCTCAATTCATGCACTCCTGAAGGTTAGGCCAGGCATTCATTTAGGCAAATCAATATCCTTTTATTTAGTATAGTGCTCTTAAATGCCGACTGTTGCCTTGTGGAGGAAATATCAATGAGTCTCTCCCAATAATGTTTCACAGTGCTCCATTTTGATCCCTGAAAATATTTATCAGAGGGAAACATTTCACTACACAAGTGTGACGAATGGATGTGTCAAAAGAGAATGCATCACCAGGGCAGGCTTTTAATATAATTATTAACTTTGACTTGCCCTCATTTTTCATAGGGCTAGCACTGAAAGACAGGGCCAGTGGCAGTTTTCTTTAACTTTAACTGATAACGTGGACGGGCTGTTGGCTGTTTGGGTGAATACCGTTTTTATTTGAGTGCAAACGGCATCTGCTGAAGTTAGAATTTTTAACCGTCAGCATTTTTAAATGGCCATGCCATCTTCTGATATACTCAAGCATATGTAATCTCGGACATGTGTACATATATAAGCATGTTTCTTTGGTTAAAGCTGAATTTGGTGATTCTCGGTGAGCCAGGAGGCAACTCTCAAGTAAAATCAATCACAATACTGAACCAACATTGTTGGTATTTTTTATTACTGAAACATAAGTGTAAGTGTTTTGATCCATCAGAAATGCTGTCCATCAGAGATACTGTATGGACACAATTTTCAATCGCTGTTGCCAAGTTCTTGTCAACTTTTACGGAGAGCATTCTGACTGGAAACATTAAAAATCAGCATTGTTTGTGCACGGCCCAGGACAGGAAGGCTCTGCAGTTGGCGATTATAAAGTGAGATGTCTGCACAGAGCCCAAAGATACTAAAAGACAACACAAACCCCCAGCCTCAGTCCGTTCACCCTGCTGCTGTACCACCAGACTACAGAGCAGCTTCACTCCTCACCCCTTGATTCCACTGTGCACGTCTCTGTTACCCAACGTGTCCAATGCTGTTTTGTTCCGTCCTCCACGTGGCTTCATATCCCACTGGGAGAGTTTCAGAAGCAGAGCATCATGTCTGCCTGATGTCGTTGACTTGCTCATATTGTGCTTATTTCGTCATTTTTATTTTATTTGTGTGCTTCTACTGTGGTTGAGTAGGCTACGCAGTTAAATAATTTCGTCGTTATTTTTGTGTTATTGTTTATTGTCGGCACACAGTGTCTTACTTGATGAACCGGATGCACTTTGCCGTTCTGCTATTCGACTTCCTGTCTGGCTCAATCTGCTCTGTGCAGATTGACGTGGATGTGGTCCGCTTCCATCAAAAATAGACCACTTTCCTCTGGGAAGCCCAAAATTCTGTGAAAATGATCAAATCGAAATGGTTGCTGCTTTATGCACATAAGTTTAAAATGAAAATAGAAACTATGGCATCCTCAATGTTATATGGAATTGCTCTTCCACAGGTCCTTCTATGATTTATCACCCCCTTGTTTTTGACCAATAGGCTTGCACATTGATAGAGAACCACTTTCCCACTCAACTCATAAGTGCAATACAATCTATGTGTATAAGCTACTGCTTACAATGACCCTGATAAAGATGCGTTGAAAACACATTGGTCATCTCAAATACATATTGCCATATAAAGGCATTTTTCAATATTTAGCAAATAGTGTTTTATTTACTTCATGACTCAAAACTCCTGCGAATATTTTTAGACTTATATAGAAGAATATGTGATGAGATTTGTTTTGGGATTCAATGTAAAATATATTTTAAATGGACCTTTTTCTGCCTCTGCCCGAAGCAGATGTTGAGATCCTGCACCTTTCCCAGATTTACTTGTTAAACTCTTAGAAACCCCTGTGACTTGTTGCATACAGCTGGTTTACACATAAAGAGAGAAAGGGAGAGAAAATACAGCCGGAGTGACGGTAATGGTGAGAGAGGGAGAGTTTCCAGTCAAAAAAACCTTGTCTCACAGCTGCAGTGCAGTCAGGCCTGTTGAGGCTACTGTCAGAGCAGAAATTGGTACGTCTGCCTCTCCTGTGATGGATGTGTCCCTGAATGACTGCTGCACGTCAGTGCAAACTGACAGCTCCAGACAGAAGCTTTGCCTCTTTGATTCTGAGGCTGATGCCAAACCTTGATGTTAAATTCATGTTTTACATTGATGAAAAAGTTATCTAACAAAGAATTGTATCTACATAGCAAACCTATCAATTACTAATGAGTGGTAACTGAGAAATGCGAGGTACACAGCAAAGATATATTTAAAAGTAAAAAAGTAAAATAGTTCTAGTGCTGTGAGAACATCTCCGCCTTTTGAAACTGAGCCTCTGTCGCATATAATGTGGGTTAAAACAAATTCTTGCACCAGCTCATTCTCATTGGTGGCATTTTGTAGATGATCTTATCTTGAGTGACTTCAGTATTCACCAAGCAGACAACATCTTCAGTTAAAGTGAAGAGAGACATTTGGCGGCAATTAAACAGTCTCAGTGATTAACTGACCAGCACAAAGTGGAGAGCTGCAGGGAGAGGGCTTAACGAACATGCTGCTGATCATTCTTTAAACACCAGCTGATTTCTATGAGAGAGTTATACTGTCCATGTTATATAATGGGATGCAAGCCTTAAAGTGTAAAATCACCTTTCAAGCTGACCAAAGGGGAGTGTTGAGAGTGAGAACGTGGATTTTAGAAATAATTCCTCAGATTGAAACAGCTGTGTATGAATCATGTAGCCTATGGATTACTGTTCCCTTCAACTATCAGAAACGGATAATGGGCTGTGTGCTATGTGTGGGCAGGTGCATCCTCAACTTGAGTCATGCAGTAGTCAGAAGGTTTAAACTGTGATGTACAATGATCTACAGCCTGAAATCAAAGTAAAGTAAGGATGCCCTACACCTAGTGTTAAATCACTGACCATGAAATACTGTGAGCGAGTTACCCGCAGAGCTTCAATTATACAACAATCATCCAGAGCATTAAAACTACTGACAGGTGATCCATGGACACTCCATGGATCTGGCCGAGCTCTGAACCTGTCGAGGCATGGACAACGGACCTTATGTCCTGCAACTATCAGGTCTGGGCCATTAGTTTCAGATCATCTGAGTCCTGTTGGTTGCAAGGTGGGGCTACCATGGAACTGAGTCCAACCCTTCGATCAGCCATCTTGTGGTCCCCTTTGATCAGCCATTTTGTTTGTAGTCTTCCTTTGTCCATGCCATGCGGCCATGAACCCTAGCCACCATTTTGCTTTTGTTCTTCCAGACACACACACACACACACACACACACACCTGTATATAGTACATGTTAGTTAGTGCGTTTTCATTTTGTGTTAAATAAAAGACTTTTGAACCTTCATAGTGTCTATTTAATATTGTACAAGAGTGAATGTTGCCAACCTCTACTCTGTCAAGGACTCCAAAATCATTCGACCACTACAGCTGTTATGGTAATTTTGGTTGTAGTAATTAAATTAATTATTAATCAGAGTTACAAACTGACGGTTTGGTGAATTGGCTATCATTTCCCTTCTTCAAGGGTGGTGCCCCGAGGTGATCTGATGTTAATTGGATCTTATTATTTATCAGAATTAATATTTATCACTGATAATAATTGATTATTATTGATAGCCAAATTTCACCCAAAACTCCCTATTAATGTGGCATGACGCACTACACCTTTAGGAATTAACTTCCTTCGATCGCACTTCAACAACTTATATGCTTCAGTCATGTAGGCACAGGAATAAAACAAATTACACCGCCAACCTACCTACGCACCCACAAAAGAATGAGATGAATGCCAACAGCTTTTTTGCTTTTCACAGTGGAAGTGTGTTAGGGTGGATTTTTCCCTTAAAGTGGCAAAAAGTGGCCACAGCTGCATAACGAAATTGCTTGAGCATAAACCTATTGTATGGAAAGCTCTGGCTGCACATTTACATAACAACCATGCTATCATTCAAACCTGGGCCCATCAGTGACAGTGTGAGTGGCTGTGTCAGGGACTGTGTCTTCATTAAGTGTCCCTGTTTAGCAGCAGAGCTGTCTATTATTCACTGGCATGCTGCAAAACATTTCCAT
Source organism: Pagrus major (assembly GCF_040436345.1). Lineage (NCBI taxonomy): Eukaryota > Metazoa > Chordata > Actinopteri > Spariformes > Sparidae > Pagrus > Pagrus major. The sequence continues at coordinate 7,575,330 of NC_133233.1, forward strand.
TGGAGATGCTATGAAAGGATGTTGGCTGATAGCTAAGTGACAGTTATGCACACGTATATTTCAACACACACACACACACACACACAAAGAATGCGTGAGGCAACACATACAAACACGCACACACACACACACACACACGTTGCTAGGTGACAGTAATGGCTTGTAATGAAAAGATGTGTACGGTTGGAGTGGGGACTGATTGTCACCTGTATGACTGTGAGGCTGTCAGCTTTCTAAACAGAGGAGCTGTGTTGACGTGTTGCTGTTGGCAGGAGAGTGGAGGGTAAAGAGGGATAACTGCTGCATTGCTGAGCAGGCCAGCGGTCTCTGGGGGGAACAGTTTCTCCTCAGTACAAAAAGTAGGTCTGCATTATGTCCATGTGCTCAGAAATCGATGAGACAGTTAGACAGGCATAGGTGTTGATCACACTTCACCACTGTCTATCTGCTCATGGAATAAACTTTGCTAAATAATATGAATGTGAGTGGACAGGATGCATGGTAGTGACCAAACGGTCATACTGCATTTTTGAGAGGTGCAGTCTTAACAAGCCTTAGTTTGGCAACTTTTACAATCATTTAATTATAAATTCTTGCTGTGCTTTGGCCGAGACACATGGCAGACTAGACGTTGACTGATCATAGATGCCCTCTGTCATGATCGGCAAAACGCAAAAGACCATCTTCGCTGAGTGCATTTCCATTTGTTTATATGCACAATTTCAATTTGTCCTAAAAAAAAAACCATAGTGAACCTTAGGTATTGCTAAAAACAAATCTGACAATATCTATTTTTAAAACCATATTTACATGGCGGCCATTTTCCTCTGATATCATGTTCAGGTTGAGAAGCTAAAATGTCGTAGGTTGTCAAACCAATAAACATAGGGAATCTGACAAATTGAACTTTTTCCTGATTGATCAGCAACTAAGAAGACAATGGAAAGGAAAAATCTGGAGGGGCATCGGGACACATTTCAAGATAAAACAACATCTGAAAACCCATTAGCTTCCCTTAGGCGACAGAACTTTCTAGCTAACATTACTATCTGATAGTGTTACACGATACGATAGGACGGGCGTACAATAGCTCTAAATATTAACAAACATTTTGGACACATCTATTTAAGCCTGGAAGTGGATGGCACTGGATGTGCCGGAGCATGGAAGTGGTGTAATTTTAGCTAATGGGTTATCAAATATGTTGTTTTACCTTGAAATATGTCCTGATGGCCCATCACATTTTGATTATTCATCATCTTTTCAGTTGCTGATCAATCGGTAAGTTGTGAAATAATAACGATTGGTCGCGCTCCCTGTGTTTATATGACTGTTAATGTGGGACATAGCTGGATAACATTATCCTAGTATTCAAGCTCCCATCCTGAGCCAACGTCAGAGGAAAATGGCCGCTGTGTGAACATGATCTATGTGGCATATTTGTCACAAAATGGCAGTAGAAGAAAGTGTGGACTAATGGACTTAATTACATTATCTCCTTATGTCGTTCTTCTGCAGTGGCTAAATAGCACCTGACTGGAGAATTAGCACCACCATGAACTAATTCTCAATATGTGGTTGGTGAAGGTGTGCTCTGTCTTTTTCTTTCCCAGTCAGCAGAAAGAGAGTGAGTGTGGGTTCACAGCACACGTATGTATGTATGCTGAGGTGATGTCACATCCACATGTGTGATCTGTTTCTCTTAATTCTCAGTGTTTAAAGCTGTACAGAGAGTGCTCTGTGCTCCTATTGGTCAACATCACACAAAATGTTCCAGTGAGGGAATGACTTTTCCACATATTGCTTTTAACATCTGAGTTGTCTTCGTTTATCACCAATAGACCACCTGTCACCTCAACATAACAATGAGTTCAGGCTTGTAATATAACTGAGTGGTTTGGTCATGCAACGTTGACAGGGTAGTTATATTTAACTGGCTAGGCGGGCGTCACTCTGGCGCATCAACCTATTATGGCATTTATACAACTTTCATAATAGGCTAGCGGTATCTATTTCTTCATACCTTCCTAACATTTCACCAGGGTATACAGTATATGAGGGTGTATGATATATTTAAAATAATAAATAAGTAAAAGCTGAGCTGCTGCTGATAGAAGTCATTGAAGCATGTATGACATTTTCTAGCCTATGTTGTGTGTCTAATGTGTGTAAAGCTTAATTCAACAAAGTCTTGTTGGGTTAACAATCTTATGGCCACAGAGTGATGGATAGGAAATAGGCCCCATTTTTCCACAGATTCTTGCTGGAGGACTGCTCAGTGGGGCTGAACAGAGATGACTGGTGGCCCTCTTAAAGCAAATAATTCCTATAGCTTCATACGTGACTTCTAAATACTCTAGTATACTGTAATACCTAGATTTTGCTCAATAGTGTACATTTTGTTGTGTTCATCAAGAAAAGTGTTTTTCCATGACTAAGATGAGACAACATCAACATCATTAAACAGTAACTGACTATATCAACATGCTATAATGGTAAGGAAAAAAGCAAGACTAAAAATTCATTTCAAAGATAAAAAACATATTATCTCTTTATTTTCGCTGACAAAATGTTTTTGTTTTTTTTCAGTGGAGCAGTTCTGATTAACATGCCATCAGGACTACACTGCAGCACACACGCAGGTCATGGTGAGTGTGTGTGAGAGCCAGAGCATGTGTCTGTTATACACCGGAGTGTGTGTGAAATAAATTTATGATTATAGTGAAATGTTTGATTTGTGCGTTGACATGGTTACTCACTGTCCTTCACACTTGGCATAGTTATGTGAGCAGAGTCTGGGTGTCTGGAGGTACAGACAGGATTCAAGCCTCCCTTAATAATAATGAGCTAAGAGATGATATTGACCTAGAGTTACACGCTCATTGTCTGGTGCTCTCCTGTCAGATGATGATACAAGAATCTGTATGACCTATGACATAGTGTGTAAAGCTGAGCGAAAGTAATGTTACCCTTGGTGTGGCTGTGTCCACGTTTACCTTCTGTGCCAAGATCTTCTGTCGACACATCTGTGTTTGTACTAGACTCATGTATTTAGGAAAGAAAAACTGAGGCCCATTGAGTGTTTAATTTTATTCATCAGAGAGAGTACTGGCATGAATTTTTCTACATCAGTGTGTATACGTGTCTGTGTCATATGCAGGGAGACAACATGAACATAATGTGGCGCTGTGGCAAGTATACCTCCACCAAAGGCCCAGTGGTCCACATTTGTACTCACTCATACAAACCAGCCACCTAAATATGCCTGATTTTATAAAATAAAGATTTCCTGAGAAATTAACAAAACTGTCTTCAATTTTTGTCCCTTTATCTGCGATAAAAGTTATTGGGGTCTATTCCCGGACGAGACCCATCCTCCATCCAAAGTTTCTTGGAAATCTGTTTGTTGGTTGGTTTGTCAGCAGGATTACAAAAAAGCTTGCCATAAAGAAAAAAGTTTTCATTGACCGTGGACCAAAGATCAGACTAAAATGCCCAGACTTTAAGTTGACTAAAATAACAGGAAGAGGTTGACTAAATATGATAAAAAACTAACAAGACTAAATTAAAAAATAGCTTACATAATTAACACAATCCTCCAAGCCTAATTCTTAATCATTTTTTTGTAATATTTTATTTGCATTTACAAGTTGTTTGGTGCAGCGGTACCCAAACTTTTGGCTGATTCTCAGAATGGGGACATTATCATCGTGTGCCACCAAGTGACAATGGGACTGATGCAGCTGTGCAGATTGTTGTAGGACAACTTGAAGGGACTGTAATTCTTAAATCTTTAATTGTTTTCTGGGGATCGCCATGCAAATCCCTCTAGAACCCCAAAAGCCACTCAGAGAACCAATGGGATGAAGAACTGTTCAGGGAGACTTCCAGAAAGATCACCAGTTCAATAAATCTAGGTGCTAACTTAATGGGACCATCATCAAGGGAAGCAACACAAGGGCAGAAATGACAATGTCGGCTCCAATGATGAACATAGAAACAGACTTGAGTATCAGAATAACTGAATGCATCCGGGAGGCTCGTCCACTTCATATGCCGGAAACAATCAATTGTTCCAACAATTTCCAATCACTTCTGTTTTCCCTTTTCATTGTCTAATCCTATCTGACCATCTGCTTGTCACCATCTAATGCGATGAAATACATCTGTTTGTCTGAGTGTTATGAAGCTTGTCAAAGCAAATTCAGGAACAATAAAAGAAAAGTCTGTCTTGTTCCTGTGCACTGGTGATGGTGATGGTCACAGTCTATGTGATTTATAGTAACACAGGACTGTGGATCAAGAAGCCATGCTGGTATTAGTTTTTGACTAAAGCCAATTTGTATCACACCAGCCTTTTTAAGCATCCATACCTCTCTGTTTAAAGGTCCCATATTATACTGTTTTTCATCAATTTCACACAGCTGTCAGAGGTCCAACAACACTGTATTCAAAATGTATTGCCCCAAACCCATCCGTGGTCCTGAATTTCAGCTGTCTAAAAGTCGCTCAAGTGAGCTCTACTGAGAGCAGGCTGTTTCTGTGCCTGCACCTTTAATGCTAATGAGCTCCCTCCTGCTACACGCCCCTCTCAGGGAGAGGATGCTGCTTATGCTAGCGGTAGCGTGCGCTAATGTTTACGGTGGATGTATCACTATGGCTCGCCGAGATGCTGTCGCTCAACCACACCAGTTTGACCCAGAATCGGACCCAGAAGGTCCACCATTACATGAGAGACTCCCCACTCCCCAACACAACCACCCGGCTCCCATCCCCCACTGACCTGCAACAGGTAACATCTAAAAACAGCTAGCGAAAGCAGTGTTTGTCTCCAACACAGTCTCCAAACTCTTGGACACTGTTCGCATAGTCTCTGTCTCCAGTCTGCACATGTTTCCAGACTTTTCACTGTGACAACCAAGCTCCCCCGTAATATTATTAACATTAAACTCGCTTCAAACGCTGTTGCATAGCGGACCGAAGCGGAGCTAACGAGTTAGCCAATTTCAAGCTGACTTCACCATACTCGTAGGCAACTGTAAATACTATCAGAACGTGGCGACACTTACCTGTGGCTCGGGTGCAGCTGCTGGGTCCCGTATGGTTGGGACTGATCCTTTTACGAGGGTCAGTGTCGAGGCAAAGCCAGCTTTGTACTGACCCTCGTTACTGAAGCAGTCCGATGTGAAGCGATTAGCACACACAAACAGACTTACAGGAACCGTAGCCGGCACGCTGTCGTTTAAAATGAAACGCAACCACTGTCTCTTCTGTTCTTCTGTAGCTGGGACAGAATATAGGCACTTATGTTGATTTTTACAACCAACAACAGAGCAATTTGCGTGTCTAGCTCTGAGCGACGACATTGCAAAACACTGCTATCTTACCGCTGGACACACCGAACTTCACCTCGGGGATGAACGCCCCCCTCTCGGATATCTCCGGGGAGAGGGGGGAGTGTTTTCGCGCAGAGGAGCCCGGCCTATGAAAATCACAAAATCATCAGCTGAATCTGAACAGCCTGTAGGAGCCCCGTTTTACCAGTGGGTGGGCTGCAGAGACCATGCAGCACTCGTTTGCTTTCCTCATTCTGGGAGTTGGTAGGCTCAGGGAGGACCAGTTTATATATGTAGAGACCAGAGAAAACGTGTTTTTCATAGTATGGGACCTTTAACATTACCATTCCACCTGCTACAGTGTCTGTATCATGACATGTCAACCTCTGACCAATCGCACAGTCAAACAGTTGCTTTATGTTGGTATGTCACCTGTCCTTGTCACTCCTTAGTGCAGACTCAACATATCCAACATTGTAGCTAAGATGTTACTACCTGGGTTTCTGATGCCCTGATTGGCTGTTTGAAGAAACAATGGATCAGACACAGTAGAGTACATTTCTGTCAGGATGCTTTCAGCTACTGGAGCGGTGGGTGCATTCTAGTGGTTGATCTGACACAAACGACACATCCTTATTCCTAAACAACTGAATATTTTTCATCATCACAGTTTCTGTCACCCAATGATCATGTTAGATGAAGGCTCTTTAAACTACTTTACTACTGCCACCAGTGTCAGGGCCCTGTCTGTAGCTCTCCAGGTGGATCTTCAACAGGCTTCTAACCCTATAAATGATGAAAAATGATTTAATTAATAACAGTCTTACTGTCACATGATTTGTATCTTATTTTTGTAGGTTATAATTTATTAATCAACAGGAAAGAAAAGAAAGTGAGTTGCAGAGAATGAAGAAAATCAGAGTGACAAATGTAGCTGACACAACAGGGTAGTAGCCCCCACACAAACATTAACCTGAGTTAGCAATTGATTTTTGTTGTGCTAAACGGATAAATTATTGGAATTATGATAAACTAGTGTTAGATGCATGGCAGTCAAATAGTGTGATGTTAAGATGGTACCAATCGCTGTTAAAACTGTAACAAAATCTGTTTCTTTTCTAACCACAAAGGATTATCACAACGGCCAGTTTTCAATAATCATTACAGGAGAGTTGACACTGTGCTTCAGCTGATGACTTTATTGACTTTCACTCTGTCCCTGCTCTTTGCATCTGTTCTCAGGCAAGCCTCGGCGTACAGCACATCTTGTTGCTGCCGCTATAACAAGAACACAAATATCAGCTTCACATTCATTATAATTAGAGCTGCGATCAATTCATGGATTAGATGTCAACTATTAAATTAATCTGCAACCCTTTTGATAATCAATTAATCTCTTATTTCTTCTCGGAGTATTTATTTATTTATTTATTCTTTTAGTAAAAAGTCAAAATTCTGATTTGTCAGTTTGTCAAATGTGAATATTTCTTGGTTTCTTTACTCCTCCACGACAGTTAGAGGGTTGTGGACAATATAAGACATTTGAGGATGCCACCTTGGGATTTGGGAAACACTGAATTCAACATGTTTCACCATTCTGTATTCCAAACAACTACTTGATTAATCAAGAAAATAATCGACAGATTAATCCACAATGTAAATAACATAATAATAATGTAATCGTTACTTGCAGGCCTAGATAAACAGAACATTTTTATTACGTTTTCGTTGAATTAACAACATACCAATTTTTTTCATATCACAAAACTTTTTTTGTCGTAACAGAAAATCAGTTTATTTTCTTATAGCAAGAAATATTGCTATTAATGATATAAATTATAATATACATCGTGAAAAAATGACATGAAGAGACTAGGGGCCCTACTTAGACGGTCTATAGGAGGAGGAGGAGCGCTGCTGCGTCCCTCTGTGTGTGTGTGCTGATCTCAGTCCGTGGATCAGGAAGGACGGGTCATAAGAAGTATCATCCTGATCAATAACAGGTGGGATGAGACGGGAGAAATACTTCTTAATGAGGAAAATATTAATGACATTACCTGCAACGATCCTCCAGCAGCAGAAACCATTTGTGTATCTCTATATTTACTTCGCATTTGCGCACGAGGAACAGCTGATAGACTTCATTGATTATTTAAAACTCCTGACTCATTTCCTTTGGAGAGTTTATAACTACAGCTTTTAGTTTTGTTGATTAAATGCGCCACGATATTTGTTACAGTACGTGACTGTGTTCATGGAAATGTTTAAAATAACTGAAAGCAGCCTCTCAAACCATAAAATCAGAGTGTATGAAGGGTGTGAACCCACCTAGGGGCATCTAATGTGTCCTTTAAACAGCAGGAAACAGACTGCGCTTTTGACTTTAGACCAGCTCTTTGTTGGTCTATGGCGCTGTCACTTTCTGCTGCCTCAACATAGCAATCCACCATCAGTGCACCTGACCACACCTCACTTTAAGACCAACACACCCAGAGGAGCACAGGTGGGCGCAGGTACATTTGCTATTTACACAACATGGGCGCCGGGCGTGAAAATGACAACTGCGTCAGTCTGAAACTAGCAATGACACTTGTGCTGGGCTGTGGGCTGCTTTGCGCCGAGCATAAGATAGAGCACGAGGGCTGTCAGTATTCTCCAAATCCATGATTCGATTTGACTTTCGATTTTAGGGTCATGATTCAATTTGATTTTCAATCTAAACATTTGTCAGCCCTTCAGGCTTTGCTATTGTTAGACTTAGACTTTTAGGTTCTGTCAACTGTCATTTACATTTTTTGTGAGGTACCCTTGCACGCACCATGACGTCCCTGTCGGTGGACATATCCTTTGCTGTATGAAGCGATATAGATTTCAGAGTTTAAGAATGAATGCACCATGAAGTCCCTCTGAGGGTGTCAAACTCCAGCACAGACAGTCAGCAGAGGGGAGGAGCAGAGATTAATAGTAAACATAGCTTCAAAACAAAACAATCTTGGGGGTCGAGTGTATAACCCAACCAACCACCCTGATCACCTGGCTCGGACTTTCTTGCTCTTCTCCTGCTGCAGAGGAAGTGACGCTAGAGGGGTACAGCATCAGAACTAGAAGCGTATGGCCGCTGACCAGGCTGCTCTTTGACACACTGCTTCAGGAAAGCAGGAGGATTTTCCAGTTCTGTTTCTCCATCATTACCAACACCTAGCTGCAGGCTAGAGAAGCCCCGCTCTGTTGTCTTTGAAGAAGTTTTTTTTTTTTTTCTCGATGCATGCTAATTCTGGGAAGAACTCCAATCCTGCCATTGATTTTGACTATAACAATTGAGAGCCCACTGTAATTGATTTTCAGTTCTGAAAGTGTGACAAACCCGAATATACTGTACATCCACAATTATTACCAACATTCTCCACACAGTATGTTTAATTTCATCCCTGCTGCTTTAATTTGCAACTAAGAAGCAAATCAGTCTTTGTTATTCTCATGGACAGTGAGCACACAGAAAAACATCCACATAATGGAAGTGTTAACATCATGCTCAAAATGCATTTCCAAACCTTGTTTTTCCTCTGATATGCTTCTGTTCATAAACTAAATGAAATATAAATAAATACATGAGATAAATTACCTTTGTGAACAACTGCTAGGTAATAATCCGTGGCCTCCTGCTGATCTTCCAGCTCGTCACAGGGGGTGTTTTGAAGCATGTGGGATATCTCTGGCTGCACCTTGAGCTGAGGGGCAGAAAAAGATCATCCCACATTAAAATCCAGCAGGTAACGCAGCAGTGTCAGTAAAATGAGATTAAAGCATAAGTTTGTACACACAGACACACACATGGGAAAAAAATACATTTAGGAGACCCACACATGTAATGCACACATGTGCTGTAAACACACGCATACACGCACGCACAGCAGAGTTGCAAAGGCAGCAAACAAACATGTAGCCTCAGGCTGTTTTTCAGTTTCTCAGCTCGAGCCGTGTATCCATGCAACTGCCTCCTTTTTCTTTGAACAACAATTTTTTCTTTAGAGACGCTAACCGTCCCTTTCATGCAGGAACATGCAAACCTGCTGCTTTTGCCAAAACCATTGCACTTTACTCTGAAAATGATGTGTTATAGATTATTGTTTTCATTGTGGCATCCGCACTGACTATATCCAGCGTGCTTACAGCATCTCGTAGCTCCAGGGAAAAGGATATAAGTGCTTCCACAACATACAAGCTGCAGGAGAATTTCATACGAGGCAGTGCGCTGGGATTAACTGGCCCGTGTAAACATCCTGGTGGACTGTAGGCGTGACAAAGATTTTGTTTCTGCTGCGTTTAAATGCCTTAATGAAATAAAAGGCTCTGTGTATTTTTTAAAGCATCCATAATCCCCATTCATAGAGATCACATTCTCACAGTCTCCATTACTTTCCCTTACATCATCATATATGCATGAGCACATTGTATTGAAGAGAGAAATTCAATTAATCTGAGTGTCAATAAATCTGAAGTTATGAATAATATTAACTGTCAGCAGAAAAACTGCAGTGAAACGAGATCCCGGAGAGAATTGGAAGACAGAATACTGTTTCTAAACATGCATCCTTAGTAGAATGAATTAAAGGGGCAGTCCACCAATTGCCCCATGTGTTCCTGCCAAAGATGTAAATCACTAAAAATACCAAAAATACATAGTTTATGTGTCTGGATCAAGGGCTTCTTTCAGCACGGCAGCCTCTCAGCTCATGTTGATATAAAACACACTTGACTGTGGACTCTGACACCTGTCTTCCAGCAGACTTGTCTTTTGGTGGTTTTTGGTTGACTCTTGACCATCCTGACCAGTTTCCTCTCAGCAGCAGGTGATAGTTTGTGTTTTCTTTCTGATCGTAGCAGTGACACAACTGTGCCATGCACTTTATACTTACAAACAGCTGTTTGTACAGTTGATCTTGGGACCTGTAACTGCTTTAAAATGGCTCCAAGTGACTTTCCTGACTTGTGCTCTCTCAGATCAATGCTGAGCTCCTTAGACTTTCCAATTGTAGTGTTTGTGGCTGAGTGTAATGGGTGTACACAACAAGCCCTATTAAAATGGGTCCAGAAAAGTATATAATAGGGTGCACTTTAGGTCACGTTATCATTCGAAAATGACTATGCCTATAGTTGTGACTCCAATGAGTTGATTGCCATCCTGTATATGTGAATAGCCCTGTAGACATGTCTTTTTATGTCTGTGAGCCTTTGTTTACCTTCTTTTTGGTATGAATGTGATTGATTGCGGGCCAGCTGTTGGTCAGCTGACCTTGTGATCACCTGGTACCACACCTGGCCAGTTTTTAATAAAAGGAGGCGGAAGCATCAGGGCGAGAGACACATGCTTGGGGAGTCTACGAGAGACCCGAGCCACTTCCACAGCTGAAGTGCACCTGTGAGCTATAGGTGGAATTAGCAGAGAGCCACGTTCACCACAGGAAGGGGATTGAGCACGGACAGAAAAGCATCGGATGACGGATTCACCCCTACAGTGAGGACATTTTTTGTCACAGATTTTCTTTTTTTCTTTCTGCTGCCTGGATTGGGTTTATACTGTATTTTTTGCTTTTGCCAGTGGAGTACCCTGAGGAGGACGCTCAGCTGTCCCTTAGAGTTTGGACTACACTTTTCATTTCTGATTGTTACACATGATGTAAGATAACTATGTCACTATGTAAAATAACTCAGCCTTGACCTTTAGTTTCACACAGGACACAAACAGCTGTCTCCTGCGTCAATGTCCTGTTTCTTTGACCCGTCCACCCTCTTGTCCTCGTCCTTTGCAGACTTCTCATTTCTAACACAAGATGTAAATAACCATAAACATAATACGCTGCTTTCACAGTCAGCCTATATGGTTGTTTTTTTGAGGACTGGCTGTCATTGATGTATTTTTAATAGTTTTTGGGAAAACAACTGAGCTCTGTAGCTCATGTCATTCTTTGATATACGCACACACAGTACTTGTTAGTGGGACGCACTCATCGTTGGTTTGGGTCCGTGCACAAGAATTTGATCATAATAAGAAAAATATTGAAGTCGACAGTCAGTGTTGAGGGGAATACGTGTACTGTGTCACAGCCAGGTTCAAAGACTGCGACAAAGAGGGAAGAAAACAAAAAAAAAGTAATTTACAAAAAGGAAACACAAGTCAACCATGGTAACGAAAGATCTGCACAACTAAAAGACCCACAGCTGTTGTCAGGTCTGCTGGGGAGAGGGAATCTTCCCCAGATGGAGACAGGCTGTGGAATGAGCGAGGTATTTATGGACAGAGTGCACCGGGCCCAGGTGCAGCTCATGCAGCTGACTACACCCCATTCAGCACCTGCAGAACACATGCAACAAGAGAACAGGGACACCCAGGACACAGGTGGAAGGTTGTCACAGCTGATATTGATACGATTGGTAGTTATGATGCAACAACGCCACATTTAAACTGGCAGTAGACAACTTTTCTGCTTTAGCTTCTCATTCTGAAGTGAATACTGATGTCACAGTGTGATGGCTGTTGGAAAATGACACTATCCTTGTATAGACTGGTTCACTATAAACCTCACTTTCACTATGATATTCAGTCTGACACCAGGCTGGATCTTGCACAAAAAAAAAACAGTTTGAGGCATCGTTTTTACCCGGTCACTATCTCCAGGTAACGGTGGAATCACTGGAATAACTGTGGAAACTCTTCTCTGCAAAAGAAGACGCAGCCGGCTGATGGAGGAGGCAAAGAAGGTGAAAAGGGAGACTGATAGAAACCAAGGTAAAACAAGAGTGAACAGACGGACATTCACTGGATGGCGCGCGCTCAGATGTTGTGTCAAAGTCTATTCTCCCGTTGATATGTGTTTCCTCTTACCACCGGGACTTGAGATGGGTCAGAACCAACATTCTTTCTACTAGATCAGTAAGTAACAAAACCTGCCTACTTATTAATACAAAGAGTTTTTCAACCCTGCCTGGATTCTGATGGTTGTTCTTGCTTTGGACAGTCGTCAGGCTGCTAGCCACGTTGCTAATGTTCTCTTTTGCGACAGCCGAGCCAACAGTAATAGCACAGCGAAAGTTGTCAATTTCTGCTTTAAACACATTAACAGTATTATGTATCGACAAACTTTATGATGACATGAGTGATGCGACTCCTGTCCACAGGATAACTTTTTTAGTTTTCTATTGATTGTTTTGTTTAGTTTTTCTATTTATTAGTATTTTTTAAAAATGTCATGTTTATGTTGAATGTCAAATATTTTAGTATTTATTTTCTGTTTTACGCATTTATCTGAAGAAGAGAAGCGTAATCAAAAAAGCTTCAGTCTAGATTTTCACAACAGGATTATCATAAATATTTTTTAACAGTATTTAATGTGTGTTTTCTCTTCTTTTTGGCCAATAAATTACACTCAAACTACGAGTGTAGGGAGGTGGAGAGATTCTGCAACCATAAAATACGATATATATAGATATATAGATACACTGAACAAAAATATAAACGGGATGGATTATCGCGGTGTTACGGCCCCCGCCGTTACGTCCCAGCGCGGGTGGGTCTGTGTTTATCCCCTGTACCTCTAGGTGTGGCTGCCAGCTGGGGACGTGCGGCCGGTGACGCTGGAGCCTGGGAACCGGACTGTGATTGGTGCGACCCGTGCCGCACCCTCGCTCGGGCTGACCAATCAGCGGGAGACAATTGCCGTGGCTCGGGCATTTAAATGACAGCTGCCTGAGCATCGAGGCGGCTTTGTTGTGGTATCTCGGTGATGAGCTTGCCTCGGTTAAAACTATACTCGTGTGTTAGATTGTGGAAGACGGCGGAGGTTGGTAGTTTGATGTATTGGGACTGGGCAGGGTTTAGTTGTTTATTCTGTTCACTGATTTTCATCACGAAGATATTCCTTTGTTACATTCACTAGTTAGGGGTGCTGTTTGATGTGTATTTTGTTGTTTAATAGTAGATTAGTTAGTGAGGTTTTTCTTTCCCTTTTTGGTTTTCCAGTTAGAAGATTATAGGCTCTGTTTAGAGTTCTCTTTTTGTTATATTTGTTTGTTATTTTGAACAGCACTCGTGCGCCCTCAGTTCCCTTTTACCTCACCTCCTTTAGTTAAGACGATCTGAAGCTTCATTTAATAAAAATCCTTTGTTGTTAAACCTTAAAATCTGGTTCTTATGTTACTTCCTCATACCCCTTTGCTTATGGTCGTAACACGCGGCAAAGGAGAAGTGCTCACTAACACAGATTTAGACAGATTTGTGAGCAATATTTGAGAGAAATGGTCTTTTGTGTATATAGAAAATGTTTTAGATCTTTGAGTTCAGCTCATGAAAAACGGGAGCAAAAACAAAAGTGTTGCGTTTATATTTTTGTTCAGTGTAGATAGATAGTTCGATAGAGAGAGAGAGAGGGAAATGACAAGGAAAAGGCAACCAGCTGAACTGATAAACAAACGATCTGGCCTAACAACTTTAGGCCAATTTCTAAGCTTCTGTTTTTATCCAAGGTTTTAGAGAAAGTAGTTTCTACTCAACTTTTAGCTTTTATGTCTCACAACATCTTTGAGAAATTCCAGTCTTGGTTGAGAGCTTTACACAGCACAGAAACTGCCCTCCTCAAGGTAACCAACGACTCTCTTTTAGCAGCCAGCAGGGGGGAGAGCGCAATTTTAATCCTTTTACATGTAAGTGCAGCTTTTGACTATGTTGCCATTTTATTAGACTGCCTGAAAACCTGGGTTGGCATCAAGGGTACTACTTTTAGTTGGTTTTACCCTTATCTTTTAGACAGAACCTGATCAGTCACCACAGGTAATTACTCTTCAACTACAACTTGCGTACCGAAAGTTTTTTAGGTCAGATTTTATCCTCTATTTATATGCTCCCACTCGGCCAGATTATCGAACACCATAATGTCTCTTTCCACGGCTATGCAGACCCAAGAAGCCTAGCTGCTGTCTTAGACTGTCTTAAAGATATCAACTGCTGGATGGCTCTAAATTTCCTACAACTTAATAACTCAAAAACAGAAATCATACTGTTCAGCCCCCCAAACCATATCAGCCTCTTTCAGCAAGCCCTTGGTCCCCTGTCCGTCAACATAAAACCCACTGCACGAAATCTTGGTGTTCAATTTGACTCAGAGCTCACATTCATCCCTCACGTCAACAAACTGGTCCAGTCCTGTTTCTACCAACTAAGATCCATTTCAAGAATCAAACACATGCTCTCACCCCCTGACCTGGAAAAAGTCATTCATGCATTCATCTTTTCCAGACTAGATCACTGCAACTCCCTTCTCTCTGGTATCGATCAGAAATCACTCTCTCGCCTCCAACTGGTACAGAATTCAGCAGCTAGGCTTCTAACTGGTTTTAACAGATGACATCACAGTACCCCAGTCCTAGCTTCCCTTCATTGGCTCCCCGTCCGTTTTAGAATTGATTTTAAGATTTTACTGATCACTTTTAAAGCACTCTTGGGTCTGGCTCCGACCTATATAGCAGACATTTTAATTCCTTACGAGCCAGCTCGCAGCCTTAGATCCTCAGGCGGGGCCCTTCTATAACCGTTGCAAAGTCGAGGCTAAAAACCAAAGGTGATCGTGCCTTCGCCATCAGGGCCCCTCGGCTTTGGAACGCCCTGCCTGAGAGGAGATAAGGCTCGCAGGATCGGTAACTTCTTTTAAATCACTTCTTAAAAGCCATTTTTATAGACTTGCCTTTAGTGATGTCATCCTTTTGCCTTTGCTCCTACCTTTTGAGTTTATTATATTCACATATTTGTTTTGTTCACTTTATCTATTTGATTTATTCCATTTCTTTATTTTGCTTATTTTATTCTTTTTATTTCATTATTTCTGTTCTTCAGTTATTTGTTTCTAATAGTTTAGCTATAAATGCCATTTATTTCGTTTGTCCTTTTTACACTAATGTGTTTGTTCTACTCCCTTCTGCTTTGTTTTGTCAAAGCACTTTGTAAACTGTGTTTTTAAAAAGTGCTATATAAATAAAGTTTATTATATTATATTATTATAATCTACAAGATCTAACATGGACACTGGATAATTCACATGATATTATCAAATGTCTATTATCCACACTATGTTAATATTTTCAGTCTCTTCTTACTTTCATTTTTTTAATATCCCGGTTGTCGTCAGCACTGGTATATTGTGACACCCCTAATCTCTGTCACTTATGTAAATTGCTATATTAATGTAGTAGCTTGAAATTGGTTGTACAGGCACCAAAGTTAATTTGCTGAATGAACAACCACACAGTGACACATGTAGCGGTCATGTTTTGAAATCTCTATGCCTCTTTAATTCTAGTACAGCAGGAACCTTTGCAGCCACACTTGTTTGTCACCACTCTGTGTATTGTTTATCAGAGTTTATGGCTGTTATTTGTGGTGGATAAAAACTGCAGCTTATTACTGTGAATCAATTAAAAGCGGAGGAGGAGAGAGCCGACACGCATTCATTTCAGCTCATTTGGGGAAGAGGATCTCCATAAAAGTTGTGTTTCACAGCAATCTTTTTTTGTTGGTTTGTGTAAACACAGTTTGTGGGCCTGTGGCTCCCACACGCTCATACAGCCCAACTGGCAGTGAAGCTGAACATAAAATGTGTCACTCATCAGAAAAACAACATGTTAATTCCCTGTGCTGCCAGAAGCCACTAAAAGTAACACAACTTTAATTTTCTCCTGAAATTTAGGGTGATTAGAATTTGCACAATGAGAGCAGGGACAGCTCAAGTCTTTATGTGACCAGGAGCAAACTGTGGTGGCTATTTTCATCACGATGTGCTGTTTTTGCTTTTCTGTTGTATTACAGATTAAACAAACAAGACATAATGTGTTAATTAGTATTACATGTATTAGTAGGTGTGTGTTTTTACTGGACAGAGCCAGGCTGGTCATTTCCCTCTGTTCATGCTAATCTAAGATAAGCGCCTCTTGGCTTTAGCCTCATATTCAGGGTGTGGATATGAGAGTGATATTGATCTTCTTGTCTAACCCGTGAACATCTGTACATCTTTACTCAAAACATTCAACTGTTCCTTTAACTCTTTATTGACCCTATTAAAATATTAGAGAATGGTACAAGACATTTTTTTCTGTGTCTCAGGATTTAAGGGCTAAATGGAGTGAAGCGTGTAGGATATAGCCAGAATTCAAAGGTAGCTCCACAAATATAGGAGGCAGCATAACTGCTAACTCCTGCTCACTGTACTATGTGTTGTAGCTACCATTGGCTTTAGCTGGTTGCCATTAGCTAAGTAGCTCAGTTAGCTGTGGAGCTAAGTAGCAATATTAGCTGACTAGACTTTGCCCGGACCATACCCCCCGGATAACGAGGGAGTCACTGAGGTCAACAGGGCTCAGCTGCCTCGAGTGCACACGACTGGACACTAAACTGGGAATGAACTCTGAGGCTGACGGAGGTCAGTCTGAAGACAGAGGATATGGTACAGAGGTGATTTTACATCTCCCAGTTGAAACTACGGAGCTATCAGACCATTTAAATAAGTTTTGAAAACCCATTTCTTTAAATTGCCTCTCTGTGATTTAATCTGCTTTTATTATTGCATGTTTCACTCTCTTATGTGTGTTGCTTGAATTGCTTTCAGCTTTTTTTTTTTTTTTGCTTTGGGTTTTATTTGGTTTGTAAAGCACTTTGTAACTGTGTTTTGAATGGTGCTGTATAAGGAAAGTTTATTATTATTATTATTATTATTATTGTGACCTCTTGAGGCGCAAAGTGGTATTAGGAGACAGGATGGGCCGGGCTAGCTAGTTAGCATGCTAACTTCAGTAGACAGCTCTGCAACACAGTACACAGACTTATCATCATAATGTTAATGTCAGAAAGCTAATGCTCACTGTTACCAAGAAAATGGAGCTCTACTTTTTTCTTTTTTTTAAAATTAATCGAGGTGAGACACAACACTTGATTGGCTGAGGTTGCTCGTGATATCCCGGACCCAACAATCTTTTTTTTAAATATATTTTCTTTCTTTGTGTGTGTACTATTATGGCTACTACTATCTTTCCAATTCTTATAATTCTCCCTTTTCTACCCAGTTTTGCTAGCATTTTGCTAATGCTAGGTGATGCAGTCCCAGGCCCAGGGGAGGAAGCTGGCTGACAGAGGTCAGGCGCCTCACCACCCATCCAGAGCAGCCACCAGACCCAATGGGAGAGACCCTGTTCATGGAAGGAGAGAGGGTTTGTTTTTTCTTTCTTATCTCTACTGACTCCCTTCTCCACCCCGGCCAGGTCGTTGAAGTAGTTAAACAGACAGGACAAGAAAAAAAATAAAATTATAATTATAATTATAATTATTATTTTAAAAAATGGGGTAAGAGGAGAGTGACATATCAGGGAGGATTATTAAGGCCTGTTACAAACAACTGACCAATCAGAGGAGATACATCAACAAATTATAACAAAAACATGGTGATACTATGCAAGATATCTCTTATATCTGGATACTCCCAGATGAGATTCAAGAAACGTTTTCATTCTTTTGCACAAGTTTTTATTTATCCAACACACCACAGCAGGGCTTTCTAACACCATCTTATCCACAGTATAGCACAGCATACAGTCAGCAGTGTGCTAGCAACAGTACCCAGAGCCGAAGTTTGTTCTCTCCAAAATTGATGCAGCATTTACAAACACTGCAGTCATATTTCCACCTTGGAGTATATGTATTCCTACCCCGTGCCGTGCGTTGTTGAGCGTGGGCAGGGGCGGCGAGCAGAGATGATTCATGTGTGTCCTGGTGGTGACTGCGCCTCCTCCTCTGCAGGAGCAGCAGCAGCAGTCGCAGTCTATGAACCCTCATGGACAAAATTAATAGGACACATGTTGCCCAGGCAGTCTGTTTGCTTGGCTTCAGAAAGAGCAAAGCGAGCATCTCTGAATAGCTCCGTCACGAGGGGCTTTTCTGTAAACATATGATTTACTGATCTTCTCATTAAGCTGGGTTTTTTTTGCCTTTTTTACATGGCACCTGTTGTGTCTGCTACAAGGCAAAATGAGCGGATGGAGAGAAGGAGAGGTTGTAAATCTGTGGCAGAGACCAAAACACATGCTACACTGAGTGAACGAGATCTGCAATTCAAATAAGAAAGCAAATGGTGGTAAATAATTAAACAGGAAAACATTCAGAGATGCCCCTTTTGAATGGAAGTTCTCGGCTAAGCGCTGTAGACTGTTTGTTAGAAGGGGTGCTTTGAAATAATATAATTCTTTCTCGAAGAGAAAAACAAAACAAAAAAACAGACAATAATAGAGAAGCAGAAAGCATTTCAAATGCGATGCCAAGTCACGATTTTGGTCATTAGCATTTGCTAATATACAGATTGCAGGAAAAACATTATGGGAGTGTAAGGCATGGAGCCCAGACGAGCTTCCCTCTTCTCCTCCACATCCATCTAATTCTCCACCACGTCTGCATCCTCTCCTTCATTCTGTGTTGCACTCCTTTATACTTTTTTTCCTCCCTCAACCCTCCTTCCTCTGCTTTCCAATTCCTTTCCTTTGCTCTACTCTGTTGGAGAGCTTGATGAAAGAACATCTGCTTCCCTCTGGGAAGTCCTCCTGAGCAACACGACACATTCTTCCCCACTGCTTAGGAAGTGAATACAACTGAATGCAGACAGAGACACAGGTGACAACAATATTGTGTGCAGGAGCCCGCTGGAGATTGTGGTTTTTTTGCGTAATCAAAGAATTTTGTTGTTTTTCTTCTGTAGAATTTCAGAGATTTAATACATTTGGTGAATACCTGAAGCTGAAACAGAAAGAACCAGCCTTGCCGTGGCTCAATTTTACATACAAACTCAAAAGAGCAAAACATATGAACCTGAAAAAACCCTTTGTCATGCTTTCCACAGATACAGAGGCTCATTACTGATGTACAGACGTACCTTTCCTCAAATCTTAAAGCAAAACAATATGAAAAACAACAAACATCAAAACAAGACATTTTAAAGCACAACTGAACATCCACCAGATGTGGCTCTGTTGCATTATGCCTCCTCTGCAACTCTCAGAGGTAATCGACAGCCATTTCCATCAATGTGCTTATTTCCACCGAGTCTCACTCACAGCTCACACGCTGCTCTTTTCTTTCTCTCTACAGAGAACAGCTTGCATCTCTGAAATGTGAAATTTACTTCTGAGTGTACGTACAGTAAATGCCTACATTTTTTTTTTTTTTACAAAATGGCAAAATTCATATAAAAAAAAGAAGACACAGTCCCTCCCCTCCCCTTGCTCAACCCCTGTCACTGGAGCATCAGCCGGGAGAGTCTCCAGTTTTGATGGCCTGTCACCCCTAAATTCCACCCGATCCGTGTTGGGTCCGTCTCCGATCTGCCACGGCAGCGGAGCTGATAGGTTTCACTCTAGTCTATGTGTATACTTCCACTGGCTCCACTGCGTTGCTTCAGTTCTTCTAATCCTTGGGTTGAGAACACTAACCTTTTGCCTGTTTATTGCTGTGTTTATAACAAATACGTATAACTGCAGTCACACATGATTCTTTAATTATAGCAGGAACTCCTTGGTCTCACAACTCCAGCTGTCCAGCAGTGCTGTGCCGTGCTGCACTCAAAATAGAGCCGATGGGGGTTGACGGACGACGGAGCATGAAGCAAAACCATGGCGGAGCCGTTTCGCAACGTACATGCAACCAGTATTGCAATGCAACCTTAATTATTTTTGAAAAAAGGTCGCCATTCCGAACCTGAAACCCTAACCTTAACCATCACCCGGTCGGAATGGTGGACCGTCGGAATGGTGGTCCTTCGGAACGGTCGTCGCCCCCCGGTCGAAACACGACAACATTACACAAAACACCAAAACATCGCACAAAACACAACATCACACTAAACAAAACAACATTACACAAAACACAACAACATTACACAAAATGCAATGACATTTCAGATAACAGAAAATGTAGGACAACACTTTGTGCGATTGGACAGAACCCAACAGTGTATTGCTTACTTTATCCACAGCAGTACATAGCTTAGCTTCCTACACCGGTACTCCCACTGATTCTGCAAGCTGAGAGTGTATCAACCATCATCTACTGTAGGTAATACCCTGACTGTAGATAGGGACCATTTTCAACCCCATTAACACAACAGAAACAGGAAATGACATTGAGCAGTCTTGAGGGACTTGGGCTCAGTCCAATCACAAACAAGAAGTGTAGTCCCACCTTTTCTGAAATCTGAAATGTTTTTGTGTTTTCTGAAATGCTGTGATATAATCCTCAGGGCCACTGTAGCTCTGCCTTTGTACATTACATTGACCTTTTTGCTCCTTCAGTGGCAGCAGATTGAAGTTCTTATTTAAAACACAGTGTGGCTGGAATGTTTCTTCAAGACTGGGTAGAGCGTTTTGTTATGTAATGTAAAATTTGGTAGATGTTAATTCAATTATTCTAATGTGATCATACCACCTTAAATTACTGAAGTAAAAAAGGTTGAGACTGCATCCATATGTCAGGGTGAGTACATGAATAGTTTAAAAGGTGGTGGTAATATCCACACTGTTAGTTTGACTGGGCAGCCCCGAGCAGCTGGGAGGCCTCAGAACTGGTTATTAGAGTTACAGAAAGGGCACGAAATGACCGTAAAATTACTTTCAAACACATAATGTTCTACAGTGGTTTCACTGCAGGTCCACTTACAATGCACCGGCTGCTGTTTAGCTATCTGATAGAGCACTCTGTTGTCTTTAAGTGTTCCTCTTAGCTCCCTGTGTGAGTACAACAGATTTAAATATAACTGGTGCTCCATTGAAGTAATTTCAGCCAGAAAACAGGTTAAACAATCTGAGAGTGCCCTGTCCTCGCATGTGAAATTACATTTGACCTATTCAAACGTTTGAAGTATGCTCTTACTATAAACTTTCTCTGAATCAAGGGCTTGAATGCAATACAACATTAATTCACCAAATAAATTCATTGCAGTGAAAAAAATGTGTGCAAACACAGTAAAGGAATGATAAAACAACATCAAATTTTGAAAATCCATCGGTGTGGGGCTTACACAGCACACTACCACAGTTGTATGACTTTCTAACAATTGACTATATCAACAATTACACTGAAGTACAGTAGAAGTACATTAGGAGACCTAGTTTGATGGCAGTGTTGTCCTGGGCTATAGACTAGTCCATGCTACTAGCATTAACTGACTAAAAAGATGTGGCTGATAATGAGCTGCATAGATTACGTGAATGCCAAATATGTCAGCTCGGGTCTTCAGAAGCCGAGTCATAGATCAGAGTCATAGATTAGAGTAATATAGTCTTCTTCTGCGCCATTGTGCATGTCCAAGATGACGGCCCCTGTCTCCCCTGGTTTGTTTTGACTGAGTTTTCATTGTTTTATCATTTGTTTTATTGTTTTAATGAGCTTTAACACAAAAGCTTAATCAATTCTAATATCTGCTGAATCTGGAGACCAAAACATTGAAGCTCTGCAAAAACTGAGCGTTTTACGGACATGTCTGCGACATTTTTTTATGGATAATTTTATCTGCACCAAATGTGACAAAATCAAAGAACTGCAGGAGAAGCTAATTGATTTGCACATGAAACTCCGTCAAATGACAGAACTAAACACTGCTTTAAAAGAGACAACTAAACTTCAAGAAACTCCGGTTCCGGACCCATATGTGGAAACTCTGGCCAAGGAACACTTTCCACCAGTAACATCTGACATGGCAGCTACAGCTGTGGGACGCTCAAGGGGCTCCTGCTTCACACCATGCCCGGGGAAAAATCAGTGGCAGCAAGTGGGTGACAGAGGCCGGCAGGGAAGACGGAGTGAAATCCTCCGCCCCCTACCATCTCCTCCGGAGCTCAGGCTGGAAATGTTTTACGGTGCTGAGCCCAGACTCATCCCCTGAACGCCATCCCTCTGTCACACCTAACCCTCCACCATTGCTTGCATCCACTATGGTGATCGGGGACTCGATCATCCGGGGGCTTTTCTCCTCTCAAACTAAACCACCACAGCGGTCCACTGTTCCCCCAGAGCCCGTGTGCTGGACCTCAACACACAGCTTCCAGTGGTGCTAGAACAACACGCCAATGTGAGTACTGTGGTGGCACATATTGGCAGCAACAACACAACCTTTGACCGTGAGTCAGAAACTTTAAGAAACATTTTCTCACCAGCCTTAAATCGATTGGAGAAAACACTGCCATCTCAGGACCCCTGCCAACTGACAAAAGGGGCATAGAAAAATTCAGTCGCTTTCTCTCTCTAAATTTATGGCTAAAAACTGCATGTAGAAATTTTAAGGTCGCTTTTATTTATAACTTCGATCTGTTCTGGGGTTGCCCTGCATTTTTTAAGGGGGGATGGACTGCACCCCAACCTCAGGGGCTCACAGGCGCTTGCTCATAACATAATGCAATGTATTACACCATGACTAACTGCTTCCCCACCCACTTCAGTTGATTTTATTAAATCCATCATCTCAGCTCGACACAATAAAGCCAACAGAGCTTTAAAAGGACCAAACATAGACAACCTGGTTACAGTTCACATACACAGGAACTCTATTTCAGCTGCAAACGGACAGAAATCAACATGGCACTGTTTCATATATGAGCATTAACAAACACATATTTCTGTATCAATGAACTCATAAATGATCACTATCTAGACTGTCTTTTTCTGACTGAGGCTTGGCTGGGTACAGATGCACCTGTCACACTGTTTGAGGCCTGTCCACCCAGCTACAATTTTTCTTCTTCAAATAGAGAGGGTATGAAAGGTGGCGGCACAGCCACAATATACTGAGGAACACTGAAGGGCAGGGATGTGGCACATTTCAAGCCTTTGAATGATACCTGCATTTTAATTGATGATTTTAACATGCATGTTTGTATTACATACAAAGAATTTTTAGAACTATTGGAATTTATGTCTTTCAAACAACACGTTAATGTAGCAACTCACAAACACGGACACACTCTGGATTTAGTTATATTATATGGTCTTAATATCAATATATCTTCTGACACCGATCAGTCTCTGTCTGACCACCACTGTGTGTTTTTTTTTAGCAGTTTTTAATCATTCTGTTCCAAGTACCACAGAACGTACTGCTACAAAACGCTGCATTACCCCTGAAGAAGTAGCCACAACTCTCACATCACAGATTGTCACCTACAATAATAATGTCTTACCATCATCCTGTGAAGACTTAGTGAACGATTTTAACTGTAAAATGAAAACAGTACTTGACGCACTAGCGCCAACTAAAACCAATTGATGAGCGCAGATGGCGTAAAACAAAACTAGAAATCCACAACATACCCACTGAAAAACTACAACAAGGCAATTAAAAAATCACGTCAAACATATTTCTCAAACATGATAAACACCAACATTCACAATCCCAGTCTGCTTTAAGTCCAATAGATTCCCTTTTAACCACAGTAATGATATCCTAGGATCCAAATGCGAAGAGTTTGCTGGCTACTTCAGGGAGAAAATAATCAACATTAGATCTGGTATCTGCCAGCAAAACATGCACATTGCACTGTCACCTATATCCCATGTACGATGTGATGTAAAGTTGGAATGTTTTGACCTGGTTGAAATACTTCACATCACACAGAACTGAAGCCTGTCAAATGTTCACTTGATCCAGTTCCAACCACCCTTTTTAAAATTATTTTTAATACTGTATCTGAAGATATACTTTTTTTTACTATTGTAAATTGATTTTAAAGCTGCCCTGGTTAAGCCCCTTCTAAAGAAAGACAACCTGGATATTTTTAATGCAGAGTAACTACAGACCAATTTCAAATCTTCCATTCTTGAGCAAAATTTTAGAGAAACTAGTTTTTAATCAGTTTATTACCTTTTTAAACTCAAACACTACATTAGAAATGTTTCAGTCAGGTTTTAGAACACATCAGAGCACAGAGACAGCCCTACTTAAAGTAGTGATGGGAATCAGATCAAATCTTGACAACAACAAGCCTTCAGTTCTGGTGATACTTGACCTTGGTGCAGCTGTTGATACTGTGGACCACCAGATTCTTTTAAGTACAGTAGATTAAGTGAGCATGTTGGCCCTTCTGGAATTGTTTTAAATTGGTTTTACTCGTATCTTTGAGGAAGAAAAGTTTTTGTATCCATTGGCGACTGTTTCTCAAATCGCTACGAGGTTGCCTGTGGGATAGCACAAGGATCAATGTTAGGACCGTTACTTTTTAATTTGTACATGGTACCCCTGGGCAGTGTCATCAGGAGGCACAGCATCTCTTTCCACAGCTATGCAGATGACACTCAGCTCTATGTGGCCATGTCTCCTGATAACACTGGGCTGATTGACTCACTTTTTAACTATATTTTAGATATAAAGGCCTGGATGTGACAGAACTTTTGACAGCTC
Organism: Pagrus major; assembly: GCF_040436345.1. NCBI lineage: Eukaryota > Metazoa > Chordata > Actinopteri > Spariformes > Sparidae > Pagrus > Pagrus major. Next base: position 7,600,132 of record NC_133233.1, read on the forward strand.
GACCAGTAACGATCATTGGTTCAAAGGCTCAGAGAGAGAAACTGGCCTCCAAACTAAATGAACTAGGCGTCAATACAAGCTAAGAAGACAGAAATCTCTGAATCTTTGACTCAGATTTTAATTTTAAGGCACATGTACGCTATGTCACAAAAACAACATTTTATCATGTAAAAAACATTTCCAAAGTGAGGCCTTTCCTCTTTCTGAGTGACACAGAGAGACTAATGCATGTTTTTATAACTAGCAGGCTAGACTACTGTAACGCTCTCCTTTCTGGTCTCCCAAAGAACTCAATAAATCAGCTACAATTAATTCAAAATTCTGCTGCAAGAGTGCTGATTAAGACCAGAAGGAGAGCACACATTGCGCCTATTTTGAAGTCTTTACACTGGTTATCTGTTAGTTTTCATATTGATTTTAAAATTCTTCTTATTAGTTTATAAGGTACTACATGGCCTTTGGAACAGCCTGCTGGAGGATCTGAGAGGAGCTGGAAATATTGCTATATCAATTTAGTCTGGCTTTTATGTAATGTCTTATAATAATAAAAAAAAATCATATATTTTTTATGGTTTTAATGTTTATACTTATTTTAATTCATTTTGTTTTTATCATAGTCCTATATCCTTTTTACTATATTTTATGTGGATTTTATTTACATTTTACTGTTGTTCTTATTATTCTTATTCTTATATAAATTGTATAAACTCTATTTCTATCACTATTTTTATTGCTGTTTTTATCTTTTATTCAATCAATTGCAATGACATGAAAAGTTAAAATAATAAGAGATAAAGTCTTTTTCATTATTTTAACTTTTCATGTTATTGCCGTTGGTGTGCATTAGTCTCTAAACCTGTTTTTATACCATGTTTTTTCTTTTTCAATCACTTGTACAGCACTTTGGATTGCATTTTGATTTGTTTGAAAGGTGCTGTATAAATAAAGTTTGATTGATTGATTACTTCTGTTAAAGCCTGAGCTCCTCTGGACAAAACAAGTCAGATAAGTCTGAACATACAGCTCCTGATATGTGAAACCTTGGGTCCAGTGCTATCAGTAAACCTCTGCATTCTGGAAGTAGATTTAAAGCACACACATTTGCAGTTTTTTTTCATAGATTTCTACGCAATTACACTATCATTCCATGGTAATTCAATTCAGGTGCAGATTGGGTTGAAAAACCTACACTGCATTGGCTAATAATGTAACCTTCACAAAATTGCTAATAGATTTTCATAACACAAATTAATGGAAATCAGTGCAAACCTGCAAATGTGGCACAAATGAGTTATGATGTGTAGTATACACAGTTTGCTGTCAGAGGGTAAAACATGCCAACAAGTGACTTGCTCTTTTAAAATAATTACATGAGGTATAAATATGTATGGCAACTCCACTGGATGCTGACTAACAAGTGCCATGTTCTCTCTTACCGTAACAGACCATGCTTAGTAATACTGACTCCTTTCTTTTCTTTCCATTAGTCCTCACTTGACTGAAGTTGGCCAATTCAAAGGAATGAGTTTATAAAATGAGTAGATTCTGAAAACAATCCAGTTGAAAGCACCTCATACATGCACACAGCCTGTCTTCCTGGATACCAGTAACAACAGTTTGTGAGGCACTGGCCGGAGACACATCCAAGGAGATTATAACTAAATTTGATTATTTTTATCATCTGTAGACATTTCCCCGGAAATCTGCACATCTAAGCATTTCAAATCAATTTTGATAAAGTCAGAAATAACACTTTGTGTCACTTTGATTTGCTGTGATGCTGCTATATTTAAATGAAACTGAGAGTATGATTTAACGAGATTTTATTCCAAGCCTCAAGGCAAGTAAACGAAAAGATTTGAAAGGTTATGTAGACCTTCAATATCCTCTGTATGGTACAAATGGGAAATAATGCTGTATACGGAGTCACACTTATACAGATAAACAATAGGACAGTCGGCAGGCGCAGAGCAGATGGATTATATGCAGGCCCGGTAGGTGCTGCTTCTTTTTATTCACACCAGCTGGAGGGCTGAGCAGCAAACTGAATCAAACATATATACCTAGGCATTGGCATAGTAGAGTATTCCTGAACAATAACCTAGATCTTAATATTATATTAGGTATTTGGCTAAACTTTGGCAGGTAATGGAGAAATCATCTGAATAATGTCCATATATGACCTTTATAAAAAGCTGAAAAGAACAAACTGTTCTGAGATGAAATGTCTTCGTTTTTCCTTTGAGAAATTTCTCAAGTATTAGCATTTTTTATTATGTTCGTTGAATTTCAAGCCCCTGCAAATATTTTGCTTTGTCACAGTTAATTATTAAGAAGTTCAGGAGGTAATTTGAGCTGACAGCTAAGTGAGAACCATATTAATTCATTTTGGCAGACGAGCACCTTGCCGCTCACCAAAAACAGAGACAGACAGATGCTTCTTCTCACAGACAAATGAAAACCAACTACAAAAGCTTTACTTGAATTCAATTAGATGTAGGAGTAGGTAAGATCCCGCTGATACAGGTGGGTTTGATGATTTTGTTCTGTGTGAAATCTGAATTATGCATTTTTTCTGAAATGGTAAAATCATTCCAGAAACTGGTAATGGGTGTAGCTTTCACGAGACAGGGAATGAAGAATACATTTTCTCTGTTGTATTCTGCACCACTGCAAAAACAGAAGTAAAGAAAGTCAAAATCTTATTGTCAGAAAGAACATTGATATTGGTCGATTCTGCAGAGCCCTGCATGGAATTCAGTGTCTGTGTTTTTTTTAGAATTCTGTTTATACACTATTAAATAGTTGGCCAAATGTACATGTTGGAGGAAACATGCGGTAATTAAGTGGATTATATTCACTGGCAGTGGTTTCACAGCCAACCAACAGACCAACTGCTACCATGCCAACGTTTCCTTATTCCCAGCTTGTGAAATACAGCAGTGGTCAGTGGCCTTGAGCTTTAAACTGTGATGCTACACTTACACCAGTAGTGTCAGTTTTGCACTTGCAGGGCTCCACGGTTAAGTTGGTGGGACTATGGAATGTCCAGTTACACTTTCAAAATGAAGCTTGCTGACAAACATTTCACATATGACATATTATGACTTTTACTGCTGTTAGTTGCGTTGTGAAATGGTTGTGGTTTGGTTAGGTTTAGGCACAAAAACGACTTTGTTAGGTTAAGGAAAAGATAATACCTATACCTTATATGGCACAAACAACATATCAATCTTGACTCTCTACAGCTTCAACTTTAAAGTGCAGGGCCACTGAGCAGGCTGCTGTACTTGACAAGTTGGGAGTGAGTACAGGCTGACCAAGCAGAAGTTGGATAACTGGATAACTGAGAACCTTCATTAGCAGAGGTTGGATAGATGGATAGTGGGTAGTTGGGCCCAAAGTGGAAAACTTGGAAAGCAGACAAAGTGATTCACCCCCCATGAGTTCGATTAAAGGCTCAAAAACACTTTGAATAAAGTAAAGGAAATATGGTGGCTTACGTTAAACAGTCCAAATGTTTCTCATGCAGACAATTACAGTTTTTCTTGATTGCTTTGATTCAGCAGTCAACTCAAACTCCACATTTTCAAAACAGTTAACACACAGGCCGAAACAGTGGCACTCATGGTCAAAATGACAAATTTTGTTTGCAAAAGGCTCTAACCGCGCCAAAACATTTAAAATATGCAACAAAAGCAAATTTTGCCTTCAAACAACACAACTTGCAAACAAGTGTATGAGCTCTTCCAATCAACCATTACACAGTGGACAACAAAATACAAAATACAGCACTCAGTGCACCATTGCTTGTCATTGTAGCCTATTACTGTCATAGCTTTCATGCCAGTGCCATTTGTTGTCAAATTTGCCTTCTTGCAAAGAAATGGATCCAGAATCAGAAATGCTTTGATGCAAGTTTTATTGATTCCATTGATTCTTTTTTTCAAACTGTGGCTGAAAACTGAAATACTGTAAATATTACACAAAATACATGTGAACCAAAATAAAATCTATTAGAGTATAAGAAATTAAGAAAATAAAAATAAAATCTATTACAGTAAAGTATAAGAAATAGCCACTATTGATACTCACTCTCATCTGCCTTAGACCTCTTCCATCCATGTTGGCAAAGAACAACACAGACTCTGCACCTTTTAAGGCCTGCAGACTGATTGCTAATTGAAGATTTGTGGGAAGGAGTGTCAAACAGGTGCTTCAGTGATTTCATACTTATGTAGGTAGTTTCTAATAGTTAGGAACACATGGTTTCTGTTTGGTTACCATAGCTAAAACAATGGAGTTTGGACTGCTTGAATGACATCTGTGTTAACTGTTCTGCAAAAGGGTGGGGAAAATGTGTCAATCCAATGAGAAAGGGTTAACACATTTGCAAGAGGTGTCTTGTGCTCTGCTGAGACAGTGATGATGGAAACCGAGTGGATCCCAGTTTATTTAAGCAGGTCAAAGCAATCAAGAAAAACTGTAATTGAAGTCCTTGTAGCCACTTTAAATACATTGATAGTTAATAAGTATCATTATTATTAGTGTTGTTATATGATGTATTTGCATGGGGAAAAAAAGAATATTGGAGTCTTTATGTTTCTTCTAAATGAGGTTTGCAGTTTCAAATTAGTAACATTATTTTTCAAAGGAACGTAACATTTGGTGAACCTATGGGGTTCTGGGTTATGGCAGTAAAAATCACGTCCACCAACCTGAGCTTTCCTTCCTTTCTTTGCTACATAAAGGGCAGACTACTTCTTGCATTATCACCACCTCTGCATTATTCAAGAAGTAAATTATGCGCTGCACAATGATCTAATATTAGCATAATTCCAAGGAACACTAGCATGGTGTTTTAAGGTGATTAAATGTTTCTTTTATCAGGCAACATTTACATCAGAAGGTGACGGCTCTTTATTTTGCGAACATCTGTGTGTTCATGTTCGTGCCTTAATCAGGTGCAGTGAAGAAGAATTCATGTCTGGAGGATTAATGTCCTCTCATCCCCTCTAACGACCTCATTTTTTCAATGTTTTCTTTCTAGTTTTATGGTCATATGGTGTTTTGAGCTTCAAAAATTCTTATTTTCGTACAAATAATTTACAGATTTTAATTGTGTGTACAGAAAACGTTTTTTACGGTGTGTCATTCTCCTGAGACGGAGAGATTTGTCTCACTACCTCCTCTACTCATAAGTGCACTTTCACTGATGTATTAATATGGATGGGCTGTGTATAATGCGCTCGCATCAATACTCATCTCGTGCATGTTTTCCAGTGAATACACATAGATCTCTGAGCCTGTTGAAAAGGTTCCTGTCACAGGTGATCAATACAAAACCATGTTTGCTCTAACTCATGTCTGAGCTCTTACAACAGAATGCAGGTGCTGTCTTTGTCTCCAGGAGGTGAGCATTGTGCATGATCCGCTGACTAAGCTCCATCTGTAAAAAAGTAACGTGAAAGGAAACCGATGGGGTGAAAGCGCTGGTAAACTTTATGCAAACGAGCACCTCGCTTTGTTGGATCTGAATTGAGCCTTTGATAAACAAAGGCTGTGGAGCATAATACAGTCTGTGTGTGGATGTCCTTTCTGGTCAATGTGAAACTTACAACTGTAGGACTTTTTAAATCACTTGGGCCATAATCACTAGGCGTGTTCACACAAGTCAATATTTGTATCTTTATCTTGGATTTGTTGAGACAGAAACATTACTTGTCCTTGGACTGGGATAAAACTTTCTGTTCTTTGTCAAGAGAGCCGATGTTGTTGTGATATTGATCCACTGTTGTAACAACTTTACAGTCACCTGGAATGAATTACAACAATGGCTGGTTTCTGAACCGAATAGAGCATTAGAAGCTGTCAAATTCTTATTCTCCTCATCATATTGTCCAGTTCTTATTATTGGTTGTCTTTGGGGTTGTTTTTCTCATCACTGTTAAGCTGCCAACAATAGTTTCTCACAGACGCATGCAGACTTTTCAAACAAATGCTCACTTTAAACTGCATAATGATTCAAAATAAAGCATCTATAAATTCAAAATAACTATTGTAAAGTATTGCCTGACCCAAGCAGGTTGAAACTTTCTGCAAACCATTGAAGCCAGTGGCAGAAAGCATAACTCTTTGAACAACAGCATTAGTGAAGGCCCTTTGCGCAAATACCTACAACTGCTTTGAATTATTGACTTTGGTTCCCCAGAAGCAAAATAGGAGGTAGTGAGACACCAAAGTAGCCTTGGAAAACTTCTTAGGAAGGAGTTTGACGATTTGGACGGATAGATAGGCCAGCTAATGGTCATGGGCATTTTGGAAAGCACTGATGAACACTGCTGCTCTCGAAAGGCAAGCATTTCATTAAATGCTTTTATGAGTCATTTTGGAAGGCTACGTAAAGTATTTTGCCTTTAAGTTTGGAGGACTTTTAAGGAAATATTCAGTTTAATAAAGACCACAAAACCTTCTGGACAAAGATCTGAAAGGAAACACAGACAACACACCGGAACACAGAGGCAGGTTTTCCGAGGATGGGCATGTTTTCCTAGAAGGACGTGAAAAAAAGTATGCTTTCAATAAGTGCAGTTAATATATACTATAATTTAGTATCATTTTTAAAAGTACACTAGACTGCACAAAACAGTTTTTTATTGTTTGTACAGTGAAGTTGAACTTTGAAGTACACTTTTAAAAAGTACGTTTGAAATCTGTTTTAAATTCAACACAACATATGAAAGCACACTTGCATTTGCTGTTCATTTCAGTTCTATTTCTAATACAGTATACTCGTCTTTTAACTGGAAAATATATTTTTCAGAAAATGTTAAACACTAATGTAAAGATAATGGTTAAAAAATGCAAAATCAACAGTTTTGTCAGGCAAGACTCAGCAGCTCAGCCTCCCAGGACAATTACTAGGACGGTTTCCAAAATTCAATCATTTGTTTAAAATGTTTTTACTTAATATGACTATTCAGGGACATACCTAATAATAATAATAATAAGTCCACAACAAAAACTTCTTCACTTTAAATGTGACATCAGTAGCTTACATTTCTGTCACAACTTCCCACCACCTCCCCCCGCCTCCCTCTTCCTTACACAGCAGTTTGTTTGTTGTCTCCCTTCTCTTCATTCCACATGAAAATGGCACTACAGGAAGGACATGGGAAAACTAATGAGACTATCAATTGCCGTTTTTTTTTTTTTCACTGCCGCAATGCAGAGAAACGGTGTGATTATGGGGGGGTGGGGGGTGGGACGGGAACAAGGAGTTTGGAAGGTAGGAAGTGGAGGGGTGCGTGTGTCCAGCAGGGACCTGGACGGCGCTGGTAATGATGCTGTAATTATTTTTGGCATGAAAAGGTGGCTGAGGGGCTACCGTTAATGTAGCGTTAGGGGAACCTCATCAGGCTTTCACATGGCCTGACAGTTTCATTAAAGCCCAGCCGTCCCCGTCTGCCAGCACAAGTCCAAAGTATTTATAAAATAAATCTTTAAGCCTCCGCCCCTCCATCCCTATCCTCCCTGCTTTTCTTCGCTGCTTCCTCTTATTCTGTTTGTCCATATGCATATAAGCTGGAATGTCCGTTCTGGCTAATCAATGGAGAAGGCAAAAACAGCTCTGTGTCTGTCTCCTCCTATCTCCCTCATTAGTGTTTAGGTCTCTTTTAATTTCAGCCCCTTATCTATCAGTGTAATGGCTAGGCTGCTATTGATTGCCTCTTTATGTATTGCCCGCTGCGGGCTGGCAGGGATGCGATGGGCAAACCTTCGGAGTGCTGTGCAGCAACTCATTTGTTCATTTTTAGACAAGTGTCGCAGATGTATCAGAAATGTCTCTCCACGCCACTGAGGACGTGAGGGAGAGCCAGGTTTTGCTGGAGATGTGAGCCAGGTGATCAAGTATTTAACACGCGCTATGCTACAGTGGAGCCGGAGAAGAGGAGTCACATCTCGGAGCAATTCAAGAGGAGGAGGCAATCAGCTCCAGCACAGCCTCCTGACTCACGTTGAGCACTTGAATCGATCACCAACAACCCCCCTCACACACACACACGCACGCACGCGCACACACACCCGCACACACACACAAACACACTCACACACCTACCTCAGTGCCTCACCCTTTTCCTCTCAGTTTGGCTTCTTTGGAGGGATTTGAGACGTGAGCATGCACCATTCAACCTTGGATCTGTAATATGAAATCTGTGGCCAACCTGAGGAGCAGTGTCAGATGTTCCCACAGGCAGCCACACGGGAGTGGGCCATTTTTTTTTTCTTCTTTTAAAATTACTTTAAGCTCTGCCAGCAACGGGGCCAAAGGGCACTTCATTCCAAAGGCACTACAGCAAAACAATGCAGGAGGCTGCACGGGTGTGAATATGTCTCCACTGTGTAAAAGGTAGAGAAGACTCATCAAACCCGAAGACACTTCCACAAATGTCTCCTTCTGTTGAGGCTGGATTGTATGACTTATTAAGTTAATGCCAACAGAAATCATTCCTCTCTCTATACCAAAGCTGGTGAACAGATAATTGACAAAATGCTTAATGGTGCATGCTCCCAGGTTTTCCATCATGTTGCTCACGCTGGTTTAAATTATCAGTCTAGAAGATTACCAGCTGTGTAGTTTTCTGATAAAAAGTCAAAGTCTGTGGACTTTTCAAGGAAGAAGTTAAGTGTGACTCCCAAGGTGCGTTTCCACTACAAACATTCAATCAGCTACTGTTAAACTCCATGATGTGCACCGAGAGTGAGCCAAAGCTGTAGCAGCACTCAAAGTGACGCATTTTGTTCAAAATTCAATAATGAACAATTTGAATTTACTGGCTTCTACTCCCGAGCAAGGGCTCATGGGACCTGTAGTATTTAGACCGGCCATGCCAGAATGACAAAACCTGATTTCTCAGAAATAAAGCTGAAATAACTGACTCTGTTCAAAGATGGTCTCTAGGATCAGATGCTTCAGTAGGTGTTTTGAGGGGAAATTACCAAAATGCACCCCCCTTTTTAAACCTGCCACCACCTCTCCATCCCCTAGTAGTGCAGGGACAGAGGGGGTATTTACTACAATATGTTGTCTAGTCTGCCTGTCTTATTGATCTTATCTGACTGAGGCTTGTGTAGCTTAGTTCCATCTTGGATCTATAATAGTCTCTAAATGATATACTATATATGCTTGATAGCATTTGTATTGATAGTTTCACCTTCATGATTAAAGTCACAAGTAGTAAGTAGTGGCCAAGGAGGATTGAGAGGATCAGCAAGACGCACTGCTGCCTGTAGTACTCCTGTAATATTTCTATGATCATCCTCTAGCATGTGCGGCTAAAAGTACAGACCATGACACTTCCGTAACAGAATATTTCAGGGAAGACATGACTCCAGATATAGTGTTTACTATTGGGTTAGGGTTAGGTTTGGGTCATCCCCCCTGTTAAAAATGAACAAATCACCTACTGTTCTGATGTGAATCTTTCCCTGGATGGCCACTGACTCCTGGTCCATGGCCTTTGACCTCTTTCCTCAGTTGATGTTGGTTTTGGTGTGGTGTCCACGTACTGATGTCTGTTTTTGTTGTTCACTGACTCTATGACTATTGCAGTGTCAGTGTTGTTAAAAGTTCTGGGAAAAGCAAGCGAGTGGACCTTGAGTTAAGATTATATGGTGAAACCGCTATTCAAGGTCAAGAATCAAAAACATCTCAGGATGTATAATTCAACACACGCAGCGGAGAGTAGACTTTAATGCCACAGGGTACCAATAGTAGTTCAATTCCATTCATTTCAAACTTAATTTCAGACTCTCAAGAGGGTCTATAGCAATGAAAAGAAAGAGAAATAAAACCACAAGTCATCATTCGACTTAAGATACAGTTCTTATGGAATCTATCTCAACAGTGTTTTGTAAGCCTGGAGTATAGAGAGCTGCTCTTCCTCAGGGTGGTAAGAGCCTCTATGATGCTGTTCTCATACTGATCCAAGAGACTTATAAAATGAAACATCAGATGTCTTTAAAGCGTCTCACATGTAGGAACACAGAGGACACAAACAGCTGACTGGCACTGTGCCATCACTGCATCATTGTAAGCCACTATGAGTCTCCCACTACTTTTCCTGTAGCTACACCGGAGGTGAGCTTTATACAGTGGTGTACAGAAAGCTCTAATTAATGAATATTTTACATGTTGGCCTGAGCATGAAGTTTACAACAATCTTATAAATATCGCTGTCATTATCCAACTCATCAGTAAGAAAATGAATAGAATTAAATAACTAAGCATTCAGTTTGAACTGAGGCTCACAATATAAAGCACACATGCTGCCTTTAAATGTAATCAAGTATGATAGTCTTCAACAAATATGACAATGACTGAGCATCAATGAGCCCAAAGAATACTAAAAGACAACCCCCACCCAGCCACAGTCTGTTCACCCTGCTGCCATCTGACAACAGATACAGAAGTATCTGCTGCTGCTCTACCACCAGACTACAGAGCAGCTTCACTCAACAGGCTGTGAGACACCTGAACTCATCATCAACACTCCAACATAAAGTATATATTTTTCTTGTGTAACACAAACAGACCACAACTTTTTTTTTTTTTTTCGTCGACCCCTGTGTAAACAAACCTTGAACCTTACCTCTGTAGAAACCATTCTCCTGTATATTGTGGGGGTTTGTGGATTGCGCATTAAATTAATGGATTTTGCTGCAGTGTCAACTTGTGAATAAGTCTTTTATGTTGCATTGATGTTTCCTTATTTCTTTTAGCAACAGTTTTTAAATTCCAATGTCAGAAACTTCTTCAAGTAAAATGACTGTTTACAATATAGGATCAATCATGTTCTCATGGATCAATACAATTCTGTCTACCTTAGTGTTCCGTCTGGCTCTACAAAGGCCAATTCACCTGAGACTGAGGAGCTATTCTCTGCTCGAACTGCGCTCTGCTTTTTATCCTCTTCATCCTCAGCCTATCTGCTGCCTT